>NW_027362761.1:756891148-757491148 GCF_046119375.1 Phyllobates terribilis
CAGTAAAGCTCCTGATGTATACTGTGGGCCAAGTGCACAGATGCAGTGTGAACCTTGCCTAAAAACAATTGGTTGCCAATATATGCCAGATCAATCAGTCTTGGCCTGTGACCAGGGATGGGATTCTATTGAAGTTTAGGTAAAAATTGGCCTTTACATCCATTTAAGCTCCCTTGTATATGGCCAGCTTTACTCAAACGTTGTATAAGGCCTAATTTAGGTTTGTTTTGAGTAAAAAAAAAAATAATTTTTTTTTGTGTCGCTTCACAATTCTCAGTCATTTGGGGCCATGTGTCTGTGTTATACCATCAATGTGGCATAATTTTTTTATCTTTTTTACTATGCAAAAAAAAAAAAAAATATGGTTTCCCCCTACCCTTTAGGGAAGAACAAACGGCACTAGGATGCAACACAAATGGCTTCCATGTGCAGTCCGATTTGATCATTGACTTGAATGGGCATTTTTAATATCTAAATAAGATTAAACTCAGACATGTGTGGTGCACCTGAGGGTTCAGTCGCCACAGGGGTACTACAACTGGTGGTGCCTCACTCTCTGGTAAGGAAAGGAGTGCAGCCCGGGACCCCAAACCTGCATCCAGCACTACACTGCTCCAGGCCGGCTGGAAGGGCAAGATGTGCTGTGTCCTGCTGAGCCCTGTCCCTGGCTGGAGTGGGGGGAACCAGAGTGAGGGGGAACCAAGTAGTGGGTGTGGGTGGAGGAAGCAGTTTAGGGGAGCATTTTGTTAGGAGTATAAAAAGGGGGAGCCATCTTAGTTAGTAGAGTCTGTGGAGTGAGAAAGAGAAAGTAAGCAAGAAGGAGAGGAGCAGGTGCTCTGCTCCAGAGCGGGCCTGGTAAATGAGGCCCAGCAGAGGAGAGAAGAGGAGGGGAGCAGAGGAGGAAGGCTCCGGTAACTGAAGGGGTCCCAGGGGTACGGAAGGAGCAGTAAGCCACCTGTACGCTCTAATCTGTCAAGTGTCAGAGGGACCAGGCCGCAAGAAGGGAACCAGTCCCTGGGCTAGTCGTGCCGCTTCAGGCCTCGGCTAGGAAACCGGAGGCTTCTGACTTTTATGGTGCAGTTGCCATGCTCGCATTCTAGCAGCCAAGAAAGGTAGCCGCGTAGGACCAGGGAACTCCAGGTGTCCCTGAAGGATCCGAGGACGCCATCTTGGGGCTCAGTTTGTGAGGCGTAGGGCAGGAGGGAGAGACCCAGCGTGGAAAGTCGGCTGAGGAAAGGAACATATAGAAAGGGGGTCCGGATAAGTACTCTCGACTTGCCAGAGGGACTTCTGAACCCCTGCTTTGTGAACGCAGCGGGATGCGGTAACCTGTACGGTGTACCTGAGGAATCTAAAAAGAACTGTGAGTAAAAACGGACGACTGTACTCCACTGTCTCTGTCGGTTATTGGCGCTGCGCCATCATCCCTCCTACGTTACAACGCCCTGCATTCCCATCCATCAACACTGCCCCGGGGGGGCCCGCTCCGCCTGTGGCGAGCAGCAACATCCCGGCTGCCATTCCATCACCCTCTGAGGTCTGCAGCAGCGCCGGTAACTATTACCGGAAACCACAGGTGGCGTCACGAAACAAACTGTTAAACAACACTAAAACCCCTTTTTAAAGAGTGACCCAGAGGACGGGCCCAGGAGCCGACTGCCGCGACATCCCAAGGAGGTAAAGGCCCGGGTACAGAGTTTCCCCCATATATCCCCCCTGGGCGAGTCACATGCTTCCTTTTTAATTTGTAGACCAGTGGTCTGCAGCAAAGAAAAAAAAAACATGTTTGTTAAAAAGCCCATAGAATATGAGTATGGCAAAAATAGTCTGTATGAGGCCTGAGCTGTAGTATTTTCTGTTGTAGATTTCACTTGCCACTAAGCTTAACATTAGGCTTCCTCTTCTGTACAGATCACTTTTCAGCAGTCTTTCATTTGTAGATGACACAAGATCACACAATTAACAATAGGTGATGGTCACCGCTCATCCCTACCAGTACAGTGAACTTTGCCCACATCAGAGTATGCCTAAAAAACTCTTAGTGTCGGATCCTGACTACTGCTGGCTATGGTCAATGTGGCTGCAGTAAAGCATAGATCTAAATGCTAATAATAGAGGATTAAGCAAAATGGAGAAAAGAAAGAAGAATCAACACCTTCAAAATGTGGAGCTGGAGAAAGATGTTATCCATACCGTGGATGAAAAGAAGAACTAACAAATCAAGCCAGACATGTCACTCGAAGCAAGGATCACCGAGCTATGACTTGCCTACTTTCGACACATCATACCAAGAGAGGAATCACTGGAGAAGGACATCATGGTTGGAAGAATAGAAGGAACAAGGTGAAGAGGAAGAAAAGCAACCCGATGGCTTTATACTGTCAAGATGACGGCAGAGAGGACCCTGATGGCCGTATCTAGGCTTGAACAAGGTCGACCTTCCTACAAATCGTTCATCCATCAAGTCGCCATGGCTCAAGATCCAACTGAAGGCCGTTAAATAAAATAAAATAGTAAGCAAAATGGCTGCCCCTGTAATCATGTAAATACAAATATAAATCTGCAGTCAGAAAATCAACAGATTGGAAAAAAAATACACTGCTCAAAAAAATAAAGGGAACACTCGAATAACACATCTTAGATCTGAATGAATGAAATATTCTCATTGAATACTTTGTTCTGTACAAAGTTGAATGTGCTGACAACAAAATCACACAAAAAATCATCAATGGAAATGAAATATATTAACCAATTGAGGCCTGGATTTGGAGTCACCCCCAAAATTAAAGTGGAAAAACACACTACAGGCTGATCCAACTTTGATGTAATGTTCTTAAAACAAGTCAAAATGAGGCTCAGTATTGTGTGTGGCCTCCACGTGCCTGTATGACCTCCCTACAACGCCTGGGTATGCTCCTGATGAAGTTGCGGATGGTCTCCTGTGGGATCTCCTCCCAGACCTGGACTACAGCATCCACCAACTACTGGACAGTCTGTGGTGCAACGTGACGTTGGTGGATGGAGCGAGACATGATGTCCCAGATGTGCTCAATCGGATTCAGGTCTGGGAAACGGGTGGGCCAGTCCATAGCTTCAATGCCTTCATCTTGCAGGAACTGCTGACACACTCCAGCTACATGAGGTCTGGCATTGTCCTGCATTAGGAGGAACCCAGGGCCAACCGCAACAGCATATGGTCTCACAAGGGGTCTGAGGATCTCATCTCGATACCTAATGGCAGTCAGGCTACCTCTGGCGACACATGGAGGGCTGTGTGGCCCTCCAAAGAAATGTCACCCCACACCATTACTGACCCACTGCCAAACCGGTCATGCTGAAGGATGTTGCAGGCAGTAGATCGCTCTCCATGACGTCTCCAGACTCTGTCACATGTGCTCAGTGTGAACCTGCTTTCAACTGTGAAGAGCACAACAATCCTGGTGTTCTGTAGCAAATGCCTAGCGTCCTGCACGGTGTTGGGCTGTGAGCACAACCCCCATCTGTGGACGTCGGCTCTCAAACCACCCTCATGGAGTTGATTTCTAACAGTTTGTGCAGACACATGCACATTTGTGGCCTGCTGGAGGTCATTTTGCAGGGCTCTGGCAGTGCTCCTCCTGTTCCTCCTTGCACAAAGGAGGAGGTAACGGTCCTGCTGCTGGGTTGTTGCCCTCCTATGGCTCCCTCCACATCTCCTGGTATCTGCTCCATGCTCTGGACACTGTGCTGACAGACATAGCTACCCTTCTTGCCACAGCTCGCACTGATGTGCCATCCTGGATGAACTGCACTACCTGAGCAACTTCTGTGGGTTGTACTGTAGACACCGCCTCATGCTCCTGTACCTCTAGGGGTGAGAGCAATGGCAAAATGAAAAAGTGACCAAAACAACAGCCAAAAAGGATGAGAACAGAGAAATTGTCTATGGTCACCACCTGCAGAACCACCCCCTTATCTTGCTAATTGCCGATCATTTCTACCAGTTGTCTGTTCAATTTGCACAACAGCAGGAGAAATTGATTCACAATCAGTTTTGCATCATAACTGGACAGATAGATTTCACAGAAGTGTTATTGACTTTGGAGTTACATTGTGTTGTTTAAGTGTTCCCTTTATTTTATTGAGCAGTGTATATCAGAATCTGTTTTTGTTGTAAGTACCGCATTTTTCAAACTATAAGACACACCCCCGTTCCCAAAGGGGGAAAATGCAGGAAGCCGGCGGCAGTCTCCAGCAAAATGGCGTAATTGAGCCAAGATCTCAATCTGCACATGCACAGCCACTGGTGGCATTTTGCTGGAAACAGACGGAGGTTAATCGAAGCATGCGCCTCCATTTTGCTGGAGAAAGCCAGGACATGAATGTGCGGAAGCGCTGCCCACGGCATGGGCAGTTCTAGCGCGAAATTTCAAAAAAGAGGCCCATACAAATTGTGATGACAAGTTCTGCTTTCACGATTTGTATGAGCCTCCTTATTTAAATTCCACTGCAGGGCCACCTGTTGCAAAACTACAACTCCCATCATGCTTGGACAGGTTGGGATGATGGGGGCTGTAGTTTGGCAACGACTTCAAAGCCACACAAAGCTCGGAAGAAGCCGTACGCGAAAGGCGCGTCAGGGGTGCTTCTGTGTCCGCCACACAGGTTGTATTTATTATACATTGTCCACAGTTGCCTTTTCTCAACCTCTGCATTGGCTCTGTTTTTACGTTGTCTGTAGTGATAATAGGCTTATAACTACTTATCCTTGACTATCTGTACGTTTGTCTGTACTGCTACTAGTAATCATTTATACTCTTGGGAGTGACCTTTATATATCGCTATGTAGCATTTTTTGCATGAATATTTATTTTCAGTCTTTTCCCATATACTTGTCCTCTATTTGATACCCCCGAGCCATTCATCACCTTTGCTGTAGGATTTTATTCCATGACAACTTGATATTTATTAAAGATCAACCTATTCTTGTATCTTAAAAATGAGCCATATACATTTATGCAAAGGTTGCATTTATGTTTTAAGTACCTTGTGTGGCGTATGCCTATGTGTGATATCCTCTCTTTTAATTGTTGTTTTATTAATTGTTATTTTATTCTTTTTTTGAACTGTTCAATAAAATATATACAGTACAGACCAAAAGTTTGGACACACCTCATTTAAAGATTTTTCTCTATTTTCATGACTTTGAAAATTGTACATTCACACTGAAGACATCAAAACTATGAATTAACACATGTGGAATTATATACTTAACAACAAAAAAGTGTGAAACAACTGAAAATGTCTTATATTCTAGGTTCTTCAAAGTAGCCACCTTTTGCTTTGATGACTGCTTTGCACACTCTTGGCATTCTCTTGATGAGCTTCAAGAGGTAGTCACCGAAAATGGTTTTCACTTCACAGGTGTGCCCTGTCAGGTTTAATAAGTGGGATTTCTTGCCTTATAAATGGGGTTGGGACCATCAGTTGTGCTGTGCAGAAGTCTGGTGGATACACAGCTGATAGTCCTACTGAATAGACTGTTAGAATTTGTATTATGGCAAGAAAAAAGCAGCTAAGTAAAGAAAAACGAGTGATCATCATTACTTTAAGGAATGAAGGTCAGTCAGTCCGAAAAAATTGGGTAAACTTTGAAAGTGTCCCCAAGTGCAGTTGCAAAAACCATCAAGCGCTACAAAGAAACTGGCTAACATGTGGACCGCCCCAGGAAAGGAAGACCAAGAGTCACCTCTGCTTCTGAGGATAAGTTTATCCGAGTCACCAGCCTTAGTAATCGCAGGTTAACAGCAGCTCAGATTAGAGACCAGGTCAATGCCACACAGAATTCTAGCAGCAGACACATCTCTTCAACAACTGTTAAGAGGAGAATTTGTGCAGCAGGCCTTCATGGTAAAATAGCTGCTAGGAAACCACTGCTAAGGACAGGCAAGAAGCAGAAGAGACTTGTTTGGGCTAAAGAACACAAGGAATGGACATTAGACCAGTGGAAATCTGTGCTTTGGTCTGATGAGTCCAAATTTGAGATCTTTGGTTCCAACCACCGTGTCTTTGTGCGACGCAGAAAAGGTGAACGGATGGACTCTACATGCCTGGTTCCCACCGTGAAGCATGGAGGAGGAGGTGTGATGGTGTGGGGGTGCTTTGCTGGTGACACTGTTGGGGATTTATTCAAAATTGACTATGCAGATTGCCTCTTAAGAGAAAAAGAGGACTTGTGCTCTATAGCGCCACCTATTGGAAGTAGCAACCCTACAAGTCACAATCAACCCTTTAACGAGTCATGCAATATGACTTAGGATAAAAGCCAAATCAGAATCTCTATTTGCAGACACGGTGTTTCGGGTATTTTGAAGGCATACTGAACCAGCATGGCTACCACAGCATCTTGCAGCGGCATGCTATTCCATCTGGTTTGCGTTTAGTTGGATTATCATTTATTTTTCAACAGGACAATGACCCCAAACACACCTCCAGGCTGTGTAAGGGCTATTTGACCAAGAAGGAGAGTGATGGGGTGCTACGCCAGATGACCTGGCCTCCACAGTCACCAGACCTGAACCCAATCGAGATGGTTTGGGGTGAGCTGGACCGCAGAGTGAAGGTAAAAGGGCCAACAAGTGCTAAGCATCTCTGGGAACTCCTTCAAGATTGTTGGAAGACCATTTCCGGTGACTACCTCTTGAAGCTCATCAAGAGAATGCCAAGAGTGTGCAAAGTAGTCATCAAACAAAAGATGGCTACTTTGAAGAACCTAGAATATCAGACATATTTTCAGTTGTTTCACACTTTTTTGTTAAGTATATAATTCCACATGTGTTAATTCATAGTTTTGATGCCTTCAGTGTGAATGTACAATTTTCATAGTCATGAAAATACAGAAAAATCTTTAAATGAGAAGGTGTGTCCAAACTTTTCTTCTGTACTGTATATAGGTGATATTGTGTCTTTATAGTATACCTGCACCCTTGATCTCTTGCACGATCTAAGCGTGTACGGTGGTGTTATGACCAACTAAGTTATATAAACTTATAAAGAATTCAGTTCAAAAGCACTTGAATGAGATTACATTTTTTAACATTTACATTTTTAGATCAACAACATAATTAAAAATACAGGATTTTAAAAACCGAACCACAATGGGCAAAGAGACAACATTGCAGAGAAGATAAATGCAGGCAATATAGTACAATATGTGATATGTGGTGCAAATAATTTACAGCATTGGGACACAAATGACGCGCCCCCTGGGGCCGTGGGGTACTCGGTAGCCGGGCCGGTCGGTTCTATTGGGGTAGTCACGGTGGCAGTGACCCGGTCCATGGCCCAGGGCGGTCAATAAATAAAGAAAAGAGGGGAATAAAGTTTTTGGGGAAAAAGTTTTGTGACGCCACCCGTGGTATGCGGCTATAGGTGGCAGCCGCTGCTGTTCATATCCACTGCGGCCGTTGGTGATGCAGCAGAGATGGTTCAGCTCTCCACTGGTAGAGCTAGGCCTCAGGGCAGTTAAATAGGTGATTTTTAGATGATGTTGGTGTAGTGCAAGGCAGGTGACGCAGCAATTAAGTCAAGGACACAGTGGGATGCAGTCTTCAAGTTTTTACTCACAGTTTTTACGGTGCTCCAGGTTACAACTGCTAGCCATGTTATAACCGCCCACCGAGTCCTGTGTGCTCCGGGAAAGTGATCCAGCCAACTCTCAGATAACTTGGGTGCACTTGATCAGGACCCCCTTCTTGTGTACCTTTCCCGGGTCGTCTCTCTGCGCTGGCTCTCGCCCTCCTGCCCTGCGCCTCACACACAGTGTCACGAGCCAGTAGCCGCGGGCCTTGTCGGGCGACTTCCTCTCTGTCCCCTTGGTCCTATATGGCCACCTTTTTCAGCGAATGTGTGTTTTTTTTGGCTACGGCACTTAGAGATACTGCAGCCTCCGGTTTGCTAGCTGAGTCTTGCAGTCCTCCACTAGTCTGGGGCCGGTCCCCTACTGCGACCTGATCCCTTCACGGTCGGCGTGAACTCGGGCGCACGGGTGGACTCTGCACTTCCCGTGCCCCTAAGATGCTTTCTCTGTCTCTGGAGCCTCTCACTGCTCCGGTCTTCTCTCTTCACTCCCTGTGACAGACTCCTGTCACCAACTGCTCTGACTGACTAGCTGACTTTCTAGATCTTTCTATCTTTCCTTTTATATTACCTGCCATGTGACCCACGTCACCAACTGTCACTCTGTGGTCCCCTCTACCTTCAGTCCTTCCTTCAGTGCTCCCCTAAAATACTTCATCCACCCACCTTCTTTATCTAGTTTCCCCCTCCAGACAGGGACAGGGTCTGTGCTCTCCCTCAGGAGCAATCTCGCCCTTCCCTACTGGAGTGATGTGGTGTTGGATGTGGGTGTGTGGGTCCCAGGTAGTGCTCCCTCCTTACCCGAGAGTGGGGTACCACACCTCTGGCTGAGATGCAGTACCTCCTTGGTGACTGGACCCCTCAGGGCCGCCACATTCCCCCCCATTAAACACAGCATGTCCGCGGGCTGGAACAGAGTAAAAAAAAACCAAGAATTTAAGACATGCAAATTTTTTTAGAATGCTCCAACAGATAATAAACCGTAAATAAATAACTTTTCTTCCCTTTATGGGAGGCATTTTTTCTAAAACGTTACATATAACTACCGGGTATATAAAACAATATAAGATCACTTTAAATAACATTCTTTCACATAAAACATTTTATCACTTTTTCAAGTAAGTTCAGAAGACTGTAGTGAGATCCTTATCAGGGTGTCCATCTTACTGGTGTAAGTGCAATATGAGGGACCCGCTCTAAAACCCCCAACGTAGTCCCTGGGCGTGGCTGCAGGGCATAATTGATCCACTCGTTGGACCATGTTTTCGGCCACGCCAAACGGGTTTTTGTTCAATGGTCTGTAAAACAAACAGGAAGCACCTTAAGAAGTGCTAACTTTTTACAATAAAAGTTTTTGGGTTAATCACCATCCTTAACCACAATGTCCTTTTTCTTAACCGGGTATTATAAAACTGTTCTTTAAAAACATTTTCTTTTTTCACACAATACTGACACAAATACCCTTCCGGGTAACTATATGCATTTTTTTTTATGTTTATCTTAGTTCAGTTCAGTGATGGTGCTCCCTCCGGAGAAACATTTGGTCACCACTGGATGGCCCTGCCGGGTCATCAGCTTCAGATGGCAGGGGTACGTCCTCCTCCTCTTCCACCCTGTATACATTTAGGGCTTACCACCCACGTTCTCCGCGGTGACGGGTGTAAGTGACTCTGTCACCGGGGTACAGATCCCGTCCCGGGTGTCCCTGTTGTAGGTGGGACTCCACGTCACGCCGGTTGACGAACAGGTCTGTGGCTACTTGAGGCTCCCGGATAAAGCCCCAACCTCCTTCCAGGTTGAACTTTACTACGGTGCCTTCCGCGCAGGTACCCGGCTTGGTGGGCCCGGGTCTTGGCCTGCTTGTTACGGGTCTCCATCGCCTCCCACTGTACCCGCCGCTCCGCCTTCAGGTTCCTGAGTTGTCGCCGGCAGTACTCCTCCCTCCGCAGGGCCTCTGTTTGGGTCTCCCTGGGGAATCCCATGAGGTCGCCCTCCAGGTTGTCCCACCTGTATTCCTCTCCTCTGGCGCAGGCAACCTTGTGCTCTGGCGTGGGCACTAAGGGGGCTCTTTGCTGGTCCTCGACCCGTGCGGACCAGTCCCACTTCGTACGCCCATACACCCAGCCAGGTTTAGGGGCAGATGGTTCCTCTAGGAGGGTGTCGTCGGTGCCCGGGGCAAGGGCACTGCTATAACCTGTGCTCCCTGTCGCTCCAGTACTGCGCGTCTCCTCCAGACTCAGAACAGGCCCCGCCGGGGCTGGGGTGCTGGTGGCAGGACTTGGCGTTGACCGCTGCCGGGTTAGCTTTTCCAGCAGCTCGTCCTTCCACCGTGCGACGGTGTCCTTCTGGGCCTCTTCCATCCGCCGGCCCAGCTCCTGCACCTCGGTGTGCAGGAATCCCATGTCCTCCACGGGCAGCTGACTCAATACTCCCTCCAGGTCAAGGGGAAAGTCTTTTGCCTGCAGGCCGCGGGCAGTAGTCTGGTGGTCACTTGCTTCCATGGCGCCTGCTGGGTGCATTCTGACTTCACTGCCGGTGACCCCGCCCTGTCTCCAAGGTTTTTCTTCTCCCGTTTCGGGGGCGGTTCCACTCCAGCTTGCTGTCGGCCACACCAGGGGGCGGCTCCCCCACACTGATGGACAAGTCTAAGTGTATGGCCGCAGGTGCATGGGGCGAGCTCCGTTTTTGGCGCCATTCCGGAACCCGGCCCATGATGGGAGGCTTCTTTTCGTCCTTTAGCACACACATAATGGCGCCCGTTCTTCTGGGGTGGGCGCCACTACTCGGTCTCAAACACAGTCTCTGGGCGCACGAGATCCGGTGTAATGGGTCAGTTCATCCTGTTCGTGATGCCAAAATTGACGCGCCCCCTGGAGCCGTGGGGTACTTGGTAACCGGGCCGGTCGGTTCTATTGAGGTAGTCACGGGGCAGTGACCCGGTCCGTGGCCCAGGGCGGTCAATAAATAAAGAAAAGAGGGGAATAATGTTTTTGGGGATAGTTTCATGATGCCACCCGTGGTATGCGGCTATAGGTGGCCGCCGCTGCTGTTCAGATCCACTGGGGCTGTTGGTGACGCAGCAGAGATGGTTCAGCTCTCCACGGGTAGAGCTAGACCCCAGGGCAGTTAAATAGGTAATTTTTAGATGTTGTTGGTGTAGTGCAAGGCCGGTGACACAGCAGTTAAGTCAAGGACACAGTGGGGTGCTGTCTTCAAGTTTTTACCCACAGTTTTTACGGTGCTCCAGGTTACAACTGCTAGCCATGTTATAACCGCCCACCGAGTCCTGTGTCCTCTGGGGAAGTGATCCAGCCAACTCTCAGATAACTTGGGTGCACTTGATCGGGACCCCCTTCTTGTGTACCTTTCCCGGGTCGTCTCTCTGCGCTGGCTCTCGCCCTCCTGCCCTGCGCCTCACACACAGTGTCACGAGCCAGTGGCCGCGGACCTTGTCGGGCGACGTCCTATATGGCCACCTTTTCAGCAAATGTGTGTGTTTTTTTTGGCTACGGCACTTAGAGATACTGCTGCCTCCAGTTTGCTAGCTGAGTCTTGCATTCCTCCACTAGTCTGGGGCCGGTCCCCTACTGCGACCTGATCCCTTCACGGTCGGCGTGAACTCGGGCGCACGGGTGGACTCTGCACTTCCCGTGCCCCTAAGATGCTTTATCTGTCTCTGGAGCCTCTCACTGCTCCGGTCTTCTCTCTTCACGCCCTGTGACAGACTCCTGTCACCAACTGCTCTGACTGACTAACTGACTTTCTAGATCTTTCTACCTTTCCTTTTATACTACCTGTCCTGTGACCCACGTCACCAACTGTTACTCTATGTGGTCCCTTCCTTCAGTGCTCCCCTAAACTTTTTCCTCCACCCACCTCCTCTACCTAGTTCCCCCCTCCAGACAGGGACAGGGTCTGTGCTCTCCCTCAGGAGCAATCTCACCCTTCCCTACTGGAGTGATGTGGTGTTGGATGTGGGTGTGTGGGTCCCGGGTAGTGCTCCCTCCTTACCCGAGAGTGGGGTGCCACACCTCTGGCTACCACACCTCTGGCTGAGATGCAGTACCTCTGTGGCGACTGGACCCGCATGGGTGCCACGCAAATGTATAATGAAAATGTACATGCATGTTCATAATATACCAAGTGTTATAGCAGGTGAGCAAATGTCAGTGCAATATGTATCATACATTACTTGTATAGAAACATGTGGATCAGGGTATAAGACACAAAGTACATAACTATAGTAATGATCCACTGCCTATCAGAAGATAAAGTGCCTAGTGCCATACAACATGAACATGATTCTAAATACTAAACCTGATAAAATAAAAAGCAAAAACGAACCCATAGTAGAATTTACCTGTATGATTGCAAAGAGTCCCTTCTGTGAACGATGGGATTCGGCACCCCAGTGAGAGACACTAAATTCTCTTATTGGGGGTAAAATTCCAGTGTTTGGCGGAAAACACACACACACACTAACCAAACCACGCCCACTCATTAATGTAATTGTCTGGCAGACAAGTAGGAGATGTCTCCCCTGCATTAGCGTCATTTTAATATGTGTTCCCTTGGGGTGAGCCCATATTTAATAGGGGTCCACTTAGGAACCAAAGAGCCGGCTCTTTTTGGTAAGCGGGGCCAAGTGAGTCAGATCACCAAAAAGAGCCGGACTGCCCATCACTAGGAGAAGCGGAGTACCTGGGTCAGAAGTTGAAGAGTGCGTAGAGCTGGGCTGCCAGGGACTTAGCAGTGATTTAGAATTGTAGTTCTAATGATGACTCGTGCAGGGAAAAGAGACTTCCTGTTTCTACATAGAGCTTAGACAGATTGTGCTAGTCTGTCAACCATGTAATGTTATAGACCTAATGGAAAAGAGAAGAATTATCTGGGTAGAAAGGCAAAATGAGCAACTGTAAGTACACAGTGCTATATAATATGATGACTGCAATATATTAAGAGGATGAAAACTTTGATGGGAGGAGGGCTTTTTTTTAAATAAAAAGGACGGCCCCAGATTGGTAATGGGTACACGTTAACCTTTTATCTCTCAGAAAGCTATTTCTTGTATTTATACATAAATGACAAATGTGGTTTTGTTTTCCAGTGGGCCCTCTAAGGATAGAGTTTTCAGTAACGGTGGATCTGGAGCAAGTTAAGAAGACCAACCCAAATGTAATGAAAGGTGGTCGGTACAAGCCAAAGGACTGCAAGGCACTGCAGAAAGTAGCCATTATTATACCATTTCGAAAACGTGAGGAACATCTCAAGTACTGGCTATATTACCTGCACCCTATTTTGCAGAGGCAACAACTTGACTATGGTGTCTTTGTCATAAATCAGGTAAGTATTTTTATGTTCTGATTCTTCATTGCAGCATACAGGCAGTTAAGAGAAGCAATATTCTTTCATATTGAAACCTGACTGAAACCATAGTTCAGTTATCTAGAAATGCTGGACAAGCTGCAATCTCCTGGCAGCCCCCCTCTGGGCACTTATTTTTTTGCATCATTCTCTATTAAAGTGTGTAGAGTAATGGTGCAAGGATAAATATACACTTATGATTTTTTTTCCCCCATATAAAGCGAGGGGGCACAATAACTTGACAGTAGAAATCTGTTAGTTCCACCATGACTATGATGGTGCAGTGAGAAAACATTACTATAGACAGTTGGTACATTAGAATGATGGGTGAACTGAAGGGTTACTGGCGGCTAAGACGAAAACTAGACATAAACTATCCATTCAACTTCAGACATTCTGGAATAGTAGCTTGAAAGCCAGTGAAAAGAGAAGCAAAACAAATGCCTTGCATCAATAAGAAAGAAAACACAGGCAAAGTGTATGCAAAGTAGTTACCACCATTGGCCATTATATTTTACATCTAGATTTGTCTCTCTTCCCCCTCCCCATAGAAAAGTCCACAAATACGTGACGCAATAGGGCGGACATCCTGGTCTGAGGGTCTGTGGATGACTTTTGACAAATTATTACATGACCGTTTGGTTTGCTTTCTTTTACATTATTTTGCATCTTCTTAAGAAAGTATTTGAGTTAGAACTGCATATAGGATGGGAAGAAGGAACTAGAGGTCTCCGTTTACAGGCTGCCAGCAATGATCTGGCATGTGACCGCTGCAGCCAATTTGTGGCCCCAGTATTGTGATTGACAATAGACATTTTAATCGGAAGTTACTAACATTAGGCCATTCTATGTGATTCTTGATGCTTCCTGCTAAAATACATGTCTATAAGGAAACATATTCTATAAAAATAGAGTTCTGCTTACTTTTCGATAGCACGGATACTTTATTTTTACAGTTTTATAGACTAGTACCATTGTGTTTACTGGCATTGTCGTTTTTGTTCAGATTGCTTTCCCCATATATATATATGTCAAATGCACCAAATAAGATCCTGACACCACATACCCGCTTGACATGTCAGTCAATCCAGACCACCAGTTGTTTTTTTTTATTATCATTTTATTTTTTTTAAACTCCAATGTACAGTAAAAAAAAAATATACAGACATTGTTTGTGTAGATATATGAATGTATGTATGTAGATATACATACACACACACGTGCTTCTCACATTAGAATGTCCTCACAAAGTTAATTTATTTCAGTTCTTCAATACAAAAAGTAAAACTCCTATATTATATAGAGTCATTACAAACAGAGTGATCTATTTCAAGTGTTTATTTCTGTTAATGTTGATGATTATGGCTTACAGCCAATGAAAACACAAAAGTCATTTTCTCAGTAAATTAGAATAATTGAAGGGGCTGCCTAATACTTTTTTTTAAGTTGCCCAATGTATTCAGCATGTGGACATAAGTATCTCTTTAAATACTTTGTGTTGCAGATAATGCCGTGAGCGGCGCTATTACTGGCCGCTCACAGGCATCACGTGACCCCCCCGCTGCAGCCAGCTCTGACATCCGCTGATGTCACGACAAGTCCAGGCTGCAGCCGAGGGTCCCTCTTCCGTGTTCCACCGGTGGCTGCTGGGTTGTGGGCGGGATTATTCCCCTGCGTCACACCCGGCATCCACCACATGCTCGCCCTCTCCCCATTCATTGGGAAAGCGCGCAGTGGATGCTGGGTGTGACTCGGGGAATAACCCTGCCCACAACCCAGCAGCCACTGCCTCACTTGCCGTGACGTCAGCGCGGGGTCATGTGATGCCTGTGAGTGGCCACAGATAGCGCCGCTCACAGGCATTATCACTGCCCACATGCTGAATACATTGGGCAATTTAAAAAAAAGTACCGGACAACTTCTTTAACAAAACACAACTGCAAAGGCTTCCTAAGCGTTTAAAAATGTCTCTTAGGGCTCTTTCACACGTCAGTATCTCCGGTACGAGTGGTGACAATTTCCACACATACCGGAGACACTGACACACTCAAATGAATGGGTCTGTGTACACCTCAGTGTGTTTTTGCGGACCTTGTGTCCGTGTGCTCCACTTGGAGACAAGTCAGTTTTTTGCAGACACACAGTCCGCAAAACGTAACACACGGATGACATCCGTGTGACATGTATCGGCGCCTGGGAATGTCGCTGTTCCCAGGCACCGATGCTGAACGCTGCCCCCATCATGGTTCCCTGCCGGCGCTGTGAACAGAACCAGCAGGGACAATGATGAGGGTAGTAGTAATGTACTCTCGGTGTCCCCACCTGTAAAAATAAGAATAAAATAATAAAATCCATGTACTCACCTCTCCTAGGTGTCCCCTGCTGTCATCCATGCGACTGCTGCTGCAGAGGAGTCTGGGAGAATGAAGCTGTGCTCAGTGAGTGACAGGACACCGCTCCTAAACTGCGGCTCATTTCCCCGGCTTCTCTTCAGCAGCAGTCGCATGGGTGACAGCGGGGGACACCTAGGAGAGGTGAGTATAAGGATGTTATTATTTTATTCTTATTTGACGACAGGGAACCACTTGCTGCACATGGATGCTACATGTAAAACACACGGACACACTGGGCACGGATATCTCCGGTACCGTTTTTTCCGTTACCGGAAATATCCAGACGTGTGAAACCGGCCTTAGTCTGTTTCAGTAGGCTACACAATCATGGGGAAGACTGCTGACTTGACAGATGTCCAGAAGGCAGACATTGACACACTCCACAAGGAGGGTAAGCCACAAAAGGTCATTGCTAAAGAAGCTGGCTGTTCAGAGTGCTGTATCCAAGCATATTAATGGAAAGTTGAGTGGAAGGAAAAAGTGTGGTAGAAAAAGGTGCACAAGCAACCAGGATAACCGCAGCCTTGAAAGGATTGTTAAGAAAAGGCCATTCAAAAATTTGGGGGAGATTCACAAGGAGTGGAATGCTGCTGGAGTCATTGCTTCAAGAGCCATCACACACAGATGTATCCAGGACATGGGCTACAAGTATCACATTCCTTGTGTCAAGCCACTCATGACCAATAGACAATGCCAGAAGCTTTTTACCTGGGCCAAGAAGAAAAAGACCTGGACTGTTCCTCAGTGGTCCAAGGTGTTGTTTTCAGATGAAAATAAATTTTGCATTTAATTTGGAAATCAAGGTCCCAGAGTCTGGAGGAAGAGTGGAGAGGCACACAATCCAAGCTGCTTGAGGTCTAGTGTGAAGTTTCCACAATCAGTGATGGTTTGGGGAGCCATGTCATCTGCTGGTGTAGGTCCACTGTGTTTTATCAAGACCAAAGTCAGCGCAGCCGTCTACCAGGAAATTTTAGAGCACTTCATGCTTCCCTCTGCCGACAAGCTTTTTGGAGATGGAAATCTCATTCTCCAGCAGGACTTGGCACCTGTCCACACTGCCAAAAGTACCAATACCTGGTTTATACACAACAGTATCACTGTGCTTGATTGGCCAGCAAACTCGCCTGACCTTAACCCCATAGAGAATCTATGGGGTATTGTCAAGAGGAAGATGAGAGACACCAGACCCAACAATGCAGACAAGCTGAAGGCTGATATCAAAGTAACCTGGGCTTCCATAACACCTCAGCAGTGCCACAGGCTGATCACCTCCATGCCACGCCGCATTGATGCAGTAATTGATGGTCGGAGCTCCTTTTGCAAGTATTGAGTGCATTTACTGAACATACATTTCAGTAGGCCAACATTTCAGATTTTAAAAACCCTTTTCAAGTTGTTTTTATAAAGTATTCTAACTTGCTGAGATAATGACTTTGTGTTTCCACTTTCTGTAAGCTATAATCATGAGCATTGACAGAAATAAACACTTGAAATAGATCACTCTGTAACGACTCTATATGAGTTTCACTTTTTGTAGTGAAGAACTGAAATAAATTAACTTTTTGGTGATATTCTAATAATACAGTTATATGAAAAAGTTTGGGCACCCCTATTAATCTTAAGCTTAATGTTTTATAAAAATTGGTGTTTTTGCAACAGCTATTTCAGTTTGATATATGTAATAACTGTTGGACACAGTAATGTTTCTGCCTTGAAATGAGGTTTATTGTACTAACAGAAAATGTGCAATCTGCATTCAAACAAAATTTGACAGGTGCATAAGTATGGGCACCCTTATCATTTTCTTGTTTTAAATACTCCTACCTACTTTTTACTGACTTGCTAAAGCACTTTTTTGGGTTTTGTAACCTCATTGAGCTTTGAACTTCATAGCCAGGTGTATGCAATCATGAGAAAAGCTACTTAAAGTGGCCACTTGCAAGTTGTTCTCCTGTTTGAATCTCCTCTGAAGAGTGGCATCATGGGCTCCTCAAAACAACTGTCAAATGATCTGAAAACAAAGATTATTCAATATAGTTGTTCAGGGGAAGGATACAAAAAGCTGTCCCAGAGATTTAACCTGTCAGTTTCCACTGTGAGGAACATAGTAAGGAAATGGAAGAACACAGGGACAGTTCTTGTTAAGGCCAGAAGTGGCAGGCCAAGAAAAACATCAGAAAGGCAGAGAAGAAGAATGGTGAGATCAGTCAAGGACAATCCTCAGACCACCTCCAGAGAGCTGCAGCATCAACTTGCTGCAGATGGTGTCACTGTGCATCGGTCAACTATACAACGCACTTTGCACAAGGAGAAGCTGTATGGGAGAGTGATGCAAAAGAAACCGTTTCTGCAAGCACGCCACAAACAGAGTCGGCTGAGGTATGCAAAAGCACATTTGGAGAAGCCAATTTCTTTTTGGAAGAAGGTCCTGTGGACTGATGAAACCAAGATTGAGTTGTTTGGTCATACAAAAAGGCGTTATGCATGGCGGCAAAAAAACACAGCATTCCAAGAAAAACACTTGCTACCCACAGTAAAATTTGGTGGAGGTTCCATCATGCTTTGGGGCTGTGTGGCCCATGCCGGCACCGGGAATCTTGTTAAAGTTGAGGGATGCATGGATTCCTCTCAGTATCAGCAGATTCTTGACAATAATGTTCAAGAATCAGTGATAAAGTTGAAGTTACACAGGGGATGGATCTTTCAGCAAGACAATGATCCAAAACACCGCTCCAAATCTACTCAGGCATTCATGCAGAGGAACAATTACAATGTTCTGGAATGGCCATCCCAGTCCCCAGACCTGAATATCATTGAACATCTGTGGGATCATTTGAAGAGGGCTGTCCATGCTCGGCGACCATCAAACTTTACTGAACTGGAATTGTTTTGTAAAGAGGAATGGTCAAAAATACCTTCATCCAGGATCCAGGAACTCATTAAAAGCTACAGGAAGCGACTAGAGGCTGTTATTTTTGCAAAAGGAGGATCTACTAAATATTAATGTCACTTTTCTGGTGAGGTGCCCATACTTATGCACCTGTCAAATTTTGTTTGAATGCAGATTGCACATTTTCTGTTAGTACAATGAACCTCATTTCAAGACAGAAACATTACTGTGTCCAACAGTTATTACATATATCAAACTGAAATAGCTGTTGCAAAAACACCAATTTTTATAAAACATTAAGCTTAAGATTAATAGGGGTGCCCAAACTTTTTCATATAACTGTATACAGTTCAGACCAAAAGTTTGGACACACCTTCTCATTTTAAAGATTTTTCTGTATTTTCATGACTATGAAAATTGTACATTCACACTGAAGGCATCAAAACTATGAATTAACACATGTGGAATTATATACTTAACAAAAAAGTGTGAAACAACTGAAAATATGTCTTATATTCTAGGTTCTTCAAAGTAGCCACCTCTTGCTTTGATGACTGCTTTGCACACTCTTGGCATTCTCTTGATGAGCTTCAAGAGGTAGTCACCAAAAATGGTCTTCCAACAATCTTGAAGGAGTTCCCAGAGATGCTTAGCACTTGTTGGCCCTTTTGCCTTCACTCTGCGGTCCAGCTCACCCCAAACCATCTCGATTGGGTTGAGGTCTGGTGACTGTGGAGGCCAGGTCATCTGGCGTAGCACCCCATCACTCTGCTTCTTGGTCAAGTAGCCCTTACACAGCCTGGAGGTGTGTTTGGGGTCATTGTCCTGTTGAAAAATAAATGATGGTCCAACTAAACGCAAACCGGATGGAATAGCATGCCTCTGCAAGATGCTGTGGTAGCCATGCTGGTTCAGTATGCCTTCAATTTTGAATAAATCCCCAACAGTGTCACCAGCAAAGCACCCCCACACCATCACAGCTCCTCCTCCATGCTTCACGGTGGGAACCAGGCATGTAGAGTCCATCCGTTCACCTTTTCTGCGTCGCACAAAGACACGGTGGTTGGAACCAAAGATCTCAAATTTGGACTCATCAGACCAAAGCACAGATTTCCACTGGTCTAATGTCCATTCCTTGTGTTCTTTAGCCCAAACAAGTCTCTTCTGCTTCTTGCCTGTCCTTAGCAGTGGTTTCCTAGCAGATATTTTACCATGGAAGTGCATTGAGGTGAAGGGTGCATTGCTGGAAAAGGGAAAAAAAACAAAAAAAACTCTTTAAATCTCTTAGTTTGCGATTGTGAACGAGCTGAGTGTGTCCGGAGCGTAAGTGCGAATGAAAGTAAGTGTGTGACTTGTTTTTCAGTGACTTTGGTTTCAGGGAGTTTGGAAGGGGTCCTTTGGACTGAATTGCTGTCTGTATTTCATTAATTCTTTACTTTTCTTTTTACTTAACATTCTGTCTATTGCAATCCCCATTAGGAAATGAGCTCCATTATTGACAATGCTATCCAGTGTACATCTTGCCACATGTATGTATTCCTTGAACAGTCGGTCGGGGTTGCTTACTGCTGCGCGAGATGTGTGCACGTTGTGCGTTTGGAAGCCCAGATACTGGATCTAAATGAGCAGCTGGCAACACTGAGATCCATTGACAACATGGAAAGGAGTCTGCTGCTCACTGAGCAGCAGCTCACTGGGGTAGATGTGGGGGAAGGTGGTAGTCGGGAGCTGCAGGACAGTGAGGTCGCTAGTTGGGTGACAGTTAGAAGGGGTGGTAGAGGGAAGAGTGTCAGGGAGGCTAGTCCTGATCTGGCACACCCCAATAAGTTTGCAAAGTTGGCAGATGAGGGGAGTGACGGTACAGGGGTAGCACTACTGCAGCAAGGCATGTCCCCTGAAAGCCGGAGGAGTGTCAGCTCCAGTAAAGAGGGAAATAGGAGAGTAGGGCAGGCCAGGCAGGTGCTGGTAGTGGGGGACTCAATTATTAGGGGAACAGATAGGGCAATCTGTCACAAAGACAGGGATCGTCGAACAGTGTGCTGCCTACCTGGCGCTCGAGTCTGGCACATCGCTGATCGGGTTGACAGTTTACTGGGAGGGGCTGGTGAGGACCCAGCGGTCATGGTGCACATTGGCACAAATGACAAAGTTAGAGGTAGGTGGAAGGTCCTTAAAGATGATTTCAGGGAATTAGGCTGCAAGCTGAAAGCAAGGACCTCCAAGGTGGTATTCTCTGAAATACTACCGGTACTACGTGCCACGACAGAGAGGCAACGGGAGATTAGGGAGATAAATAAGTGGCTCAAGAACTGGTGTAGGAAGGAGGGATTTGGGTTCCTGGAGAACTGGGCCGACTTCTCAGTTGGCTACAGACTCTACGCTAGGGACCGGCTGCACCTTAATGGGGAGGGTGCAGCTGTGCTGGGGGAGAAAATGGCTAGAAGGTTGGAGGAGTGTTTAAACTAGGGATTGGGGGGGGGATATTCATTTTATAGGTGGGGAAGATAGTGCAGATAGTGACCTGGGCACAAATAAAGTCAATAAAGTAAGAAGGAATAGAGGTACAGAGAGATACATAAAATGCATGTACACTAATGCCAGAAGCCTCACCAACAAAATGGAGGAATTAGAATTAATTTTGTTGGAAAATAAGTATGACATGGTAGGGATATCTGAGACGTGGCTGGACGAGAGCCACGACTGGGCAGTTAATTTACTGGGCTATAGTCTGTTCAGAAATGACCGTACAAACAAGCGAGGTGGGGGGGGGTGTTTATATGTAAAATCATTCTTGAAACCTGTCTTGCGGGAAGATATATGTGAATCTAATGAAAATGTAGAGTCCCTGTGGGTGGAGATAAGGGGAGGGGGAAAAAATAAAAAATTACTGATAGAGGTTTGTTATAAGTCTCCAAAAATAATGGAAGTAGCGGAGAATATCCTCGTAAAGCAAACAGATGAAGCAGCGACTCAAGGAGAAGTCATTAGTATGGGAGACTTCAACTACCCTGAAATACATTGGGGGACAGAAACATGTAGTTCAAGCAAAGGAAATAGGTTTTTGACAACTATGAGAGACAATTACCTTTCACAACTGGTTCAAGACCCAACAAGAAGGGGGCACTGCTAATATTAACCAATAGGCCAGACCGCATATCAAATATACGAGTTGGGGGTCACTTGGGTAATAGTGATCACAAAATAATACGTTTTCATGTAACCTTTAATAAGATGTGTAGTAGAGGGGTTACAAGGACACTAAACTTCAGGAAGGCAAATTTCCAACGGTTAAGAGATGATCTTAGTGCAATAAACTGGGACGATATCCTGAGACATAAAGCTACACAAAGCAAATGGGAGACATTTATTAACATCCTGAATAGAACCTGTGCACAATGTATACCCCTTGGGAATAAACATGCTAGAAATAGGAGGAAACCACTATGGCTAAATAGAGCTGTAAGGGGCGCAATAAGTGACAAAAAGAAAGCATTTAGAGAACTAAAGCAAGTAGGTAGTGATGAGGCATTAAATAAATATAGAAAATTAAATAAATTATGTAAAAAACAAATCAAGGCAGCAAAGATTGAGGCGGAGAGAATCATTGCCAGAGAAAGTAAAAATAACCCCAAAATATTCTTTAACTACATAAATAGTGAAAAACTTAAAAAATGATAGTGTTGGCCCCCTTAAAAATAGTCTGGGTGAAATGGTGGATGAGGATGAGGAAAAAGCCAATATGCTAAATGATTTTTTTTCAACCGTATTTACACAAGAAAATCGCATGACAGAAAACATGATTAGTGATAACAAAAATTCTCCAGTAAATGTCACTTGCTTAACCCAGCAGGAAGTACGGCGGCGTCTTAAAATCACTAAAGTTGACAAATCCCCGGCCCCGGATGGGATACACCCGCGAGTACTGCAGGAATTAAGTAACATCATAGATAGACCATTATTTTTAATCTTTAAAGATTCCATAATAACAGGGTCTGTACCACACGACTGGCGTATAGCAAATGTGGTGCCAATATTCAAAAAGGGGACAAAAACTGAACTTGGAAATTATAGGCCGGTAAGCTTAACCTCTACTGTGGGTAAAATCCTGGAGGGTTTCCTAAGAGATGCTATACTAGAGTATCTGAAGAAGAATAACCTCATGACCCAATATCAACATGGGTTTACGAGGGACCGTTCCTGTCAAACTAATCTGATCAGTTTTTATGAGGAGGCAAGTTCTGGACTGGACCAAGGGAATACAGTGGATGTTGTGTATATGGACTTTTCAAAAGCTTTTGATACGGTTCCACACAAAAGGTTGATACATAAAATGAGAACAATGGGGATAGGGGAAAATATATGTATGTGGGTTAAGAATTGGCTCAGTGATAGGAAACAAAGGGTGGTTATTAATGGAAAACACTCAGACTGGGTCTCAGTTAACAGTGGGGTACCACAGGAGTCAGTATTGGGCCCCCTTCTTTTTAACATATTTATTAATGACCTTGTAGGGGGCATACAGAGTAATATTTCAATATTTGCAGATGACACTAAACTCTGCAGGGTAATCAATACAGAGGAGGACAATTTTATATTACTGGAGGATCTATGTAAACTAGAAGCTTGGGCTGATAAATGGCAAATGAGCTTTAATGGGGATAAATGTAAGGTAATGCACTTGGGCAGAGGAAATAAAATGTATAATTATATGCTTAATTGTAAAACACTGGGCAAAACTGTAACTGAAAAAGACCTGGGTGTATTGGTGAATGACAAGCTCACGTTTAGTGGCCAGTGTCAGGCTGCTGCTGCAAAGGCAAATAAAATAATGGGATGCATTAAAAGAGGCTTAGATGCTCATGAGGAGAACATAATTTTACCTCTATACAAGTCACTAGTGCGACCACACTTAGAATACTGTGTACAGTTCTGGTCTCCGGTGTATAATAAAGACATAGCTGAACTAGAGCGGGTGCAGAGAAGAGCGACCAAGGTTATTAGAGGACTGGGGGGTCTGCAATACCAAGGCAGGTTATTACACTTGGGGTTATTTACTGTGGAAAAAAGAAGGCTTAGGGGTGATCTTATTACTATGTACAAGTATATGAGGGGACAGTACAAAGACCTTTCTACTGATCTTTTTACTCTGAGACGGGGACAAGGGGGCATCTTCTACGTCTGGAGGAAAGAAGGTTTAATCATAATCACAGACGGGGATTCTTTACTGTAAGAGCAGTGATACTATGGAACTCTCTGCCGCATGATGTTGTAATGAGTGATTCACTGTTACAATTTAAGAAGGGCATGGATGCCTTTCTTGAAAAGTATAATATTACAGGTTATACAGTACAGACCAAAAGTTTGGACACACCTTCTCATTTAAAGATTTTTCTGTATTTTCATGACTATGAAAATTGTACATTCACACTGAAGGCATCAAAACTATGAATTAACACATGTGGAATTATATACTTAACAAAAAAGTGTGAAACAACTGAAAATATGTCTTATATTCTAGGTTCTTCAAAGTAGCCACCTTTTGCTTTGATGACTGCTTTGCGCACTCTTGGCATTCTCTTGATGAGCTTCAAGAGGTAGTCACCAGAAATGGTCTTCCAACAATCTTGAAGGAGTTTCCAGAGATGCTTAGCACTTGTTGGCCCTTTTGCCTTCACTCTGCGGTCCAGCTCACCCCAATCCATCTCGATTGGGTTCAGGTCTGGTGACTGTGGAGGCCAGGTCATCTGGCGTAGCACCCCATCACTCTCCCTCTTGGTCAAATAGCCCTTACACAGCCTGGAGGTGTGTTTGGGATCATTGTCCTGTTGAAAAATAAATAATGGTCCAACTAAACGCAAACCGGATGGAATAGCATGCCGCTGCAAGATGCTGTGGTAGCCATGCTGGTTCAGTATGCCTTCAATTTTGAATAAATCCCCAACAGTGTCACCAGCAAAGCACCCCCACGCCATCACACCTCCTCCTCCATGCTTCATGGTGGGAAGCAGGCATGTAGAGTCCATCCGTTCACCTTTTCTGCGTCGCACAAAGACACGGTGGTTGGAACCAAAGATCTCAAATTTGGACTCATCAGACCAAAGCACAGATTTCCACTGGTCTAATGTCCATTCCTTGTGTTCTTTAGCCCAAACAAGTCTCTTCTGCTTGTTACCTGTCCTTAGCAGTGGTTTCCTAGCAGCTATTTTACCATGAAGGCCTGCTGCACAAAGTCTCCTCTTAACAGTTGTTGAAGAGATGTGTCTGCTGTTAGAACTCTGTGTGGCATTGACCTGGTCTCTAATCTGAGCTGCTGTTAACCTGCGATTTCTGAGGTTGGTGACTCGGATAAACTTATCCTCAGAAGCAGAGGTGACTCTTGGTCTTCCTTTCCTGGGGCGGTCCTTATGTGAGCCAGTTTCTTTGTAGCGCTTGATGGTTTTTGCAACTGCACTTGGGGACACTTTCAAAGTTTGCTCAATTTTTCGCACTGATTGACCTTCATTTCTTAAAGTAATGATGGCCACTCGTTTTTCTTTACTTAGCTGCTTTTTTCTTGCCATAATACAAATTCTAACAGTCTATTCAGTAGGACTATCAGCTTTGTATCCACCTGACTTCTGCACAACACAACTGATGGTCCCAACCCCATTTATAAGGCAAGAAATCCCACTTATTAGACCTGACAGGGCACAACTATGAAGTGAAAACCATTTCCGGTGACTACCTCTTGAAGCTCATCAAGAGAATGGCAAGAGTGTGCAATGCAGTCATCAAAGTAAAAGGTGGCTGCTTTGAAGAACCTAGTATATAAGACATATTTTCAGTTGTTTCACACTTTTTTGTTAAGTATATAATTCCACATGTGTTAATTCATAGTTTTGATGCCTTCAGTGTGAATGTACAATTTTCATAGTCATGAAAATACAGAAAAATCTTTCAATGAGAAGGTGTGTCCAAACTTTTGGTCTGTACTGTATATACTAGATTCCTTGATAGGGCGTTGATCCAGGGAACTAGTCTGATTGTCGTATGGAGTCGGGAAGGAATTTTTTTCCCCAATGTGGAGCTTAGTGTTTGCCACATGAGGTTTTTTTGCCTTCCTCTGGATCAACATGTTAGGCTATGGGTTGAACTAGATGGACTTAGTCTTCCTTCAACCTTAAAAACTATGTTACTATGTTACTATGAAGGCCTGCTGCACAAAGTCTCCTCTTAACAGTTGTTGAAGAGATGTTTCTGCTGCTAGAACTCTGTCTGGCATTGACCTGGTCTCTAATCTGAGCTGCTGTTAACCTGCGATTTCTGAGGTTGGTGACTCGGATAAACTTCTCCTCAGAAGCAGAGGTGACTCTTGGTCTTCCTTTCCTGGGGCGGTCCTCATGTGAGCCAGTTTCTTTGTAGCACTTGATGGTTTTTGCAACTGCACTTGGGGACACTTTCAAAGTTTTCCCAATTTTTTGCACTGACTGACCTTCATTACTTAAAGTAATGATGGCCACTCGTTTTTCTTTACTTAGCTGCTTTTTTCTTGCCATAATACAAATTCTAACAGTCTATTCAGTAGGACTATCAGCTGTGTATCCACCAGACTTTTGCACAACACAACTGATGGTCCCAACCCCATTTATAAGGCAAGAAATCCCACTTATTAAACCTGACAGGACACACCTGTGAAGTGAAAACCATTTCCAGTGAATACCTCTTGAAGCTCATCAAGAGAATGCCAAGAGCGTGCAAAGCAGTCATCAAAGCAAAAGGTGACTACTTTGAAGAACCTAGAATATCAGACATATTTTCAGTTGTTTCACACTTTTTTGTTAAGTATATAATTCCACATGTGTTAATTCATAGTTTTGATGCCTTCAGTGTGAATGTACAATTTTCATAGTCATGAAAATACAGAAAAATCTTTAAATGAGAAGGTGTGTCCAAACCTTTGGTCTGTACTGTATATATATTTATTATAATATATATGATGAAGTGGGCTGAGCTGGAGCAGAACGGAAGAATGGTAAGCCCCGCTCGCCAAATTCATGACAAGTGGCAGCATTCACTACACGACAAATCCTACTCTAGTCCCAGGTTGGAGTAAGGTTTGGGCAGGGTGCACTTGGAGGTGCATGTCACTTGGCAGACTCTCCTCATTCATTAAGAAGCGTGCACCTCTTAATGATTCAGCCTCCTCATCAAGACCGGCGTAAACATTGTCGGTCTTGATGAATCATGGCCACTGTGGGTATATAATATATACATCATTGAGACGGAAATGGGATATAGGCTGACATATGCTTATACAATTTCTGATGTGCCCGACCCAAGGAAGGGAAAAACAAAATGTTTTGGTCAGACAAGACCAGCCTGTTTTTTTTTTTTTTTTTTCTTCGAAGTGGGAGAACACCTAGTATAGATGGAGATCTGCAAATATTTATTTTGGCTAATCATCCTAGTGTTTGCTTGATGTTGCTGACTCCTAAAAGATGGAGCCTACTCCTTCAGATGACTGAATGTGTCTTTAATGAATTTCCTCAATGTCTAAGGGCCCCGTCACACTAAGCGATGCAGCAGCGATCCCGACAACGATACGACCTGTCAGGGATCGTTGCTGCATCGCTATGTGGTCACTGGTGAGCTGTCAAACAGGCAGGCTCACCAGCGATCAGGGGAGCAGCGATATCGTGGAAAGGATCGTTCCACGATGTCCTGCTCCCGTTACCAGCCTGCTGCAAGCAGGAGCAGGCTGGTAACTATGGTAAACATCGCGTTACTAAGTGGCGTGTGCCCCTAGTAACCCGCTGTTTACCATGGATACCACTCTGCTACGGTGCGCGGGAGCCTCCGCTTACCGTAGCAGAGTGGTATCCATGGTAAACAGCGGGTTACTAAGTGCGCGCGTGCCCCTAGTAACCCGATGTTTACCATAGTTACCAGCCTGATCGCTGCTCCCGCTGGTCACACACAGCGATGTGTGCTGGCCAGCGGGAGGGCAACGACCAAAAAATGGTCCAGGACACTTTGCAGCGATCAGCGACCTCACAGCAGGGGCCTGATCATTGCAAAGTGTCAAACATAGCGACATCGCTGGTGAGGTCGCTGTTGCGTCACCAAAACCGTGACTCAGCAGCGATATCGCTAGCGATATCGCTATGTGAGACGGGGGCTTTAGATTTGACTTATTTAGGCACGTACACCCCCTTCAGTGTGCCATCAGCAGTCCAGCGGCTACATCCTCCTTTGGACACATCATATGGCTGAGAAAGTTGCTGGTGCTTGTATGAAGCAACTTGTCACCTGTGCATTATAAGTTGCTTTATGAGTTGCTCTTGGGTAGGCATAACATCTAATTGGCCTGTAACATTGCATTTATTGCTGTCTGCTCAAGATGACTTGAACATGTGCTGGAACAAGTAAATTATGTGGAAATAATACCTCCTCTTCGCGTAATGCATTGTTTATGTCAATACTTGCTAGATTAGGTAATGTGATAGATAATAAAAAAATAAATTCTCATGTCTGAGCCTTGGGGCAGGTACACACGAGCGTATTTCCGTTCCAAGTGCAATCTGACAAAACATCGGATCGCACCCAGACCAATGTTATTCTATGGGGCCGTGCACATGTTCAATTATTTTTATATTCGAATCACTCTGTCATGCAAGTCAACGGGTGGGTTGAACATGTAGGACTGCACTCGGATGATATCTGAGTGCAGTCTGATTTCCTCACAATTTGAGAACAAAGAGAAATTTATTCTCCATCTTCTCCTCATCCGGCACACACTATGATCAGAGAGTGATTTGCATAGTCAGCCCGATTTATCTCGGATGAGAGCATATACGGCCATCTGCACCTGCCCTTACGGTGTAGAAGTACAGCCTGCGAGCTAAACGTACTCTCCTCTCTTCTCTACAGACAACTTCTAGCACGGTAGGTCTTTAGTAAGTGCCACATTAATATAGAAGATCTCCATTACCTGTAACCATGGTTTACCCTGTGGAAAAGATATAGCCTTGTGTACAGGTGGCTCCAGATGATTCCAGGAATTACCTGTAATAATTGTATATGTTTCTGCACCTAAAGCACAACATGATGACTCTGTAAGTGCCCCTGTGGGTATCTACACATGTACTAATGAGGAGAACGTAACTCTAAGACCTTGCACAAATGAACGTGCAAAGAAGTGATGAAACGTTCTCCTTGTAAATTGACCTACAGGGACTTGATCTGTGTATATTTACAGGGATTTGTGTGTCTAGATATCTATCTCCGCAAAAGGAGGAAACGTTTTCTACTCTTGACAAGGATAGCTGATGGTCTTTGATCATTTTAAAGCATCCATATTTCCATTGTATTGCATAACCCAGCCATGATAAACCTTTGTCGGTCACTCTTCTTTTTCTTGTTGAAACATAGTACAGTAGCCAATAAATAAAAATAGTGTCACAACTAGTTGATGAGTGACGCTAAGGCTACCCTTTCATCTTAGGCTATGTTCACATGTCCAGTAATCATCCGTTAGAACGGATCCAGCAGCAATTCGTTAGCTTAAAAGGTGTAATTAAGCTAACGAGCTAATTACACAAAGCAGACTGTATATAGTATATCTTTCCAGGATCCCATTAGATATGACGTTTTATATAGTCCTATCTGTACTATTTCTGTGCTGCTCCAATATACCATGTCTGTAGATGCTTAAAGGGGTGGTCCAAGATGAAATGGTTTTGGCCATAGAGTTGCAGGAAGAAAGTAATGAACGTTGCAGCACTCTCCTCCCCTTGTTGTACTCCCTCCTTGTATGCATGCTATGTCCGACTGTTGAAATAATTAGTGTGAATGTCTGCTTTTACTTGTCAGCCATTTAACAAACCAGATGTTAGACTTCACATGCTTACTTCATCCAAAATACGGCTACTGTAATATACAGCAGATTTTCCACAAGCAAACATGCCGCTAGGGTCCAGAAGCACCCACAAGACTGTTGGTACATGGCTTAGCTTAGGAGATGTATGCTTTTTGGTCAGGTCCCTTCAGAACAGGTAATCAATTCCTAGCAAAGTTTTTGGTAAAGTATTGCCCGTGTAGGGTTTTTTTGTTTTATTTTCTTTGTTTAGACAACTTCCAATGCCTATCCTGGCAAAAAAAAAAATTCTGCCGTGTTCCATAAAAATTTGCAATATTCGATTACTAGTTAAAAATAATCCACAGTTTTATAATTCACACGACTGTATCGTCGGTTTGACGTGAAAAAAAAACGCACATCACTCTCAGACCAATGTTATTCAGTGGGGCAGTGCAGATGAGCGATTCATTTTTTTTCTTCATCCCCACTTGCTGAATCTGGGTGGAAAAAAAATTGCAGCATGCACTACTTTCTTCCATAAATCAGATGGAAATCACCCGTTCAAATCTATGGGTGCGCAAAATGAAAAATCCGATTCCATACGGAGCCACAGTACAGCATCGATTATTACGGATACATTGCAAACATAGGAAACTGTAAATGGTCTTGTAAATGATCCCGGCAGCTTTAAAAATCTGATTTTATACGGACTGCACACGGCTGACGAGTACGAAAAACAAATCGATGAAAAGTGGATGGAGTCCTAACCAATTTTTTTATGTATATATTATAATTTTTAATATGCTCATGTGAACCTACCCTAAAGTTCAGTCATTAAAGTCCAAGGAAAACATCTACCGTATTGTTCGGACTATAAGACGCACCTTACCATAAGACGCACCTAGGTTTTAGAGGAGGAAAATAGAAAAAAAAATTTAAAGAAGTTTGTAACATATATATATATATATATATATATATATATATATATATATATATATATATATATATATATATATATATATATATATATATATATATATATATATATATATATATATATGTGTCTAATTTTGTGAGAAGCACATGTATGTATGTATGTATGTATGTATGTATGTATTATATATACACTGCTCAAAAAAATAAAGGGAACACTCAAATAACACATCCTAGATCTGAATGAATTAAATATTCTCATTGAATACTTTATGTACAAAGTTGAATGTGCTGACAACAAAATCACACAAAAATCATCAATGGAAATCACATTTATTAACCAATGGAGGCCTGGATTTGGAGTCACCCCCAAAATTAAAGTGGAAAAACACACTACAGGCTGATCCAACTTTGATGTAATGTCCTTAAAACAAGTCAAAATGAGGCTCAGTATTGTGTGTGGCCTCCACGTGCCTGTATGACCTCCCTACAACGCCTTGGCATGCTCCTGATGAGGTTGCAGATGGTCTCCTGTGGGATTTCCTCCCAGATCTGGACTAAAGCATCCGCCAACTCCTGGACAGTCTGTGGTGCAACGTGACGTTGGTGGATGGAGGGAGACATGATGTCCCAGATGTGCTCAATCGGATTCAGGTCTGGGGAACGGGCGGGCCAGTCCATAGCTTCAATGCCTTCATCTTGCAGGAACTGCTGTCACACTCCAGCCACATGAGGTCTGGCATTGTCCTGCATTAGGAGGAACCCAGGGCACACAAATATGAGTTTCACTTTTTGTATTGAAGAACTGAAATAAATTTACTTTTTAATATCCTAACTTAGTGAGATGCACCTGTATATTGTACGGTAAAGAAATTTGAGAAATACACAATCTCTAGAAGGGAAAATGCGCATTCAGGTGAAACAATGTTATCTGTTCATAAGCCTTTAAGCAAGGTCAAAGAGCACACTTGTAATCATTAGCAGCGATAAAGTCAAAACTAGAGCAATAGGCTGCAGCGTCATAGTCTTAAAGGAACACTTATCGGTAGAAAAAAAAAAAAATGTCTGAACACTTCCTCTAGGTTTAAGTTTCCTTCAGTCCTAATCAATTACCGTATTTTACGGACTATAAGACGCACTTTTTTCCTCACAAAATTTTGGAGGAAAGTGGGGGGTGCGTCTTATAGTCTGACACGCACATATTTATATACATGCATATATACATATACACACACACACATACACATACACATTATAATATATATATATATATCGGATTCAGGTCTGGGGAACGAGTGGGCCAGTCCATAGCTTCAATGCCTTCATCTTGCAGGAACTGCTGACACACTCCAGCCACATGAGGTCTGGCATTGTCCTGCATTAGGAGGAGCCCAGGGCCAACCACCCCACCATATGGTCTCACAAGGGGTCTGAGGATGTCATCTCGGTACCTAATGGCAGTCAGTCTACCTCTGGCGAGCACATGGAGGGCTGTGCGGCCCTCCAAAGAAATGCCACCCCACACCATTACTGACCCACTGCCAAACTGGTCATGCTGAAGGATGTTGCAGGCAGCAGATCGCTCTCCACAGCGTCTCCAGACTCTGTCACGTCTGTCACATGTGCTCAGTGTGAACCTGATTTCATCTGTGAAGAACACAGGGTGCCAGTGGCGACTTTGCCAATCCTGGTGTTCTGTGGCAAATGCCAAGCGTCCCGCATGGTATTGGGCTGTGAGCACAACCCCCATCTGTGGACGTCGGGCCCTCATACCACCCTCATGGAGTCGGTTTCTAACCGTTTGTGTAGACACATGCACATTTGTGGCCTGCTGGAGGTCATTTTGCAGGGCTCTGGCAGTGCTCCTCCTGTTCCTCCTTGCACAAGGCGGAAGTAGCGGTCCTGCTGCTGGGTTGTTGCCCTCCTACGGCCCCCCTCCACGTCTTCTGGTGTACTGGCCTGTCTCCTGGTAGCACCTCCAGCCTTTGGGCACTACGCTGACAGACACAGCAAACCTTCTTGCCAAAGCTCGCACTGATGTTCCATCCAGGATGAGCAACTTCTGTGGGTTGTAGAGTCTGTCTCATGCTACCACGAGTGTGAAAGCACAACCAACATTCAAAAGTGACCAAAACATCAGCCAGAAAGCATTGGTACTGAGATGTTGTCTGTTGTCTCCACCTGCAGAACCACTCCTTTATTGAGTGTCTTGATAATTGACAATAATTTCCATCTATTGTCTATTCCATTTGCACAACAGCATGTGAAATTGATTGTCAATCAGTGTTGCTTCCTAAGTGGACAGTTTGATTTCACAGAAGTTTGATTCACTTGGGAGTTATATTCTGTTGTTTAAGTGTTCCCTTTATTTTTTGAGCTGACAATGACTTTTGTGTTTTCATTGGCTGTAAGCCATAATCATCAATATTAACAGAAATAAACTCTTGAAGTAGATCACTGTTTGTAATGACTATATAATGAGTTTCACTTTTTGTATTGAAGAACTGAAATAAATTAACTTTTTGATGATATTCTAATTTTGTGAGATGCACTTGTACATTGTCGAACACCGTGCAACACACATTTCTTGGATTTGGGAATTTCTCATATTCTTAAAATATTATGTGGTGCCTTTCAGTCTGCTTCTTCTGATGCCAGCTTAGGATTTACTACAAAGCATTATGTGGCCACCCAGGTGCTTACCTGCAGTTTGCTCTGATGCCAGTGACCTGATTAGGCACAATTCACATCACTGTCGTGATTGGTTATACAGTTCTTTGTAGGATCTGTTTAGGATCAACATTTTTTTTTCCTTTCACGGAGGCATGGCGATGCATATGGCACTCCTTTTTTTTTTTTTTTTTTTTTTGTCTTTTTTTTATCAAAGAAGGGTGGAAGCACGAGTTGTTCATAGGAGGCCTAAAAACGTTAAAATAAATAATTTAAGTGAATAGATGTCAGCCTTTGAGACAAAAGGAACTGCAAAATAATCTTAACCTGCCATTTTGGAGATGCTCTGACCCAGTCATCCAGCAATCTTAATTTGAGCCTTGTAATAGTCCTTACGATTACTAATTTTTCCACCACATATTGAAGAATGAATTCCTCCTGCCTAATACTTCCCACCACTCTGCGGGTCCCATTGTCAAAAAACAGAACAACACAAAAAACGCAACAGCGCTGACAACCCCTCCACAGGGGTTTTCCCCTTTCAGAAAACTTTCATCTCTCTAAAATATTACTCGTCCTGCCCAGGTCCAGTGCTGACTTTCGACCACAGCCCTGGTCTCTGTCTGCAGTGCTGACATCCTGTGGACAGCGCTGCAGCCAACTGGTGAGCTCAGCAGGTCATCCCATCTGCACAGGCAGGGCTCCTGAGAACTGTGATTGGCTGCAGCGCTGTCGAGATGACATTTAACTAACCCAATAATGTGGCCTCACTGCTCTTTTTTTTGCCTGGCAGTCACATAAGGGCTGATTGACTGCAGACTAGTGAATCCTCACATCGCACGCACTGCACATTGTGAGGATTCTCCGGTGTTGGTAACGGTGCAAGTATATGCTCATGGCCACCTTCAGAACATACTGTCAGTCCTTGGCCGAGGTCAAGGCCGAGAACTTCCATCAGCCTAAGGCCTCATTCACCAATAATACAACATGTACCCATATACTCTATGATGCTATTCACATGTTTTTTCTCAGACCATGTGACCATACAAAACTCACAGACAGGTCCGTGTTTTTCCAATGTCACTGATGAAAACGGCCAATACAAGTCTATGGGTTCGTGAATAACTCGTACAGCAGACGGATGGCATCATTATGCCATTCGTGAGCCGTCCGTGTGCAGTTCGTGTTTAGCTTAGAAAAGGGAGCAAGCACTAGAACAATGCTCTGATCCTCTCTGCCTCACTGCAGCAGTGCTGACCACCCTTCCACGGGGATGTGACCACCCTTCCACGGGGATGTGACAACCCCTCCACAGGGAACCAGCGCAATAACAATGCTTTGATCCTCACTGCAACAGCGCTGACAACCCCTCCACAGGGATCTGACAACCCCTCCACAAGGAGCCAGCGCTATAACAATACACTAATCCTCTCTCCCTCACTGTGAAAATACCTTGCGTCCAAAGCGCTGCTATAGCCTGATTGTGGGCACATAGCCTAAGCCAAAGCCAACTCTCCCTCATTCACTATCCCCTCCCCCTGCCCCCAAGTAAATTAACAACACCTATTTTCCCCTCCATTTCCTGTGCCATTCCAGTGATGTCGAGAGTGGCTTCCCCGGGGCTCGCTTGACACTTCTTTCTCTTTCTCCGGATGTCCTATTTGTTCAAAGGAGGGAAGATTGAAGCGGCTGCTGATTCGCTACAGGGATCACTTGACATAATGTCACGCAAGCCCCAGGAGAGCCAGTGTCTACACCAGTGGAATAGTGCCCCAACCGGAGTTAAGTGTTGATGTTATTTTACTTGGGGGAAACCTAGTGATTGAGAAGTTGTTGTTCAAGCAATGGACAACCCCTTTAATTGTAGTGTGCTGATTTGTTATTGGTGTGTACATTAATATATAATATTAATTTTTTGTATATTAGAAAAAGCGTGTTTGTGCATCTATACATTGATTTAATGCTAAAGGTGTGTGGACCTTTGTTTTTGTGCTTTGTTTTTTTTTGTAGTTTATTGAGGGGTGTGGCCCTCTCCAGGGCTCAGTTTCCTTATCCACCCTTCTTTCCTAGACAGGTTTTTAATTTTGAGCTATGACTAGTTCCTATTTCTTCCTCAGTTGAGGCTTGGCTAGACACATAGTGTGAGGAGTCAAAAGGATTAGGGGACCATCCAAAATTGAAGTCATCTTGTTGTGGTTGGATGGCTTTTTCATTTCTTGATAAAAAAAAAATTGATCTAAGTACCTTTTATATTATTTATACGTATAGAGATGTATCAGTAGGCAGTCACTTTATCCATTTTTTTCCCCTTTCAGAAAACTTTCATCTCTGAGCTGCGGAATTGATAAAAAATTACTCGTCCTGCCCAGGTCCAGTGCTGACTTTCGACCGCAGCCCCGGTCTCTGTTTTGTCTGCAGTGCTGACATCCTGTGGACAGCCCTGCTGCCAACCGGTGAGCTCAGCAGGTCATCCCATCTGCACAGGCAGGGCTCCTGAGCACTGTGATTGGCTGCAGCGCTGTCGAGATGACATTTAACTAACCCAATAATGTGGCCTCACTGCTCTTTTTTTGCCTGGCAGTCACATAAGGGCTGCCAGGAACATCCAAGGCCAAGTCGACCTCTCATTGACTACAGCAGAACAAAGTGAAGGTTCTGGAGTGGCCATCTCAGTCTCCTGACCTCAATATCATTGAGCCACTCTGGGGAGAGCTCAAGAGCGCAATTCATGCTAGACAGCCCAGGAATTTACAGGAACTGGAGGCTTTTTGCCAAGAAGAATGGGCAGCTTTACCATCTGAGAAAATAAAAAACCTCATCCACAACTACCACCAAAGACTTCAAGCTGTCATTGATGTTAGAGGGGGCAATACACGGTATTAAGAACTGGGGTATGTGAACTTTTGATCAGAGTCATTTGGATGTTTTTGATTGTCATTAAGATTTAAAAAGAGAAAACACAGTAGTTCGACAGTAAATGGCTTCACGCAACCAATAACCATGAGTGGAGAAAAAGTTTTTTGGTTATCATTCATATTCTCTGAAACAAGGCCAAGAAAGGAAAAATTCTGCCGGGGTATATAAACTTTTGAGCACAACTGTATATACTCACCAGCTGCCCTCTTCTTCTGTTCTTGGCTCCACTTCGGTCATTTTCTGCAGATTGTGACCTGCCGAATCGCTTCCGTGTTTGCTGGGCAAGCTGAAAATCTAAAAGCCAGAACGAGGCTGTCATAGACTTATACTGAGAGATTGTGACTAGTGTTGAGTGAGTATGTTCTATTAACCCTTTCGCCGAGTACGCTCGGGCCGAGCTCCGAGTATTTACAGCTGCTCGGTGATGTGTTTAAATCGCTCCCGTGTGCATGATTTGCAACTGTTTGACAGCTTTATTACATGTGAGGAATGTGTAAGAAATAGACGTTCCTCACATGTAATAAAGCTGTCAAACAGTTGCAAATCATGCACACGGGAGTGATTCAAACACATCACCGAGCAGCTATAAATACTCGGAGCTCAGCCCGAGCATACTCAGAACAGAACATACTCGCTCAACACTAATTGTGACCATTACCTCTGACTTCCATCCTGTCAGGAGCTGCAGAATGGGATTGGTCTGGCTCTGGGAAGAGCAGAAGACGGCGGCTGGAAAATATATTACCAGGGGCAGGAAGCAGACATTAGTGATAGCTCGTTGGCGGTGAAACACTGGCGTGTTGCTTTAAATATTTTATTTGTATAGAACTCTATAAGGGAAGTTAATATTGTAGGGTTATTCCATGTCCAGGGACCTGCAGCGTTTGCGTGAATCGAGCTGTGCCTCTGCTCTGCATGCTCTTCATATGATTTCCCTGCATGCTGCACACTGCCCAACTGCTGTAATGGGGGTGCAAATTCAGCCCCCTCAATCATAGAAACGAGGAAAAAATGGCCTCCTGGCCATATGCTTTTACTTTCTGGGATGAGAATAACCCTTTCTGATGCTATAAAGCTTTACGCATCTGCATTTTGCCTGTAGTTCTGTTCTGTGCTGGCAGCTGCTACTTGCTATAGAGAAGATGACACTATATGCGAGTCAGCTATACAGAATCCTTCAGAAATCTCCATTTACCTAAAGGGAGCCAGTTGTTTCTGCTGCTTCCTCATATGATCGGTGGTTCATTGCTGACGTATCATGTACACAGAGGGGAGAGGCTTTTTGCTGTTCTGTTTTTCCTCTGCTGCACTGACTTTCCTCATCTGTATTTTCCCTATCTTTCTTCCCTCTTTCCCTTCTGCTCTTTCTATCTGTAGATAATCAAGGAGGAGACACTGAAGAGCTCAGCTATAAAGTGGGGGTTTCTCGCTGTCCTGTACCCACCTGCAAGGCGAGCGTCGGCACAATGGTACAGATGGAAGAAACTAAAACTGCCTGTCATTTCTAAGTGTATGAGAAACCAGCTGCTCCCATGGTACATCTTCCCGTGCCCAGTACACATGCACATTGAATACTCATTTTCACTTCCTATATATTTATATTTGTTTTTTTTCCTCTACATTAAAATATATATATAATATAAATATATACATGTATAAGGTATTTTTATATATATATATTGTATTTATTTATATAAATAATATAATTATATGGTATATATTTTTCCTGGATGCTGTTTAAATAGCTTCCATTACTGTGAGTGCAGATAATCTGGCCCGTGCATATCGGATCTCACCAGCATAGGCACAGCTGCCACATTATGTTCTTTTCCATCTCTAGGAGACATTGCACTGCCATTGTTCAATGCAAAAATGGAAATCTTCTCGTCTTTGACGTAAACTCTGTGAATTGGCTGGATTGCACTTATCGTACCTTCTAGCTGTACAACACCTGTAGCCATGTAAGTCATCACGGGTTAGAGAAAAGATTAGCCCAACACAAAAGGAGCCTTTGTAGCGGACTTGTAAGTTCTCTCTAAGGAATGTGTTCCTTTAGAAACCTGCAATTAAGGGTTTTGTGCCTTTTTATCTCTTGGGATGAGTATAGGGAAATGCTTTATGTTGTTCTATGACCTCATCATGGGTTGGGGAAGCAGGCGTGCATTGCCGAGGCTGAGTTGAGGAGAAGGCTTCCACTTTAGGCATATCCGTTCTTGAAATGCATAATTATATTTGTACCATGGCCTGAAATGCGTGTCGTGTGCCAGTTTTCTTGGCAGCTATGAATATCCCATTGTGGTGCAGAAGGCAGTGTCCAGCCGGACTGTTAATAAGCAGAATATCTGCCTGAAGCCTAGGCAGAACTGATAATAATTAGCACCCTGTACCATGTATAATAAGTGCTCTATACTGCACTTAATTGCTGTAATCCAGTGCAGTGGTGCACCACTATCCCAGGATTTACTCTGCACCCTCTAAACACTGTGAGCTAATGGCACAGGCTACTGGATTTCGCTTTAATTTTATTCTTAGTGACTTACCGCTCTTAAAATAAATGAATGTGTCAGGAAATGACTGTCTTGTTTCTAAAGAGTCCACACCCTGCTGAAGTCTAGATAGTGGTTGATCAATCTTGCCCATCCCACATGGCAGATGGTTCATATGCTTCTGGCATGTGTAATTGCACAAACTAAAACTTCCGACATGAAATGCCTTGTCAGGCCATGATTCGCTATGAAAAATGTTCATTACGTCTTTTATGTAGAAGTGTGGTTGAAAAAGAGGCCGAATATATCGAACACTGCTTATGTACACTGTTATTGTGTGTCTGTAGAGACGTGTATTCACACAAACTGCATACATTATTAAATAGATGGAATCAATCTGATCAGGCTGGTGTACTTACTTTGAAAATTCAAGCAAGCCAAGAATAACCACGAATAGAGAGCCTGAGAGAGATCATTACATTTCTGACGCGGAGAACGGCAGGAAAGAGCTTGTAAGCACTGCTCATGTTCGCCAAGTGCTCCTCCTAGACAGCCATGAAAGCATAAAACACAGATATGAGAGCATAGGCATATAGAAACATCAAGTCCATTGTAGAACAGCTTATCTGTACAATGACTTTGGACTGCATACATTATTAAATACATATTATGCTGGACAAGACTGGTGTATTTACTCTGAAAATCCATGTCAGAATGGCGGTTTTATCCTTTTTGAAAAATGTTCTTTGTGATATTAAAATTTAGCTTTTTGAGTCCAGCTCTAGCTCCAATTGGACTTGTATAATGCTTATTTTAACATTAGGCATTGAGATAAGGATTTTCAAAGTACCAGCCTCACCAGGTATAGAGATCCATTTAATAATGTATGCGGTCTGTATTAAGTAATCTGGTGACAGATCCACTCTAACAAAGCACAGTAAGTCATTTTACCCAAATAACTTTTTTTTTCCCCTTGTTTCCATTATTCAAGGATGGAGATACAACATTTAACCGTGCTAAATTGCTCAATATTGGCTACATGGAAGCTTTAAAAGAATATGATTATAACTGCTTTGTATTCAGCGATGTTGACCTGATCCCTATGGATGACCGGAACATCTACAAATGTTACAGCCAACCTAGACACTTGTCTGTATCTATGGATAAATTTGGCTTTGGGTAAGGGATCATCTGTTATTTAGTTTAATGATGTGATTCATAGAGGTCTAGGGAAAGATTCACCAAACAGTCTTTTGTTTTATAGCCGCAAAATCTCAGGTTTTATTTTACCATAGCTGCTGTTAAAGAGGACCTTCACAAGTTTGCGCATGTTAAACTGGCTACATCATGGAATAGTGGCTGCAGAGCTGAGTAAAGTGTAGTTTGTTTTTTTTTACTTCTCTCTGTTGCGGAAATATTAGCTTGTAAAGAGTAGATTCTTAATTATGATAAGTCCAACTGAGCGTTAGCAGAGAGTCTTCTCTGGGGGCGTGTACTTTTTCTCCTGCATGACGTTGACCAATCGTAAGCAAAAGGCATCATGCAGGGGGAAAAATGGTCAGAAGGACATGTTCTCTCCTGGGGATGCAAAGATAAGTAGCCACAAAAGTTTTTAAAGGCAATCTGTCAACAAGTGTTGAACCCTCACTAGTCATTAAAGGGTCGGGATATTTGAATGTGCTGCCAAAGTAACAGCTGGGATCGGTGATTGGTTCGACTATATTAAAATAGATGTTGTTTTAATAGAGTTTCTTAAATGAAAACTAGAAGTGGAGTCACAAAAGGAAAACTGCATTAAAATGTCAGTTCATCAATGGTACTAGGTTAATATTGTGGCCGGGAGCCTAATAGGCCCATAGGTCTGCCATAAGTATACGTCTATTAGATGGTAACAGAAGCATGTTAATAAAATATGTTTAACAAAATGATGTCCCTGAAAAAGAAAACTCGTCCTGCACACAGAAAAGACCTCTCAGAGTTATGTGGACAGGAAGATAAAATCTATGGAATGCAGGAGAGAAGAGGGGGGAAAACATGCTATGGTCTAAAATATTTGGAGTTATGTTAGGGCTTTAGGCTCCATTTGTTTCTGAGTTTCCTGCTCTTCACGGTGAGGTATACTCTGGAGGCTGGTAACAAATGTTGTGTAAAGAAGTTAATATTTTCCCTTCTTTTTTTTCTTTTCAGGTTACCATACAAACAGTATTTCGGAGGTGTATCTGCCTTAAGCAAAGAACAATTTGAAAAAATCAATGGATTTCCCAATAATTACTGGGGATGGGGTGGAGAAGATGATGACATCTACAATAGGTAGTTCATTGTTTTGTTTGTTTTTCTTTTTAAGTTTTTAGCTAATTTAATTGGAGACAATAAATGTCCTGTATAAAAATTAAAAATGAAAGAGGTTGTCCTGCACAGGGCTGTGGAGTCGGTAAGCCAAACCTTCGACTCCTACTCCTCAATTTCCATGACTCCGACTCCACAGCCCTGGTCCTGCAGCTGCCACTAAACCATGTACGCTGCTGCTCTGTTCCAGCGCCATACATTATTTACATTCAGCCACTGATGGCGCAGATACCATTGATGGCCTATCCTATGTACAGTATATGGATAATATTTAATAATAATCTTTTGATTTATATAGCGCCAACATATTCCGCAGCGCTTTACAATTCACACAATTTACAGACATTATCGGCATTGTCCCCACTGGGGCTCACAATCTACACTCCCTATCAGTATGTATTTGGAGTGTGGGAGGAAACCGGAGAACCCGGAGGAAACCCACGCAATCACGGGGAGAGCATACAAACTCTTTGCAGATGTTGTCCTTATTTCTTGCTGGTCGATCGTACAGATCCGTCATCAATATGTTAACGCTCCCATGCACATTAGTTTAAATTAGACTGAATCTGTTAAAAAAAACATGCTCGTGCGATAGTCTGTGTCTTCGGTCTACCTTTGCTTTTCTTCACAGCGAAAACCTGACACCAGAGATGTCTAGCAGTGCCTTTTATGGAAAATGTAGTAGCACATGGTATAGCGAGCACTCCTGTGTATGGGGGAGAGAGCTGCAAAACAGAGCATCACCTGGTCTACAGCTATCTATTGTGTTTGGTGCCCCTTTGTCCTGAATTATGCCCTTGATATGAACATCAAGACCAGTGGTGGTGAACCTATGGCATCCAGGGCAGTCACTGTTGCATAGGGTGTGACCTGGCCAGTGCAGGAGAGGAACCTTCCAGCGTCAATTTGAACTGGATGTGTTTCCGAAAACCCACATTCAGGTCAAATGTATTATGGCGCAAAGACCCGCTGGGTCCCTGCACTGCAATGCATGCCACCACCCAATCAGAGTTTGGCGGCAAACATCTGCTTGCCAGTGGCCCATGGCAGTAACGTCATGCGGTGCCTGTACTGGCACACCAAAGTCAGCTCCGTCTAGTGTGAGAGCAGGCTGTTACGCTCACGCCCGGACGGACTGGCGTAAGCGTGATAAGTGATCCCACTGTACCATCAACCGAGGAGTGCCTGGAGGGGCGTAACTAAGTATCAACCCGATCCCACCAAGGTCGCACGGCGGCTGAGTCGACTCCGTGAACCAGCGAGGAACCGAGCAGAGGGACCAGGTGCTACTCCAGGTCAGACCCCGGTCACAGCTGTTGACCCACACCGGGGAATGCAGGAACAGGCAGGTTAAACTGGCATATTGACTGGTGGGCACTGGCAGGCACGGCTGGTATGCAGACAGGTGGATATTGACAGGCACTGCTGGTATGCAGACAGGTGGACACTGGCTGGCATGCAGACAGGTGGGCGCTGGCAGGCAGGTACTGGCAAGTAGGAACGTAGGCAGGATAAGGACCAGTACAGACTGGGATACAGGAAGAGAGACGCAGGTGCGGTAGGCGAGCAGAGGAAAACCTGCAGATGCGGTGAACAAGCAAAGCAGAGCAAAACCCGCAGATGCGGTGAACAAGCAAAGCAGAGCAAAACCCGCAGATGCGGTGAACAAGCAAAGCAGAGCAAAACCCGCAGATGCGGTGAACAAGCAAAGCAGAGCAAAACCGCAGGTGCGGTGAACAAGCAAAGCAGAGCAAAACCCGCAGATGCGGTGAACAAGCAAAGCAGAGCAAAACCGCAGATGCGGTGAACTAGCAAAGCAGAGCAAAACCCGCAGATGCGGCGAACAAGCAAAGCAGAGCAAAACCGCAGGTGCGGTGAGCAAGCAGAACAAAGCAAAACCCGCAGATGCGCTAGACAGGACAGGGCTCTGTTCACATGGAACAGACTGGAAAATAAAAGAAGATAGCTGGAACACAGGAGTTAGATACAGAGGCAGGGAAACAGAACGAGCAGAACCAGATACACACAAGGTACTTGCAATGAAGTAGCGAGTGGACACAAAACTCACAAACAGAAGTACAGAGACAACGAGTTGGAGTTAGGTGCAGGTTCAGATACTGCAGGAAAAGGGAAGATACAAACATAGAGACAAACAAGTAAAGGACTAGGACACTGTTCAGACAGGATCTGAACCAGGAACAAGATACAGGAACGAGCCTGGGAGCTCAGCCCCCAGGGTGGCAGAAACTGACTAGAAGTCACAGGTACAGGTAGCAGGCCTGGGTACTCAGCCCCCAGGGTGGCAGAACAGACTAGATACAGGACAGGACCTGCCAATTCAGTTGCAAAAGACAAACTGAGTGAAGTTGTTGCTCAGGCACCTCCTACTGGGTGGAGGGGGTTTAAGTATTCAGTGACTCACAGCAATAGGCTGGGGACGCATTAGGCCTGTGCACACAGTAGCCATAAGAAACAAGCAGAAAGCCGCGCCGAAGCCCTAAGCAATCAGACAAGAGACATGGACACAGCAGGAACTGAAACAAAGAGTGCAGCATGGACTGACAGGTAAGATTGCGGTCTTGCATGGTGGGTGCTGGTGCACAATGCAAGCACGCCACCAGGGATGTTACACAGGCGAAGGTGAGTAGAATCGTTTTTTCTTTTTAAAATGTGCTGGAGAAGACATTATACCAGCGAGGGGGACGTTATACCAGGATGGGGGACGTTATACCAGAATGGGGACTAAAACTTCAGTATTCAGGTTAAATTGCCGTGTTGGCACTTAGTGATATTAAATAAGTGGGTTTTTGGTTGCAGTTTGGACAAATCTGTCTCTAAAAGGTTTGCCATCAATGGTCTAGACCAATCTGATGAACCGTGCTTATCGAATTAGTGTTCCAAGCTACAATAAATCACTGGTCTTTTACTTTTTGACTGTAAGCACTTACACACCATTCCAGCAGTTTTTTTTTTTTTTTTTTAAATATTTCAGCCCTGGAGTGGTGCTACTAATGTATCCCTGACCCTAGAATTAGACTTATCAATATCCGTCTTAAGCTGTTACTGTTCCCGCTTTGGTCCCGTGCCGCGATCTTGAGGTAACGGTCACAAGCTCTCGATGTAAGTCTATGAGAACCTCGGTCTGGCCTTGTTCTGCCCCTCATAGACTTATATTGAGAAGGGAACAACGGCTCGCCCAGCAAAATTTGGATAGATTCGGCAGGTAATAAATTACTGAAGACTGATCAGAGCATCGCGGATAAAAGATGAAGACAGCGGCTGGTAAGTATGAAGTTAGGTGCAGGGAACTTAAATTAGCACCACTCCAGCGCTGCAATAAAAAAACAAAAATGCTGGAGTGGTGCTTTAACGCAAGGCTATAAACTGACCAACTAAAGCATTTACATTAGACTGTGGACTGACACTTACTGTGGACTGAGCAATGGCAGTGCTGATGCTAGACTTTGGACTGATCAACGAACATATTTACTACAGATGATTGACTATATTTGAATGAAATTGAATTTTACTAGAATTTTACAAAGATCCTCATTTTTTTTGTAATTCGCTTCAGTGCAGATTCAGCAAAATTTCAGCCAGTTGGTCACCATTTTGCTGAACAATTAAGGGCTATTAAAAAAAATAAATAAATTTGCTTCTACTCACCTTAGTACTCACTTCTCCAGCCCCCTGCTCCTCACTGTTCCCCATCCAGTCCTCGTCACACCACCTTATCACCACTGCTCACGCTGAAATCACAAGACTCCTCACTCTAGGCCGGGTCTTCCGCTCTGAGACCCGGATGGTCTGCGCATGGATGCGCAAGGTCATATACCTCCCCTGACTCAAAAGAGGACCAGAACAGCCCTGGAAACTGTGGAAGACATCGATCGGTAAGTATTTTATTGAACTTACACTTCATTACACACATATTAAGACCCGGTTTAAAGAATAATAATTTCCTTGGGAGTGCTTCTTTAATATCAGGATAAATATCAGGGCTACAGAGAAAACCAAGTCACTTGGGACTAATGCATAATAAACTAGATTCTTTTCCTGGTATGTTTCTGTAATAACACAATGTGTTCAGGCTGATAAGGACAGATATCTGGTGTATCCAAAGGTCACTTGTAAATTACTCTTCTTTTGAAATGTGTATGCTAGAAAGCTGTTTTTCCTGTGTGACCTAGGGGTGAAAATGTTTGCTCTGGAGATTTCAACATAGTGTTCCCTCCATCGATAAACTTAACTGGTACAGTTTTGGTTACCAATATTTGCACCCTTGAGTGTTTATCATAAACAAGCATGTTTCTTAACCAAATTAAAACTAGTGGATTGTTTCCTATTCGTGACCAGGCAAATTTTCGGGTGTTTTCCTACATGTAGTTTTAAGTGCTCTATGAATGGAGCAGCAGTGCATATGTTCATCAGCTGCTTCATTCAAAGTAGGTCAATCAGACCCCCACTCATCAGACACTTGGCACCTATCCACAGGTGTCAATCTTGGACCTTTAACCACGCATTCATAGAAATCTTTACTGTTGAAGCAAGTCTTATTTGGTGTCTGTAATCATTCCTTCACAATCACAATGGATGTGGTCGTACGTCCAGGTGATCGTACAGGCATTGTAAAAACTCAGCTTAACTGAAAGCCAAACTTCTGCAGCAACAGCCAGGGCTTTTGTCAACAGTGCCCACCCTGGCTATTTAACCATCTAGATGCTACGGTCATTAGTGACCACGGTATTTAGAGGGCTGTGAAAGAAAGAGGGCTCCCCTGCAACTCAACTATGGTGTGCCAATGGTTGTTCAAGAATAACCTCCTAGTCTGGCAAGTACTGTTTAGCCCTGCCATAAGTAGGGTTCAACAGGCGTCCTCTCAGTAGAACACTGACAGGTCTAGTACCCTTAAACACATATTAGTCCCTTTATGGGACTTGAACATTTTAGTTTGATCCCTGGTTTAAGTAAAAAAAAAAAATAATTACGTATATGTGTGGCTATATTATAATATTATGCGCTGATCAAAAAAATAAAGGGAACACTAAAATACCGCATCCTAGATATTACACAGATCTTCTTCATTACATAGTGGAATGTGTTGAGAACAATAAAACATAAAAATTATCATTGTAAATCAAAATCAATATCCCATGGAGGTCTGAATATGGAATGATACTCAAAATCAAAATGGAAAATCAAATTACAGGCTGCTCCAACTTCAGTGGAAATGCTTCAAGATAAGGAAATGATGCTCAGTAGTTTGTGGCCTCCACGTGCCTGTACGACCTCCCTACATCGCCTGGGCATGCTCCTGATGAGGTTGCGGATGTTCTCCTGAGGGATCTCCTTCCAGACCTGGATTAAAGCATCAGTCAACTCCTGGACAGTCTGTGGTGCAACGTGGCATTGGTGAATGGAACTTGACATTGATGTCCCAGATGTTCTCAATTTGGATTTAGGTCTGGGGAACGGGCAGGCCAATCCATAGCATCAATGCCTTCATCATGCAGGCACTGCTGACACACTCCAGCCACATGAGGTCTAGCATTGTCATGCATCAGAAAGAACCCAGGGCCCACTGCGCCAGTATATGGTCTCACAATGGTTCTGAAGATCTCATCCCGGTACCCAATGGCAGTCAGGGTACCGCTGGTTAGCAAATGGAGGTTTGTCCGGCCCACCAAAGAAATGCCTACACACACCATTACTGACCCACTGCTAAACCGGTCATGCTGGAGGATGTTGCAGGCAGCAGAATGTTCTCCATGGCGTCTCCAGACTCTGTCTTGTCTGTCACATGTGCTCAGTGTGAACCTGCTCTTATCCGTGAAGAGCACAGGGCGCCAATGTGCAATCTGCCAATCTTGGTGTTCTCTGGCCAATCACCCTGCACGGTGCTGGGCTGTAAGCTCAACACCCACTTATTGACATTGGGCCCTCATACCACCCTCATGGAGTCATGTTTCTGACATTTTGAGCAGACACCTGGATGTTAGTGGCCTGCTGGAGGTCATTTTTCAGGGTTCTGGCACTGCTCCTTCTGTTCCTCCTTGCACAAAGGAGGAGGTAACGGCCCTGCTGCTGGGTTGTTGCCCTCCTACGGCCCACTCCATGTCTCCTGGTGGTGTACTGTTCTGTCTCCTGGTATCAGTTGTATGCTCTGGACACTGTGCTGACAGACACAGCTACCCCTCTTGCCACAGCTCACACTGTGCCATCCTGGATAAGCTGCACTACCTGATCAACTTCTGTAGGTTGTACTGTACAAACCTCATGCTATTGTACTTCTAGGGGTGAGAGCAATGACAAAATGCAAAAGTGACTAAAACAGGCAAAAAGGATGAGAGCAGAGAAATGGTCGTGGTCACCACCTGCAGGACCACTCCTTTTATAGGGGGTGTCTTGCTAATTGCCTATCATTTCTACCTGTTGTCTGTTCCATTTGCACAACAGCAGGCGAAATTGATTCACAATCAGTGTTGCTTCGTAACTGGACAGGTTGATTTCACCGAGTGTGATTGACTTGGAGTTACATCGTGTTGTTTAAGTGTTACTATACTACTGTTACGTGTTACTACATACTACGATATGTATGTATGTGTATATATTTATACAGTGCCTTGTGAAAGTATTTGGCCCCCTTGAACTTTTCTACCTTTTGCCACATTTCTGGCTTCAAAAATAAAGATATAAAATTCTAATTTTTGGGGGAAGAATCAGCAAGAAGTGTGACACAATCATGAAGTGGAACAAAATTTATTGGATATTTTAAACTTTTTAAAAAAATTAAAAACTGAAAAGTGGGGCGTGCAATTATTATTCGGCCCCTTTACTTTCAGTGCAGCAAACTCACTCCAGAAGTTCAGTGTTTCTCTGCCAAGGGACCAGAACGACTGATCCGTGTACATGAAAGAATGAATGGGGCCATGTATCGTGAGGTTTTGAGTGCAAACCTCCTTCCATCAGCAAGGGCATTGAAGATGAAACGTGGCTGGGTCTTTCAGCATGACAATGATGCAGAGCACACCGCCAGGGCAACGAAGGAGTGGCTTCATAAGAAGCATTTCAAGGTCCTGGAGTAGCCTAGCCAGTCTCTAGATCTAAACCCTACAGAAAACCTTTGGAGGGAGTTGAAAGTCCGTGTTGCTCAGCGACAGCCCCAAAACATCACTGCTCTAGAGGAGACTTGCATGGAGAAATGGGCCAGCATACCAGCAACAGTGTGTGCCAACCTTGTGAAGACTTACAGAAAACGTTTGACCTCTGTCATTGCCAACAAAGGATATATAACAAAGGATTAAGATGAACTTTTGTATTTCACCAAATACTTATTCTCCACCAAAATTCCACTAAATCAGACAATGTGATATTCAGGATTTGTTTTCTCATTTTGTATCTCTACCTATGATGTCAATTACAGGCATCTCTCATCTTTTTAAGTTGGAGAGCCTGAGATAGATAGATCTAGTGCCTAGTTACTTAAGAACCCAATCGATAAACAGAGTAACGAGAAGAAGAATCAAAACGCCCATTTTACTGTTAAACGCCCTGTTTAATACTCATTCATTGGAAGGGTGTGAGATATTCAGATCTACAGGCCAGAAGAAATATCACACTGAAACTGGAGAACTTATGGCATATGTCAGAAAATATTGAGTCCTTAGTTCTCCAACAAAACCAAGATTAACGACCTGATTTTTAAAATATGCTTAAAAGGCAGACGTTCACCCTTGTTTACTTCTGATGAGCGCAAAGTCATTCGTAACACTTCCCTTGAACCACAATTTACACATCTTGAGTTTGCAGTCTTAATTTCCATAAGTCTGTATTTCTACACTTTTAAGGCTCTCCCCTCTTCCCCCTCTTCACCTCCTCCTTTATTGTCCCTTCCTCAATCCCTTCCCCGTTTTTCATCCCATTCATTTACTCAATTTATCACAGTTAACCTCTGGGTTATTCCAACACTTCCCTAATTTAATGAATTTGTTTTTACGTTCAGCGGATTCTGCAAAGTGCTTATAACTTTTCAAATGCACTCTTATGATAACTGTACCCTCTTTTTATTGTGGTTCATGATTTTTGCTGTTCTAAACAAAAAATATATTTAAAACTAATAAAAAAACAAAACAAAAAAAATAAATAAATTTGGTAATTTTGCAATTTTCACATTGGCCACTGGGGCTTTTCTAAGCTTGTACTTCCTGTCCTTCCAGGAAGACTTTTTAGCAAGATTTACTCTACACATAGCTGATGACACAGGATTCATCATTCACAATAGGCAATGTCACAGCTCACCCTGCTTCCCTTCCCTTCACAATTTCACAGGCTCTCTAGACATGTGAATGCAAAAGCCGGTCGGGGTCTAACCATTGTGGCTATGTACATGCGTTGTTTCCTACAACAACTGTAAATTGGTCTACAAAAGCCCCAGTGGCAAAAAATTGTAGAATTTACTTTTAATACATATGATATCTACAAAAAAAAATGGCAAAGATATTAAAAAAAACACATTTTACACAAAAAAATGATTTGAACAATAGGTCTCATCTGATGATTGCTTCCCTTTAAGGAGAAAACTATATCCATTTGTGATGCCAGTATAACCTCTTTCCTTTTTTTTTCCCTTGTATATAATGTTATTTCTTGGTATGCCTAATCAGAGTAACACAGCTGGGTAAACAGTACTAGGAATATGGTTTAAGCACCAATTAATTGTTATTCTCGTCCTGGTTTGTTTGTTTCATACAGGATTGCCTCCAGAGGCATGTCAATCTCCCGACCAGATGCTGTTACTGGAAAGTGCAGAATGATACAGCATAATAGAGATGCAAAGAATGATCCAAATCCTAAAAGGTATTTCCGTTGTATCCCATTAGTATTACATGTTTATGTATGTGTTTATAAATGTGGGTGTTATGAGTAGTGTTGAGCGATACCTTCCGATATCGGGAAATATCGGATCGGATTGGATCGGACCGATACCCAAAAAGTATCAGATATCGCCGATTCCGATACCGGAAACCAATGCAAGTCAATGGGACACAAATATCGGAATAAAAATAAACCCTTTCTTTCCTTGTAGGTTAAGTCTACATGAAGGAAAACAACTAAGAATAATGTAGAATGACATGAAAAGCCGGCAATTCAGCAGCGGCATACACCTGTACCCGACAATTTAGAACAGAAAGAATAGAACATCACACATAGATTAGATAGATAGAAACATGTCAATCACATATATATGAAGTACAGTGACAGTGTTGCTTACTGTACTTGTCATTTAGTGTAAAGGATTTATTAAAAAAAATAACAGTGTTTTCATGCACCTTTTTTTAAAAAAGCCGGCCGGCAATTCAGCAGCGGTACCCGACAATTTAGAATAGAAAGAATAGAGAATCACACACAGATTAGATAGATAGAAACATGTCAGTCACATATATAATAAGTACAGTGACAGTGTTGATTACTGTAATTGTCATTTAGTGTTAAAATAAAGGATTTATTTAAAAAAAAATGACGTGGGGTCCCCCCTATTTTAATAGCTAGCAAAGGCTAGGCAGACAGCTGGGGGCTGATATTAATAGCCCAGGAAGGGTGCCATGAATATTGGCCCCCTCCCAGGCTAGAAACACCAGCCGTCAGCCGCCCCAGAAATGGCGCATCCATAGGATGTGCCAATTCTGGCACTTAGCCTTGCTCTTCCCACTGCCCTGTAGCGGTGGCAGTGGGGTAATAGGGCTGGGGTTGATGTCAGCTTATAATGCCAGCTGACATCAAGCCCAGGTTAGTAATGGAGAGGCGTCTATAAGACACCCCCATTACTAACCCCATAGTCAAAGTTAAAAAAAAAACACAAACACCCAGAATAAAGTCCTTTAATTGAAATAAAGACACAATTCTTTATTGTTCTAAAGTAAACCATACTTACCATCACGCCCATTCCACCTGAAGCCAACGATCTCCTGCAATAAAAGTAAAATAATAAAGCAACCTCATCCTTACCTTTCCATGGTTCCCACGACGGCTCCAGCTCTGCTGCATTCACATGACAGGCTGGATCGCAGCGAAAGCTGCCATCCAGCTTGCCATGCCGCAGAGACTGAGAAGTGCAGGCATGCTTGCGCTCCTCAGTGTCTGGCTGTGATGGCATCCAGATGAGCCGAGTTCACGTCCAATGAACTCAGCTCACCTCATGCACGTCACTGACAGCGTGGGAAAACTCTCCTGCGCTCAGCGATTGAGCAGGAGAATTTTCCCACGCTGTCAGTGACGTGAATGAGGTGAGCTCATGTCCAATGAACTCAGCTCACCTCATGCACGTCACTGACGGCGTGGAAAAATTCTCCTGCGCTCAGCGCTTGAGCAGGAGAATTTTCCCACGCTGTCAGTGACGTGAATGAGGTGAGCTCATGTCCAATGAACTCAGCTCACCTCATGCACGACTGACAGCGTGGGAAAATTCTCCTGCGCTCAGCGCTTGAGCAGGAGAATTTTCCCACGCTGTCAGTGACGTGCATGAGGTGAGCTGAGTTCATTGGACATGAGCTCACCTTATGCACATCACTGACAGCGTGGGAAAATTCTCCTGCTCTTGCAGTGAGCGTGAGAGAATTCTCCTGCTGAAGCGCTGAGCGCAGGAGAATTCTCCCACGCTGTCAGTGATGTGCATGAGGTGAGCTGAGTTCATTGGACATGAACTCGGCTCATCTGGATGCCGTCACAGCCAGACACTGAGGAGCGCAAGCATGCCTGCGCTTCTCAGTCTCTGCGGCATGGCAAGCTGGATGGCAGCTTTTGGCTGCGATCCAGCCTGTCATGTCAATATAGCAGAGCTGAAGCTGTCGTGGGAACCATGGAAAGGTAAGGATGATGTTGCTTTATTATTTTACTTTTATTGCAGAAGACATTGGCTTCAGCTGGAATGGGCGTGATGGTAAGTATGGTTTAATTTAGAACATTAAAAAATTGTGTGTTTATTTCAATTAAAGGACTTTATTCTGGGTGTTTGTGTTTTTTTTTTTTAACTTTGACTATGGGGTTAGTAATGGGGGTGCCTTATAGACGCCTCTCCATTGCTAACCTGGGCTTGATGTCAGCTGGCGTTATAAGCTGACCTCAACCCCCTACCCTATTACCTCACTGCCACCGCTACAGTGAGGCTAAGTGCCAGAATTGGCCCATCCTATGGATGCGCCTTTTCTGGGGCGGCTGGCGGCTGGTGTTTCTAGCCTGGGAGGGGGCCAATATTCATGGCACCCTTCCTGGGCTATTAATATCAGCCCCCAGCTGTCTGCCTAGCCTTTGCTAGCTATTAAAATAGGGGGGACCCCACGTCATTTTTTGGGGGGAGGTCCCCCATTTTAATAGCTAGTCAAGGCTAGGTATTCAGCTGGGGGCTGATATTAGTAGCCTGGGAAGCTCCGTGGGTATTACCCCCTTCCCAGGCTTCAAACATCTGCCCCAGTCTTCTGCTTAATCTCCGCTAGAGCCTAAAATCATGGGGAACCCCACGCCAATTTTTTTTTTTAATAAATCCTTTATTTTAACACTAAATGACAAGTACAGTAACAAACACTGTCACTGTACTTATATATGTGACTGACATGTTTCTATCTATCTAATCTATGTGTGATGCTCTATTCTTTCTGTTGTAAATTGTCGGGTACTGGTGTGTATGCCGCTGCTGAATTGCCGGCCGGCTTTTTTAAAGAGACGGTGCATGAAAACACTAATATTTTTTTAAATAAATTCTTTAACACTAAATGACAAGTACAGTAAGCTGAGTGCTGCCATCCAGCTTGTCATCCTTCAGAGACACTGCAGAGCGCAGGCATTATGGGAACTTCCGATTCCAGTATTCGATATTCTAAAAGTATCGGAACTCGATATCGGAACTCCGATACCGCGAATATCGGTCGATACCTGATATTTCAGTATCGGAATGCTCAACACTAGTTATGAGTGTACATTTTTGGATGGTGTTGACCAAGTACAACCCATAAGTAATTGTATGATGATCATTAACATGAAATTTGTTTTTTTTTTGCAGGTTTGATTTGATTGCCCATACAAGACAAACCATGAATTCTGATGGGTTAAATTCTCTAAAATACGACGTCATCAGGACCGAAAAGCTTCCTTTGTACACCATAATAACTGTGGACGTTGGGCCTTTGCCAAGCTAACACAATGTGGCTTCGAAACTCACTGACTGGTCTCACCATGCTGGTATGGTGGCATGACATTCAAGCGTATTTTTTTTTTTTAAATAGACATTTTACAGATTTGCATATTCAGTATATTTGGCACATGCAGATTATTTTATTTGACCGCTTCAGAAAGCCATACGCTGGAAAAAAAAACAAAAACAAACAAAAATAACTTGAATGTATTGCTGTATGCCGCTGCTATGTAATTTGTGTTTACAAGCTAAGATGCCTTATCTTTCAATGGTGGCCTTTCCAACAGGACAAGCCCTGTGAGCCAAAGTATCTTCAAGCACCTTTTGAAGGAATCCATATGAAAGGCTTTTGTTACCTGTAATACAAATGTTCTAGGCTGTTTGTCAATGAATACAAATATATATATTTTTCATACCTTGTTACATCTATAGAAAACCATTTGATGATATGCTGTTTTATCATTGCTATCAGATGTTTTTAAAAAATACACGTAAAAAAAAATTACAATATAAGGTACACATTAAAGGGTATCAATCACAAGATTTTTGTTAATAAATCTGAGAGCAGCATATTGTAGAGACAGAGACACTGGTTCCAGCGATGGGTTGCTTGCTGTAGTTTCAATGAAATATGTGTTTTGTCATCAGGTGATTATCACTAAGGGACTAGCAAACCTGCTGCCCTGTAATCCTCCATATTCATGAGTTCTGAATAATCCCCCCCCCCACACCACTGATTGGCAGTGTGTACAGAAAGCTGCCAGTCAGTGGTAGGGGTGGGGTTAACAGAACTCTGCTTTCCGTGAACTGGTAGATCTGCTGCAGATAAAGCAGTGATTTTATCAAAACTACAGCTAAAAGCCCAGTAAATGATACATTGCTGGAATCATAGTCTTTGCTACTACATCATGCTGCTCTCAGATGGGGTAGCTGAAACCTGATGACAGATTCCCTTTGTGTATTCCCCACCTCTGCTGTGCTACTGTTTCTGTAATTCCCATTCACTTGTGTGGAAGCCTCCTGTGATAGTTGAATGCTGACATTTCCATCTCAACCACAGACCGATAACATGCGAACAACTTTTTCCAGGCTGATCTCTCACAGTGTATTTCAATGGTAATTTTTTGGTGGGTTGGCCCAAAAATGCTGCATTCAGGTGGTACATTAAAGGTTTTCCTATAAAACTTGACCAAATGGTAGGAAAAAAAATAAAGCATTTTATAAACGCAATAACATAAAAGACCACCCAAAAAAAAAAAAAATCAAGGTAAGTTTCGGCTTTACATGAAGAACAAAATTTGTTCTCTATGTAATGAACAGTTATGCAACTTCTGCTTGGTCTGTCCGAATGGAAATATTCTTGTTTCCATCCAGTTGTGTAAGTTTGTCCTGTCTAGCTGTCCTAAGTGTATGACTCATTGTTGAGTCATTGAGCTCTCTTGTAAAGGTTTACCCTTGTCAGACATAAGTCTGATATATAGTTTATGCATGCGAGCAAGAATGTTTCCATTCTGTGACTGGAAGCAGTGGCCTTACTTATTTCCTATTAATAAGTATGTGGTTGATCTCTTTAGGCTCTTTACAACTTCTTTCCAGTGAAATGGTGTGCTGCATAGACCATCGGCTAACAAGTCATGCAGCCTGTTACTTATAGGGTCATTCAATCCTGAACATTCATATGCCATAAATGTTTAATCGATACAGTTCTCACCTCTGATACTCGCACCAATCTTGAGAACGGAGGTAACCTAACCAACTCTTGAGACTGAAGTCCTGAAAATAGTTTTGCACACTTAAATGTGGGTCCCACATTGGACTGGGTATTTATGGCATATGCCTTACATTTTTTAAATGTAAATACCCTTTACATTTTTTGTTATTATGTGTCAGGTTAAAGGGAAACTGTCAGTTGATTTATGTTGTCCAAACCACAGGTAATGTGAATCAAAGCCTCGCTGCACGATTGCAGCCAGATATATATTTCTCATGTACAAAGTTTCAGAGAAAACTGTTTAAAAAGTCAGGGTCTATAGGGAGAGAAAAGACTAGTTCGGCACTGCCCCAGCCATCTTTTCCCTCCCACCCCGCTGTAGTTGAGTGATACACATGGGAGAAACCTCTGAATCAACTGGAGTGGGGCAGGTAAAAGCCGGCTGGGGGCCACACCAGACTGATGAGGTCTCTCACTTTGGTCCCCAGCCCGGTTTTCCAACCTGTATTTTTCTGAAAAGGTGGAGAAAAGAAAAATATACCTGGCTGCAATGGTGCTGTTATTTGGGCAGCAGGATTCAAGTGACAGGTCCTCTAAGATAATCGCTTATTTTAACAGTATGTTGACAAATCCTCTTTGACTGTAGCTGTTTTCCAAAGGTTTACATAAGTTACAGGCTGTTATCTGTCTATATCAAAGACTATTTCGATCACCCTGCCCTCCTAGCGCAAGGTGTGAGCTTTAAAGTCAGAATATTCCTTTCAATGTATTCTCAAGCTTGAACGTTTTGTAAAATTGTTAGTATATTTGGGGTATAATATATTTGATCCTTATTGGAATAGAATCTACTTAGAAACTTTAAATTGTGCGTAGCCAGGTCAAAAAACAACCCATGAGATTTTTTTTCACTTTTTTGCATATGCCTCAACTTCTCAATCTTCCCCACCTCCTGCCTCACAACCCCACCACCCCCCATCCCTACCCTCCTGCAGACTATAATACAAACGTATTTATTTGGCGGTAGATTCATGTTCATATTTGGTATGTATCTTCACTTTCTTCATTTAATTATGCGTTGAATCTCTGGGATTTTATTATTTTTAGATTCTACAGACTTTTTTTCACGAGCTTTATGCTGTTGTATCCAGACACGAGAGACTGACGGCAAGCAAGAGTTTAGTGTAGGAAGAAGACAATGAGGGGAATTCGCATTGTTCACGGGTAAAACTGTCCAAAAAATGACAGCAATTGTCATTTGCTTGCATGGTTTAACTTGCACTAATGGAAGATGTCTGTGAATTGGATGCTATGGGTTCACTGTAAGCAATGTTGGTGATTCATATTGTGTTCTATTAAGTAGCCTAGTGAAAACAACTAGAAGCCTCATTTGTGTATGGTCGTCGGTGTATTCCCGTGGGAGCTACAAATCCAGGTTGTGCAAAATAAACCAATGTTATTTTCTCTGTACAATCTCATAAAACTTGCACAAATATTTACTATCAATGTATTTGTAAACCTTATAGGGAAAGCATATTTTTATATGAAATTGTATAATAAACTTAAACCCAATGATTGCAGGTTTGCATTCTTTCTTTATCTACAAAGAACAAACATATATATCGTAGCTTATAAAACGTGTTAAACACAACGCGCAGGTGGAACTGTCCTGGCAGCCAAACAGAATCTTATTTTTCATTCTTTGTTGCTTTTGTAGCTTTGACAAGGAGGACAGAACATACCGGTTAATATTTGATCTCCGCGAATCAGTAGAACAATATGGCAGGAGTGCAAGCAAAGTGTTGCTACAGTTGGCTTTCTCTAGAGATCACTGGGTTAGTCCTTCATATCCAATAGCTGACAATGTAGGCTGAATTAACCAAGCGTAAAGGGTTTGTCCAAGTTGGAGAGCAAAGTATGCATTCTGTTACCGCAGACTTCTGAATCATGACAGCTTGTGGAGTGCACGAAGTCATGATTCCCCAGTATTGCCAGTGTGAGTGTACGGTCACATGATTTTCATAGATGCTGTTATGTGCACACGCTTCTCTTAATTTACTTCTATTGAGAGAAGCCGGATAAGAATAGTTGGCACGTGACCGCTTGCTTACAATGGCCATGCTATGGAATCGTGACAGTGCCCGCTGTTCCCTGTCCTGATTCAGAAGTCTGCAGTCACTTGGAGTGACTGCAGACTTTGCTTTCAAACCTATACAACTCCTTCAACAATGCAGCCAGTTAACAAGATGACCCATTTAAAGAGAATCCATCAATGAGATTAACCCTCCAAAACTGTCCATATGGGCAAAGATCAAAGGGAGCTGAATAAAATTATACTTTGATATCTGTGATTCTTTTATTTTATTCCGAGCGTATTTTATTCCTAAAATATTTTATTCCTAAAAAATACATGTTTTTCTTAATATGTAAATGAGATCTATGGAATCTGCCTCCAGAGTTTATTTTAAATGAAAGGAGTCGCAACCAGTGTGAGACATGTAAATCAGGAGAGCAGACTGTCAGTCATTACATGTCTCATACTGGTAGCATCCTCTTTTATATAAAATACTCTCTGGAGGCAGATTCTCCTGTAGATCTATGTCCCGCCCATGGATATTAAGACGTCATTTACATATTAAGAGAAATTTCTCAGAAATAAGGCCTTGCATTGCATATGTCAAGGTATCATTTTATTCAACTTTCTAAAACCTACATGCCCATATAGACGGCTTAGGTGGGTTGATCCTTCAGACACACACCCTTTTAAGACCCATTTAACTGCACTCAAAAAAAAAAAATCAAGTGCTCCTGATCTCTCAAACAAAAATGGCTTGACACTAGAAAGCAGTTCCTTGAGGTTGCACCTTACTTAGAATATAGGGCTTGCTTTCAGATAGTATTTAATGTTGTGGTACACAATATATACTTATATAGGTTAGATATGCTTATAAGATATCTTCATAAATATCTCTCTTCACACTAAACTACTAGTTTTTCACTACTTTAGTAAAGCTGCATATACTCTGAAACAAAATGCTCCATCCCGTGTTTCACTTTCTTGCCCACATCTTGTGCAAAATATGGTACAGTGTATATAGGGTTTGAGTTAACTTTTGCCATTATACCATTGTTTCTTTGATGAGATAATGCTCTTTTACAATTACAGCAGTCCTGTTTTTGCACAGAAAAATAGTGCCCACTGCCCACTGTAGCTTTTTATGGAATGGCCTGTTTTTTTTTTTTCTTTCTCAGCAGTTATTTAAATACAAAAGAACTCATTGTATAATTTCATGGAAAAGTAAATTGTAGCTAAAATAAGCATTTAATCTATATGCCTTTATCCTCTCTTCATTGTTACAAAGTACATATGTGAGGTCAGCCAGGTTAAACATAATCATTGTTCACTGTGACATGAAGTAAACCACTACAAACAATAAAGAGACTTATGTAGCCAAGTATCAAAGTAAAATTATTCATGCATAATTCAACGTACCCCTCTCTTTATGTTACATTACAGCCTGTGTTTAAATATTTTAGTAATCCGATTTGTGTATGATGCATCAGCACTAAATGGTCTACGTTGGTGAAGTGAGAAAAATATAGGCATAAATTACATTTATGGGATCATGTAACTAAAAATTGGCATGTGTATATGTATTCACCCCTTTTGCTATGAAGCCCTGAAAAATTTCTGGTGCAAGCAATTACCTTTATAAGTCACATGCTTAGTGGAAGGAAGTCCACCTGTGTGCAATCTAAGTGTCACATGGTCTGTCAGTATATACGCACCTTTTCTGAAAGGCCCCAGAGGCTGCAACACCATTTAAGCAATAGGCACCGCTAACCAAACAACACCATGAAGACCAAGGATCTCTCTAAACATATCAAGGACAACGTTGTTGAGAAGTACAAGTCAGGGTTTGGGTACTAAAAAAATATCTCAATCTCTGATGATTCCCCGGAGCACCATCAAATCTATTATCAAATGGAAAGAACATAGTACCACAACAAACCTGCCGATAGGGCCGCCCACCAAAACTCTCAGCCCGGGCAAGGAGAGCATTAACCGGAGAGGCGGCACAGAGCACAAAGGTAACCCCGAAGGAGCTGCAGAGTTCTGAAGCAGAGTCTGGAGTATTTGTCCTTACGATCACAATAAGCCGTACACTCTATACGGGTGGCATTTATGGAATAGTGGGCAGAAAAAAATATTTACTTATTTTTGTGTATGGCTCGTTTTGAGTTTGTCAAAAGACATGTAGAAGACTCCCCAAATGTATGGATGAAGGTGCTGTGGTCAGATGAGACCAACATATAACTTTTTGGCCACCAAGGTAAACATTGTCTGGTGCCAAACCAGAAACACCAGCAGCAGGGACAGAGAAAATGGTCTTAGTCGAGGGGAAGAAGGATGGTGCAAAATACAGGAATGTTCTTGAGCAAAACCTCTTTCAGTCTGTCACTGATTTGAGACTGGGCGGAGGTTCACCTTCCAACAAGACAGTGACCCACAGCAAACTGCTAAAGCAAGACTCGAGTGGTTTAAGGGGAAACGAGTAAATGTTTGGAGTGGCTTAGTCAAAGCCCAGACCTTAATCTAACTGAGAATCTGTGGACAGACTTGAAGGTTCACCAGAGGAAACCATCTTGAAGGAGCTGGAGCAATTTTTCCTTGAGTAATGGGCAAAAATCACAGGGGAAAGATGTGGAAAGCTCATAGAAACTTATCCAAAGCGAATTGCAGTAAAAGGAGGCTCTACAAAGTACTAAATTTACGGGGTAAATAGTTATTCACACTGACGTTTTGAGTTATTTTGTCCGATATGTTGTTTGCTGCTCAATAAAAAGAAAACCAAATGTTCACAGTTTTAGGCATGTTCTTTACATGAACTGATGCAAACCCTAAAAAAATAGTGAAATTCCAGGTTGTGAGGTAGCAACACATGAAAAATGCCAAGGTGGATGAATACTTTCACAAGCCACTGTACACTATTACCACTACTTAGTCCAATCAAATAGAATCTCAAATTATCTAGGAAGGTTTGTTTGGTGTTTTTTGTTTGTTTGTTTTTTTTCACCATTACACTTAGAAAAATGTTGTACTCCTGTTTATGCAGACTCCAGAATTTGATATAGTACTGTCCCAGTTCACAAAAAGTTGGGACCAATGGCGTCAAATCATCTTTTTCAGCCGTCACCTCTGGAGCAGATGATGAAGTACATGCTCTTGGGGGAGGAGGCTCTATAGCACCTGAAAGGACTGTACACTGACCAGCAATCAGAACAAGCCTCAAATTGTCCTCCTTCCCCTTTTAGGCACTCTTGTCTTTCATCACCACCACCATCATTATTGCACTTCAAGTACGCCTCCACCTTCTCTGGCGTAATGGCAAATATCCATCCCCCATTGTGTATTAAGGAAACAAGCGTACGGTCTCTGTCATTTATCAGTTTGCAACTAAACTCGCACTTTGTCATGTATCTGGTAGTGCAGTTGTGGCCTTATCAGCTTATGAGTTCTGCTGTCTTTTGAGTAATTATAGTGTGTGCTCAGCCTCTTTGGAGGATATAAAAGTTGCCATTATTTCTTAAAGAAAGGAGTGCCCACTCTCTTGTATCACCTGCAGGAGAACAAAGGCTGCTCTCTGGACTTGTCTCTGAGCTCCAAAATGCACTGCACTATACATACAAGTGCTTCTCACTAAATTAGAATATCATTAAAAAGTAAATTTATTTCAGTTCTACGATACAAAAAGTGAAACTCATTTTCTATATAGTCATTACAAACAGAGTGATCTATTTCAAGTATTTATTTCTGTTAATGTTGATGATTATGGCTTACAGCCAATGAAAACATAAAAGTCATTATCTCAGTAAATTAGGATAATTAAAAAACACCTGCAAAGGAAACCTAAGCATTTAAAAAGGTCCCTTAGTCTGTTTCAGTAGGCTCCACAATCTTGGGGAAGACTGCTGACTTGACAGATGTCCAGAAGGCAGTCATTGACACACTCCACAAGAAGGGTAAGCCACAAAAGGTCATTGCTAAAGAAGTTGGCTGTTCACAAAGTGCTGTATCCAAGCATATTAATGGACAGTTGAGTGGAAGGAAAAAGTGTGGTAGGAAAAGTCTCACAAGCAACCTGGATAACCGCAGCCTTGAAAGGATTGTTAAGAAAAGGACATTCAAAAATTTGGGGGAGATTCACAAGGAGTGGACTGCTGCTAGAGTGATTGCTTCAAGAGCCACCACACACACACACACACACCCAGGACCTGGGCTACAAGTGTCGCATTCCTTGTGTCAAGCCACTCCTGACCAATAGACAAGGCCAGAAGCGTCTTACCTGGGCCAAGGAGAAAAAGACCTGGACTGTTGCTCAGTGGTCCGAGGTGTTTTGAGATGAAAGTAAATTTTGCATTTTATTTGGAAATCCAGGTCCCAGAGTCTGGAGGAAGAGTGGAGAGGCACACAATCCAAGCTGCTTGAGGTCTAGTGTGAAGTTTCCACAATCAGTGATGGTTTGGTGAGCCATGTCATCTGCTGGTGTAGGTCCACTGTGTTTTATCAAGACCAAAGTCAACGAAGCCATCTACCAGGAAATTTTGGAGCACTTCATTCTTCCCTCTGACAACAAGCTTTTAGGAGATGGAAATTTCATTCAACTTGGCACCTGTCCACACTGCCAAAAGTACCAATACCTGGTTTAACAACAACAGTATCACTGTGCTTGATTGGCCAGCAAACTCGCCTTAGAAAATCTATGGGGTATTGTCAAGAGGAAGATGAGAGACACAAGACCCAACAATGGAGACGAGCTGAAGGCTGCTATCAAAGCAACCTGAGCTTCCATAACACCTCCGCAGTGCCACAGGCTGATCGCCCCCATGCCACGCCGCATTGATGTTGTAATTGATGCAAAACGAGCCCCGACCAAGTATTGAGTGTTAGAACTCTCCTGTTAGGTTTTTTCTATCTTGCTAGTCACATGACCTTTTTTGCCTATTTAATCCTGCTCCGCCCTCCTGGCCTTGCTGGACTTCATTGTAATTTCTACTCTTAAGCTAGCCTGGTGCTTAGTTACCTTTCTCAGTCAGTTTAGCTAGGTCTTCGGACCTTTATGTTCTATGTCGTGTGTTTGTCTTTTACTGCTACAATCTCTGCTAGGAGGTGTCCAACTTTATCCCAGTCCCTAGTTCTTGTAGGGATCCCTCCCTTGCATCTATAGGTCTTCGTACAGACTAGCCGAGGACTTTAGCGGGTCTGATCGCAGGATCAGGTTCCCCGTTACATCGTAGGGATCTAGCTTAGTTCTATTGTAGGGACAGATCTCCTTTCTTTCCTTAGTGCTTGTAGCAGATCATAACAGTAAGTCCAGCCCAAAAATATCTCTAAGGAAAGACCTCCAGTTTCCATCATGGTGTCGGTTCAGGATTTGGCTCAACGCCTGCAGGGACTCTCTCTGGAGGTGGCCGTGCTCCAACAACACGTGAGTAGCTGTTCTGGAGCACATTTTGTGGAGCCAAAAGTACGTTTGCCTGATTTATTTTTTGGTGATCAACAAGAATTTTTTTCCTTTAAAAATGCTTGTTTGTTGTATTTTTTCATTTGAGACCCAGATCCTCTGGTGATGAATCACAGCGCATAGGGTTCATAATGTCACTTTTGCGCAAAGAACCTCAGGGATGGGCCTTTTCTCTCCAACCTAGTGATCCATGCTTTAGATCAGTGGATAGTTTTTTTTCTGCTTCGTGTTTGTTGTATGATGATCCTGATCGTGTCTCATCAGCTGAGACTGAATTGAGACGTTTGAGGCAGGGATCAGGTAATGTGGAAAAATATTGTTCTCACTTCCGTCGGTGGTCTGCCCAGGTGGGGTGGAACGATTCAGCTTTGAAAAGTTTGTTTCTTGCGGGGCTAGGTGAAAGGGTTAAGGATTTGCTGATTGCTTATCCCACACCTGGAAACTTGCAGGAGGCAATGCAATTAGCTATATGGGTGGACAGGAGACTGCGTGCAAGGGTTAATGAGAGTAAATTCTCTGCCATGTTAGCTCCTAGTCTTGAGAGGGTCTGTACTGACATTGGAGAGCCGATGGAGATTGGGGCGATGGCACCCCGCTCTCAGGAAAAAGACCGCAGATCTTCTGAAGGTTTGTGCTTTTATTGCGGGAAATCTGACCATCTTATTAAGAACTGTGTGCTTCGTATGAACAAAGAAAAAAAAAGGGTCAGTTACGCCCGTATAGCCTGTTTAAATACTAAGGGGGTATTTCTTTCTGCTACTACTGCTGCTCAGGAAGAATTAATTGAATTTCGGATATTTGTGGATTGTGGTTCTACTCTGAATGTGATTGATGGGGGATTCTTGGAAAAACTTAAATTAAAACCCAAATCTTTGTCATCCCCTATTGCTGTGGTTTCTGTCGATGGCTCCCCCTTGAAGAGTGATACTCACAAGGTCTGTGAATTTCCCCTCACTATTAATGGTATTCACCAAGAAAATTTGGATTTGGTAGTATTAAATAATTTGCCTTCTCCAGTAGTTTTAGGGTTACCCTGGTTAAAATTGCTCAATCCTGTACTGGATTGGTCTACCAATGAAATTAAGTCCTGGAGCCCTAAGTGTTATGACAAGTGTTGTAACGGACGTATTGCTGCGGTGGAAAAAGGGGAATTACCTGTACCTATTCAGGATTTTTGGAGAGTTTTTTTCTGAGGAGGAGTCACAAATTTTGCCTCCCCATAGAGACTATGATTGTACCATTGAATTTGTCCCTGGAGCGACTCTTCCTAAAAGTCGTTTATTTAATCTTACTATTCCTGAGAGAAAGGCTTTGGAGGAATACATACAGACAAGCTTGGCCGCCGGTCATATTAGGCCTTCCAAGTCTCCTGTGGCTGTTGGATTTTTTTTTGCTAAAAAAAAAGGACGGCGGTTTACGTCCTTGTCTGGATTTTCGTGAGATTAATAAAATTACTGTACGCAATCCTTACCCACTGCCATTGATTCCTGATTTGTTTAACCAGTTAGTGGGGGCCAAGTGGTTCTCTAAAATTGATCTCCGGGGGGCATACAATTTGTTGCGCATGAAGGAGGGTGATGAATGGAAGACTGCTTTTAACACTCCTGTGGGTCATTTTGAGAATCTGGTTATGCCTTTTGGTCTTACCAATGCTCCAGCATTTTTTCAGAATCTTATTAATGACATCCCTAGACCTTTGATCGGCAAAAATGTGGTTGTGTATTTGGATGACATTTTGATTTATTCACCGGATTTGGAGTCTCATTGGCGGAGCGTACGTGAGGTATTACAGTTATTAATTGACAATTCGCTTTTTGCTAAGCTGGAGAAATGTGAGTTCGCTGTACAGAGAATTAGTTTTTTGGGCTATATTATCTCCAGCGAGGGCTTTGAGATGGACCCTGTGAAGGTTCAGGCGGTTCAGCAATGGCCTAGTGCTTGTAGCAGATCATAACATTGAGTGCATTTACTGAACATACATTTCAGTAGGCCAACATTTAGGATTTTAAAAACATTTTTCAAGCTGTTGTTATAAAGTATTCTAATTTACTGAGATAATGACTTTTGTGTTTTCATTGGCTGTAAGCCATAATCATCAACATTAACAGAAATAAACACTTGATATAGATCACTCTGTTTGTAATGACTATATCAGTGGCGTACCACCAATGGCGGCAGGCTACTCGACTGCGATGGGGCCCGTGAGCCGGGGGGGGTCCCATAGCAGTCACCTGCACCGTGTACCTACCACATCGGCCCCCGTCGCCCCTGCCACCCCTGGATCGGGCCCCAAGCCCTCCTGCACTCCTCGCTCCGCCGGCGCTGCAGCTTGATTGCCGCCACCAGCACTTCAGACATGACAGTGCGCTGTGTCTGGTAGTAATGGTAATGACACGAAAGGGGCGACACTGCGCCTTTAATTGTGCTTGTGTGTCGCCCCTGCTGTGTCATTAGTACCAGACACAGCCGCACTGCGCACGGCCATGTCTGTAGTGCTGGCAATCTAGCAGCGCCGGAGAGAGGTACTGAGATGCTGAGGGAGCAGCCCGGGCCCAGACGGAGAGGGGGCCCCCCTGATGGTCCAGGGCCCCGATGGCGAGGGAGCCACCCTGAAGTAAAAATCCAGGCTGGACATAAAGAAAAGTGGTGAGCAGGGGTCATACAAGGTCCACATACAAACATACTGAGTTGGAAAGTTGGAAAGGTGGGTGATGACATACACAGTTGGAAAGCTGGGTGTCTGCGACCACCACACTGCTTCTTCCTGCCTATTGGGGTGCTATGCCTTCCTCCCCCTGTGTGCTGCTGTCCTCGCTCTGTATGTACCCCTGCCAGATTGGATCAGTTACTATATAATCCACCACCTTGTCTTCCACTTCCGCACCCTGGTCGTCCTCCTGACTTTCTGGCAATTGTGTCTCATCATCATCATCCACCTCTTGCGACAGTAATTGCACTTTCCCACTGTTGCCTTTGTGTGACTGAGGCTGCTCCAATATTTGGGCATCGCTACAAGCGTTCTCCTCTTGACTCACTTGAAGCCTTGAAGCTGGCGGGGCGAGAGGCCCGAATCTACAAATGGAAAAGTGAACTGCTCTTCTGAGTGTCCAAGTGTGGGATCAGTTGTCTCAGGGCACTCAGCATGGTGAGAGGAAGGAGGATCAGGGTGAGGAATACGCGGTCCAGACTCACAGCTACTGAGACTTGGCCGTGTGGAAAACAGGGTGGTGGTGATGGCAAAGTGACTGGAAGCATTATCTGCTATCCAAGCAACAACCTTTTGACACTGCTCTGGATTCAATAGTGGTGCACTGCGGTCCCATAGTAATTGGGACAGGAAGGTCGAGCGACAAGATGTGGGTGTTTGTTGTGGCACAATTTCAGCTTGTCCACGTCCTCAGCCTCTGCATGCACCATCACCATCACGTCTACTTCCCCCTTTCTTGCCACGCATCTTGCCCATTTTAAATGGAGGGCAATATTTTCCACATTCACGAGAAATGGCTGATATTGGAACGCAGTTACAAGTGATACGTCTGACAGAGAACCACGGTTTTAAATAGCAGGCCTGTAATGTACTAATATTATTCTACACAGAGACCTAGTGTGAATAGCTTGACCAACACACTGCAACGAACTGGAAGGCAGAAATGGCCGATTTTGGAACACTGGTATAGGTGATATGTCTGACAGAGAACCACGGCTTTAAATAGCAGTCCTGTAATTTACCAATATTATTCTACACAGAGGAAATAGAAGTGATCCTGCGCTGGTAAAGTTAGGCCGTAATAGGTGAGGTTGGAAGGGGGGTTAGGGGGAGGGTGAAATATTCTGATGAAAAGTTTGGTTTTAAAAGATATTTTTATTTAGTGTCACATAAAGTATCATATAAAATCAGCAATTCAGGATGTTATAAAAGATTAAAAAGTTGCAATTAAAATTGGTTGGTCCTTTATGGTAGAGGTTCTTTGTGGGTTCCTTGTAGTTTTGGCTTGTTTTGTTTCTTAGCCAGTTGTGGTCTGGATGTTTTCTGGGTGAAGAAAAAGATAGGTACAAGGGGTTTTTAGTGAACATATGGTTCCTATGGCGATGGGTTAGATGTCCTCCTAGTTAGGGAGGAAGGTGATTTACCTGTTATCGGTCCAGGTGGAATTCACGGTGAAGATGAACAGGGTTGATCTAGGTGGGTGATGTTTGTGCCCTCTTTCTGGACACCAAGATTAGGAGATGCTGTTGGTAAATGTAAAATGTACGTTAGAATTTGGAAGTAGGGTGTCACAGGTGGCAGGGTGTATTGGTTTACCTGTAAGAGGACTTTTGTAGGTTTCCAGGATGTACGTGATAGTTTCGGCAGTGTAGGTTGATGTTTTGCCGGTCCTGGATCATAGGCGGCTTTTTGCGCCGGGAATGCCTAAAAGGTACTGATGGAAGTATAATTAGTATGTACCGTGGAAAGGCAAATGGTTTGGGTCATAAATAATGCCGGTGGGGTAGTTTAATGTTACCTCTTCAGTTTAGATGCTTGATGATATACTTTTCCTTTTTGACTCACTAATGGTAGTAGCCGTGGTCAGGGAAGCAGTGTGTGTGCTATGGTTTTGGGCACTTGGAGTCTGCTTGTCCTTTTAGCTCACTAGTAGTAGTGGTCGCAGTCAGGAAAGTGGTTACAGATGATACTGTACCCTAGGTAAAAGCATTTGCATAGGTAGCGTGCTGGTGTACGGTCTAGTACATATGTAGTGCGTGCACTCTATAGTGTAGTCCTCGTGGGAGCAGAGCTCCGTGACTTACAGTTAGTTGTCTGTCAGGATGAGTCCCACTGACAGGGAGTGGTTAGCGTCCTGCTGGTAATATCCTAGGAGTCTCCGTTGGCAGCGGAGGTAAGGAGGTAGAGGAGGGGAAAGAAGGGAGATGAGAGAAGCGCAGGGAGTGTGACAGGGTCCCGGCCGGAGACCAACTGTGCTCCCTTGCGCTCAGTGTCTTCCGTCGGCAGTCTGCGGAAGGCGGGAAGGACCTGTGGCAGGCATCTCGTGATAGCGCAGCAGGACCTGCGTGACGTCAGAGTACGTGACGGCGCGCACGTGACCCGTACCGGTACGGTGGCTTACAGGGACCAAGAAACCAACGCGTTTCGAGAACAGCGGTTCTCTTCCTTAGGGATGGTCAATGGCTGTAAGTTGGTCACTTATATATGCGCGTTCCTGCATTAAATTGGTGGGGGCGGAGTCAGCTGAGTGTTTGGACATGGTGTGCTTTGTGAAGGGGTTAATCGTCAGTAAAGGCAAACAGTTCAATTTCAGAGTTGAGTCCTTTTGGTTTCAGCGTGTCTAGATTAAATATCCATTTACTTTCAATCCTAGACATTTGTTTTAAGTAATCCACTTTGCGCCATTGTTTGTGAACCTTCTGTAGACCTGTAATAATGGTGCCCTTTATAGAGCCTCCATGTTTTTCTGAGTAGTGTATGGATAATGGGTGTCCGTCAAATTTTTTTGAAAAATTGCGTAGATGTTCATTTATACGTATGTGCATAGGGCATTTAGTCCTGCCTATATATAGTTTGTTGCACGGGCATCTGAGGCTGTATATCACACCTTCCGTATTACAGGTGATGAAGTTTGAGATTGTGTGGGTGATATTACCTTCTTTAATGGTTTTTTGTTTTCTGGTATGCAGCTTTTTGCATGTTGCGCATTTGTTGCAAGGAAAAAAAAACAACAGTTTTCTCAATAAGTGGGGATTTTTCATTCATTTGGGGATTGTGAACTGTGGGAGCAATGAGGTTTCCCAGGTTTTTGGCTTTCCTGTAAATGAATCTTGGTTTTAGTGGGATCAAATCACCTATCAGTTTGTCGTTATGGAGGATATGCCAGTGTTTGGTGATGATTTTTCTTAATAGTTGTGTATTGGAGTTATATTGTGTTATAATTGGGATATTTAGTTGTGTGTTTAAGTTAGTGGAGTCAGTTTTTTTGGGGTGGTTCTCGAGGAGGTTGTCTCTGGGCATGGCTTGGATTTGATTTTTCACTTTCTGTAGGAATTGCGTGTTGTATCCTTTTTCTAGGAATTTTTGCGTTAGTTGTGAGGCTTCTTCATTGAAATCCTCAGTGTTGGAGCAGTTCCTATGCAGTCGCGTGTACTGGCTACGTGGGATGTTTAATAACCAGCTTGGGAGGTGGCAGCTGTCCAATGATATAAAACTGTTCACATCTGTTGGTTTAATATAGGTTTTTGTTTGAATTTGTTGATCCTGAAAGTGGATGTTGAGGTCTAAGAAGTTTACCTGTTGTTTGCTTGTGTTGGAGGTGAATTCCAAGAAAAATTCATTGATATTGATCTCCTTAATGAAGGAGTCGAGGGATTCTTGGTCGCCCGACCAGATGAACAAAATGTCATCAATTAATCTGTGCCACATTATTAGATTGGGTCTGAGTGTTCCCCCTGGATGGATAACAGACTCCTCCCATTTGCCCACATATAGATTTGCATAGCTTGGTGCGAATCTCGTGCCCATTGCTGTGCCCCACTGTTGTGTATATAAGAGTTTGTCATGTTTAAAATAGCTGTGTGTGAGTATAAATTTCATACATTCCTTAATATACATTATTTGTTCTTTCGGTAGTTTGTTCTGTTTCAGGAGGAAGTGTGTGACCGCATCACAGCCTGCGTCATGTTGAAAGTTTCCAAAATAATGTCATTTCTGACATTCGCAATTTAAGTAACAAAAAATGCAACCAATTCCAATACAATCTTAATGCCTCGGAAAGGAAAGCAATAAACCTTCTACAAAAGTCTGTTATCCATCCAGGGGGAACACTCAGACCCAATCTAATTATGTGGCACAGATTCGTTGATGAAATCTGGTCGGGCGACCAAGAATCCCTCGACTCCTTCATTAAGGAGATCAATATCAATGAATTTTTCTTGGAATTCACCTCCAACACAAGCAAACAACAGGTAAACTTCTTAGACCTCAACATCCACTTTCAGGATCAACAAATTCAAACAAAAACCTATATTAAACCAACAGATGCGAACAGTTTTATATCTTTCGACTGCTGCCACCTCCCCAGCTGGTTATTAAAGATCCCACGTAGCCAGTACACGCGACTGCATAGGAACTGCTCCAACACTGAGGATTTCAATGAAGAAGCCTCACAACTAACGCAAAAATTCCTAGAAAAAGGATACAACACGCAATTCCTACAGAAAGTGAAAAATCAAATCCAAGCCATGCCCAGAGACAACCTCCTCGAGAACCACCCCAAAAAAACTGACTCCACTAACTTAAACACACAACTAAATATCCCAATTATAACACAATATAACTCCAATACACAACTATTAAGAAAAATCATCACCAAACACTGGCATATGCTCCATAACGACAAACTGATAGGTGATTTGATTCCACTAAAACCAAGATTCATTTATAGGAAAGCCAAAAACCAGGGAAACCTCATTGCTCCCACAGTTCGCAATCCCCAAATGAATGAAAAATCCCCACTTATTGAGAAAACTGTTGGTTTTTTTCCTTGCAACAAATGCGCAGCATGCAAAAAGCTGCATACCAGAAAACAAAAAGCCATTAAAGAAGGTAATATCACCCACACAATCTCAAACTTCATCACCTGTAATACGGAAGGTGTGATATACAGCCTCAGATGCCCGTGCAACAAACTATATATAGGCAGGACTAAACGCCCTATACACATACGTATAAATGAACATCTACGCAATATTTTAAAAAAATTTGATGGACACCCATTATCCATACACTACTCAGAAAAACATGGAGGCTCTATAAAGGGCACCATTATTACAGGTCTACAGAAGGTTCACAAACAATGGCGCAAAGTGGATTACTTAAAACAAATGTCTAGGATTGAAAGTAAATGGATATTCAATCTAGACACGCTGAAACCAAAAGGACTCAACTATGAAATTGAACTGTTTGCCTTTAATGACGATTAACCCCTTCACAAAGCACGCCATGTCCAAACACTCAGCTGACTCCGTCGCCACCAATTTAATGCAGGAAAGCGCATATATAAGTGACCAATTTACAGCCATTGACCATCCCTGAGGAAGAGAACCGCTGTTCTCGAAACGCGTTGGTTTCTTGGTCCCTGTAAGCCACCGCACCGGTACGGGTCACGTTGCGCCGTCACGTGCTCTGACGTCACGCAGGTCCTGCAGCGCTATCACGAGACGCCTGCCACAGGTCATTCCCGCCTTCCGCAGACTGCCGACGGAAGACGCTGAGCGCAAGGGAGCACAGCTGGTCTCCGGCCGGGACCCTGTCACACTCCCTGCGCTTCTCTCATCTCCCTTCTTTCCCCTCCTCTACCGCCCTCCTTACCTCCGCTGCCAACGGAGACTCCTAGGATATTACCAGCAGGACGCTAACCACTCCCTGTCAGTGGGACTCATCCTGACAGTCAACTAACTGTAAGTCACGGAGCTCTGCTCCCACGAGGACTACACTATAGAGTGCACGCACTGCATATGTACTAGACCGTACACCAGCACGCTACCTATGCAAATACTTTTGCCTAGGGTACAGTATCATCTGTAACCACTTTCCTGACTGCGACCACTACTACTAGTGAGCTAAAAGGACAAGCAGATTCCAAGTGCCCAAAACCATAGCGCACACACTGCTTCCCTGACCACGGCTACTACCATTAGTGAGTCAAAAAGGAAAAGTATATCTTCAAGCATCTAAACTGAAGAGGTAACATTAAACAACACCACCGGCATTATTTATGACCCATACCATTTGCCTTTCCACGGTATATACTAATTATACTTCCATCAGTACCTTTTAGGCATTCCCGGCGCAAAAAGCCGCCTATGATCCAGGACCGGCAAAACATCAACCTACACTGCCGAAACTATCACGTACATCCTGGAAACCTACAAAAGCCCTCTTACAGGTAAACCAATACACCCTGCCACCTGTGACACCCTACTTCCAAATTCTAACGTACATTTTACATTTACCAACAGCATCTCCTAATCTTGGTGTCCAGAAAGAGGGCACAAACATCACCCACCTAGATCAACCCTGTTCATCTTCACCGTGAATTCCACCTGGACCGATAACAGGTAAATCACCTTCCTCCCTAACTAGGAGGACATCTAACCCATCGCCATAGGAACCATATGTTCACTAAAAACCCCTTGTACCTATCTTTTTCTTCACCCAGAAAACATCCAGACCACAACTGGCTAAGAAACAAAACAAGCCAAAACTACAAGGAACCCACAAAGAACCTCTACCATAGAGGACCAACCAATTTTAATTGCAACTTTTTAATCTTTTATAACATCCTGAAGTGCTGATTTTATATGATACTTTATGTGACACTAAATAAAAATATCTTTTAAAACCAAACTTTTCATCAGAATATTTCACCCTCCCCCTAACCCCCCTTCCAACCTCACCTATTACGGCCTAACTTTACCAGCGCAGGATCACTTCCATTTCGTTTGCACATTGGATCTTTTCCAATTTCGTCCACCCGTGGTAGGTTCACTATCCTTTGCGGCAGGTAAATCCAGACCTACCTACCAGCGCCTACACACCACACTAGTGACATTTGATATTCTACACAGAGACCTAGTGTTGACTCACACACTGCAATGAAATGAATTGGAAGAAATGGCTGATTTTGGAACACTCTTATAGGTGATATGTCTGAAAGAGAACCACGGTTTTAAATAGCAGGCCTGTAATTTACTAATACAATTCTTCACAGACACCTAGTGTGAATGGCTTGACATACACACTGCAACATACACTGCCTGCCTGCCTAACTCCTGCCTAGCACTGATTATATGCAGCTGGATTAGTCCTCAGAAGGACTGTTAGTTCAGATGGAGATATATATATATACAGTACAGACCAAAAGTTTGGACACACCTTCTCATTTAAAGATTTTTCTGTATTTTCATGCCTATGAAAATTGTACATTCACACTGAAGGCATCAAAACTATGAATTAACACATGTGGAATTATATACTTAACAAAAAAGTGTGAAACAACTGAAAATATGTCTTATATTCTAGGTTTTTCAAACTAGCCACTTTTGCTCTGATGACTGCTTTGCACACTCTTGGCATTCTCTTGATCTGCTTCAGGAGGTAGTCACCAGAAATGGTCTTCCAACAATCTTGAAGGAGTTCCCAGAGATGCTTAGCACTTGTTGGCCCTTTTGCCTTCACTCTGCGGTCCAGTTCACCCCAAACCATCTCGATTGGGTTCAGCTCTGGTGACTGTGGAGGCCAGGTCATCTGGCGTAGCACCCCATCACTCTCCTTCTTGGTCAAATAGCCCTTACACAGTCTGGAGGTGTGTTTGGGGTCATTGTCCTGTTGAAAAATAAATGATGGTCCAACTAAACGCAAACCGGATGGAATAGCATGCCGCTGCAAGATGCTGTGGTAGCCATGCTGGTTCAGTATGCCTTCAATTTTGAATAAATTCCCAACAGTGTCACCAGCAAAGCACCCACACACCATCACACCTCCTCCTCCATGCTTCACGGTGGGAACCAGGCATGTAGAGTCCATCCGTTCACCTTTTCTGCGTCGCACAAAGACACGGTGGTTGGAACCAAAGATCTCAAATTTGGACTCATCAGACCAAAGCACAGATTTCCACTGGTCTAATGTCCATTCCTTGTGTTCTTTAGGCCAAACTTGTCTCTTCTGCTTGTTGCCTGTCCTTAGCAGTGGTTTCCTAGCAGCTATTTTACTATGAAGGCCTGCTGCACAAAGTCTCCTCTTAACAGTTGTTGTAGAGATGTGTCTGCTGCTAGAACTCTGTGTGGCATTGACCTGGTCTCTAATCTGAGCTGCTGTTAACCTGCGATTTCTGAGGCTGGTGACTCAGATAAACTTATCCTCAGAAGCAGAGGTGACTCTTGGTCTTTCTTTCCTGGGACGGTCCTCATGTGAGCCAGTTTCTTTGTAGCGCTTGATGGTTTTTGCAACTGCACTTGGGGACACTTTCAAAGTTTGCCCAATTTTTCGGACTGACTGACCTTCATTTCTTAAAGTAATGATTGCCACTCGTTTTTCTTTACTTAGCTGCTTTTTTCTTGCCATAATACAAATTCTAACAGTCTATTCAGTAGGACTATCAGCTGTGTATCCACCTGACTTCTGCACAACACAACTGATGGTCCCAACCCCATTTATAAGGCATGAAATCCCACTTATTAAACCTGACAGGGCACACCTGTGAAGTGGAAACCATTTCCGGTGACCTCCTTTAGAAGCTCATCAAGAGAATGCCAGGAGTGTGCAAAGCAGTCATCAAAGCAAAAGGTGGCTACTTTGAAGAACCTAGAATATAAGACATATTTTCAGTTGTTTCACACTTTTTTGTTAAATATATAATTCCACATGTGTTAATTCATAGCTTTGATGCCTTCAGTGTGAATGTACAATTTTCATAGTCATGAAAATACAGAAAAATCTCTAAATGAGAAGGTGTGTCCAAACTTTTGGTCTGTACTGTATATATACACACACATATATATGTTGTGGAATACCTATACTAACAGGACGTTCAATGGACCCTCTTGTGCTGTATCATGCACTGCAGTCTGCCACATACACTGCCTGCCTGCCTAACTCCTGCTATCACCACATAATATATGCACTTGGATTAGTCCTCACAAGGCCTGTTAGTTCAGATGGATATCTATAATATAAGGCAGGATGCGTGTCTCTTGTCTGAAGCCTCGATAGACTGCGCATGCGTGACGCGCAGTCTGGCTCCAGAGAGAAACACGCATCCAGCCGTTACAGGTAAGAGGAGGTGTATGGCGCCGGAGATCAAGGTATGCGTAGACACTGAACGCATACTGCGATCTCTGGTGCCATACTTACATACTTACCTGACCGGGAGGAACGTTGCCGCGGCGCCTCTCTTCGCTGGAGACCGGGGGCGGAGTGAAGGCGTCGGACCGGCGCGTGCGCATTGCGCTATCCGGCGCCATCTTACTAAAGACACATTTACAGTGTGTCTTCAGCAAAATGGCGCCGGACAGCGCGGTGCTCCGGCGCCGCACTCCTCCCCGGCTTCCGGCAGAGAGGACACAGCAGCGCTGGAGTACAGAGAAGAAAGGTGAGTATAACTGTTTATTTTTTTTGTATGTCTGTACAGTGTGAAAGGGACGAGGGGACCACGCATATACCAGGATTGTGGGGTGAGGGGACCATGCATATATCAGGATTGGGGGGTGAGGGGTACCACACATACCAGGATTGGGGGTGAGGAGTACCACACATACCAGGATTGGGGGTGAGGGGTAACACGCATACCAGGATTGGGGGGTGAGGGGTGCCACGCATACCCGGATTGGGGGTGAGGGGTGCCACGCATACCAGGATTGGACGGTGAGGGGTGCCAATCATACCGGGATTGGGCGGTGAGGGGTGCCACGCATGCCGGGATTGAGGATGAGGGGTGCCACGCATGCCGGGATTGGGGATGAGGGGTGCCACGCATGCCGGGATTGGGGATGAGGGGTGCCACGCATGCCGGGATTGGGGGGTGAGGGGTGCCACGCATGCCGGGATTGGGGGGTGAGGGGTGCCACGCATGCCGGGATTTGGGGGTGAGGGGTGCCACGCATGCCGGGATTGGGTGTGAGGGGTGCCATGCATGCCAGGATTGGGGATGAGGGGTGCCACGCATGCCGGGATTGGGGATGAGGGGTGCCACGCATGCCGGGATTGGGGATGAGGGGTGCCACGCATGCCGGGATTGGGGATGAGGGATGGAGCTCCATGCATACCGGGAAGAGGGATACCATACACACCAGGATAGTGATGAGGGATGCCATACATACCAGGATTGGGGGTGAGGGGTGCCACGCATACCGGGATTGGGGTGAGGGGTGCCACGCATACCGGGATTGGGGGTGAGGGGTACCACGCATACCAGGATTGGGGGTGAGGGTTACTACGCATACCAGGATTTGATGGTGGGGACAGGATGGGGACAGCACAAATACAAGGAGGGGGGCAGCACATACGAGCATGGGAGACCATATACCAATAAAAATGCTCGCCACCTGGGCATAGAACGGGTTCAATAGCTAGTAGATATATGTTGTGGAATACCTATACTAACTATAAACAAGCAAATCTCTCCCTAGCTCAGTAGCACCTCTCCCTACTCTACCTGTTTCCAGTGTAGACTGTGATGAGCATAGCGGTACCAGGTCTTATATAGACCTGATGATGCTGTGCAACCAGCCAATCACTGTAATGCCCACAACAAACATGGCTACGGCATTACAGTGCGTGGCAGGCAATCCCTGCATGTTCATTGGCTCTCTAAAGAGCGCCAAACATGCAGCTAGGGGACCCGAGTTCCCGTCCAAGCAACCCAGAAATACTCGTCGAGCTCCTAGCTTGTGGAGCAGAGTGATGCTCAGGCGAGTACCGAGCAGTGGCGAGCACGTTCGCTCATCACTACTAAGTTTCACGGATGTCTGCATGAGGCCTAAGGCTTGGTTCACATTTATCCTGTACTCAATGCTGAAATCAAAATCCCTAAGAAACCTGACTCAGAGCAAACCCCCAAGAGAAACACTCACTGTAATGATTCAGTTGGAGTCACTTTAGACTCTGTCTGCCTCTGTTCTCATGGTGTCCCATTATTTTAGGCATCTTTTTAGCACAAAAAATTTATGTCAACTGTGTTTTTGAACACACAAAAAGGATGGCACAGCACTGGAACAGAGGCAAGACAGAGTTCAAAATGACCATCTGCCTAATTATAGTGAGTGGTTCTGTTGAGGGTTTAGACCAGTGTTTCCCAAACTCCAGTCCTCATGGACCCCACAGGTCATGTTTTCAGGATCTTCTTAGTATTGCATAGGTGAGAGAATTCCTGATACCTTGATAGTAATTCCATCACCTGTGCAATACTAAGGAGATCCTGAAAACATGACCTGTGGGGTCCATGAGGACTGGAGTTTGGGAAACGCTGGTTTAGACTCAATCACGTTTTTAGATAACAGGATAATTGTAAACCTTGTCTTACTGAAAGTGATTAAAAATGTTGTTTACCCCAAAATGTTGCAAATAAAAACTTCAACTCCCAAAAAACAAGCCCCTACTTAGGTCCAACATCTGTTAATGGAAAAAATGGGGTTTCCACATTACAAGTAGGACAAAGGCTCTGGAGTAGTCACATGGCAGCCAAATTAATCCAGCAGAATCTGCTCTCCTGAATCCAAATTCTTCCTTCTGCCCCCGACTGAGTCCCACAGTTTGTTTAAACCACAGTTAAAGCCCACTTGTTTGGCATTACTATAGCGAGATGAACTTACTTAATTTACAGGGTGGATGTTTCAAGAAACACAAGCTGAGCACAATGTATGGGCACTAAACTCATAGGCTGCGTGCCGACCATGTGTAAGGTGCCCCAGCGAGGTAGTCGTGGGCAAGCTGTAGCCCCCTCTCGCTCTGGCACCCTACAGACAATTCGTGTCCTCCCGCTGAAGTGTGGCTGTGTATGTGGTGCTCTCCACTTACTTCAAACCATCCGATCGTGGCTGTCTCCAGGCATTTCTCTTCTGGGACCAGGGCAGCAATAAATTCAGAGGACACGAGGTTCTTAACCATAACTTGGACTTTACTTGGGGAAGAGGAATATGCACAGTAATTACAGGCAGATATAATGGGTAAGGCCCAACAGGTTATTATCTCTCTCACAGGCACTGGCAACATCTTCAGCCCTGGTTCCCTCTTTAAGTGAAGCATCTCTGTGACTCTAATATCTAGCCCAAGAGACTCTTCTGCAATATCAACAGTGTTCCGGATCTGATATCTCCCCCACATCTTAGCCTGGAGTCCTATTTATCTTCCTCTGCTTCCAGCAGACTAGAAGTGCCCCGGGTCCTCAATCCCTCTGTTGAGTTTCTCCGGCCGGCAAACAGGACTCTTGCTCTTGGGTAGGAAGACTTTTACACTGGTGATCCCACTGTCTGAGGGTATGGAGCTCCCGTCTACCCTAGCAGCCACCATATAGTCAGGCTGCCCGTACAGTTCACTGTCCTATATCTTACTGAACATCACTTCCTGCTTCTGGAAACTAAGCAGAGATTTTCCTAATGTGCCCACCCTCTGTGGACCGTCATCTTGCAGCATTAACCCCATCACTGTCTGTAACACTGCTAGTAGACTCAACCTAACATCTGCACCTAGGGCAGTGGCATCTTGTGGCTGATTACAGGTACTGCAGCCCACAAGGCATTATGCCAAAACCAAGCTCTATAACACTCAGGTCAGGGCACTAAGTTCCCCCCTCTTCTCTACTGACTGGACCACTGATGCTAACCTCTTAGTTTGGCCTACCAACAGTCCTGAAGGGTTTAACTACGGGAACACTCTCTTTTACTACTTCAGTGCCAAGGGAAGGCTACGCCCTTCCCCACTATTACACATGCGCCGCAGAAACGCTTAAAAAACGCATTGTAGAAGGCCTGCCATGTTCCCCAATGATAATCCGCATGTGCTGTGCACATGCTTCGGAAATTTCCGCTGCGGATTATCATTGCAGAAAAATCCGCAGCACTACCATTTATTTTGCAGAATCGCGGCGATTTGGCCGCCATTGACTATCATTGAGCTGCTTCAAATCCGCAAATATGTAAAAATACTTGAGGATTTGAAGCGCATTTGCTGCGATTTTGTAGCACAAAACCGCAGCAAATGGGAAGTGACCTCATGTGGGGGCGTTCCTGCCATCCCATGAGCATCCCAAAATCCAGGAGACGAGAATCCCATACCATTACCGTCTTCCTGGATCATGGCTGAGCACCTGCGGTGGTATAAATGAATGGACCTGAATGTGCCTTTCATGATTAGTGTGGTAAGTATCTCTGTGTGGGGTCTGTGTGCGTCTGTGTGAGGTCTGTGTGCGCGTGTTTGCAGGCAGACATAGGCCGATGTGACACTACTACTCCCATCGGCCTATGTCTGTCCCCCGTCCACTAGTGCCAGCAGGATCAGTTCGATGGGAGCAGTAGTTCCCATCAGCCTGATCCTGCACTTAAAAGTGCCTTTAATGTACCCCATAAATTGCCCCCATATGTTTATATTTTTGCCCCCATAGATTTTATTTTTTGCCCCCATATATTTATTTTTTGGCCCCCATATTTTTTTTTATTTTTTGTCCATTTCATTTTTTATTAATTTATTGTCCCCATTTTTTTGTCCCCAATAAATTAAATAAATTAATTTAATTGGTGGTCAGTGGTTACCTAAAAAAAAAATTAGTTCATACATTACCCGTCCCCGCCGATCGCCACCTAAAATAAAAGAAAAAATAAAAAAATACACCTATACTCACCTATACACCTAATTCCCCGAAGCCATCGATCTCCTGTAATAAAAAATAAAATAATAAACCACAACCTTATCCTTACCCCTCCGTAGTAGTCCCACGAAGATCTTCAGTTTAGAGCAGCCACATAAAATGTGACTGCTCTAAATGAGCGCCGTAAAGCGTCCCCGTCATTGCATCACGGAGCTCACCCGAGTTCAGGCAGTGCTGCTCGGGTGATCTCCTTTATGGCCCCGCTGACCGTGAGAAATTCCCACTGTACAGCAGGGCCGTAAAGGAGGCCACCGGAGCTGCGCTAATGCACTCCAGTGACCTCATTCTGCGTCTCACACTGCTGGGAGCGGACGTGTTCCCGGCAGTGTGAGCATACAGCAGCCATGCACAGCTGTCACATCTCCAGATGTGACAGCTGTGCATGGGAGATCAGCGCGGGAACGTGGATAGATAATACTAATTTTTTTTTTCTAGTAAATTAAGAATTTATTAAAATTGTGTTGTTTATTTCAATTAAATTATTTTTTTCGGGGTGTTTGTGTGTTTTTTTTTTTGTTTTTTTTTTAACTCTTTGTTGGTTAGTAATAAAGTCTTATTTAGGCCACTCATTACTAACCTGGGCTTCATGCCAGCTGGCGCTGACTTGAACCCCAACACAATTACCCCCTGCCATCGCACTAGGGCAGCATGGAAGAGCAAGGCTAAGTGCCAGATTTGGCGCACAAATATGATGCGCCAAATTTGGGGTGGCTGAGGGCTAATATTATAGCCTGGGAGGGGGCCTATAACGATGGCCTCTTTCTAGGCTATTAATATCAGGTCGCAGCTGTCCGCCTAGCCTTTGCTGGCTACAATTTATAGGGGGACCCCATGTCATTTTTTTTGGAGGATCCCCCTGTAGAATAGCCAGTAAAGGCTAAGCTAACTGCTGCGGCCTGGTATTAATAGCAAGGGAAGGGGCCATGACTATTGGCTGCTTCCCAGACTATAACATTAGCTGTCTGCTTTCCCTCTGCAGGTTATTAAAATTACGCGAGAGTCCACCTAATTTTGTCTTTTTTAATACATTGAAATTTAAGATTATTGTACAGCGTATGTAGGTTCATTCACTGAAAACTCCTTCATACGCTGTAAGGGCAGTTTCTCAAGTCCGCATATCTTACTGCAGATATGCGTGACCAAGCATACATTGAAATGGGTCTGTGTGTGTCTCCGATATGTGTGGGAAATGTCATCACCTCTCGTACCGGAGATTCTGACGTGTGAAAGAGCCGTAATTGGATATTGGGGGGGTGGGTTGTTGTTGTTGTGTGTGTGTGTGTGTGTGTGTGTGTGTGTGTGTGTGTGTGTGTGTGTGTATTTACAGGGTGGGCCATTTATATGGATACACCTAAATTAAATGGGAATGGTTGGTGATATCAACTTCCTGTTTGTGGCACATTAGTATATGGGAGTGCTTGGTTTTAACGTAACTCTATTCTTTCATGAGTTTTTTACAAGTTTATGACCACTTATAAAATGTGTTCAAAGTGCTGCCCATTGTGTTGGATTGTCAATGCAACCCTCTTCTCCCACTCTTGACACACTAATAGCAACACCGCAGAAGAAATGTTAGCACAGGCTTCCAGTATCTGTTGTTTCAGTATCTTGATGGTATGGTGTGGTATATGGCGTACAAAGATAGTGAGGCCATTCTTCATCAATGGAAACCTCAATGCCACTGGATATCTGAAATTGCTACATGATGATGTGTTGCCCTCTTTATGCACTGAAGATGGCACATTCCCTGAGTTTTTCCAACAAGATGGTGCACCACCACATTATGGGTGTCAGGTCCGAGCATTCCTACATGAACAGTTTCCTGGAAAGTGGATTGGTCATCATGGGCCAGTTGAATGGCCACCAAGGTCTCCTGATCTGGCCCCCTTAGACTTTTATCTTTGGGGTCATCTGAAGGCAATTGTCTATGCTGTGAAGACATGAGATGTGCAGCATCTGAAACAACGGATACTGGAAGCCTGTGCTAGCATTTCTTCTGCGGTGTTGCTATCAGTGTGTCAAGAGTGGGAGAAGAGGGTTGCATTGACAATCCAACACAATGGGCAGCACTTTGAACACATTTTATAAGTGGTCATAAACTTGTAAAAAACTATTGAAAGAATAAAGTTACGTTAAAACCAAGCACACCGTTGTTTTTGTTACGAAATTCTCAATAAGTTTGATGTGTCACATGACCCTCTTCCCATTGAAAAAAATAAAGTTGGATCCAAAATGGCCGACTTCAAAATGGCCACCATGGTCACCACCCATCTGGAAAAGTTTTCCCCCTCCCATATACTAATGTGCCACAAACAGGAAGTTGATAGCACCAACCATTCCCATTTAATTTAGGTGTATCCATATAAATGGCCCACCCTGTATACTCACATGCGTATATATCTGCATAGCTTTTGCTTGTGTGTTTATGTGTGTGTATATATATATGTATATATACTAGCTATTGAGCCCGTTCTACGCCCGGGTGGCGAGCATTTTTATTGGTATATGGTCTCCCATGCTGGTATGTGCTGCCCCCATCCTAGTATTTGTGCTGCCCCCATTCTGGTATTTGTGCTGCCCCCATCCTGGTATTTGTGCTCCCCAATCTTGTTCCCATATCCTGTTATGTGCTGCCCTCATCCCTATCCTGGTATGCATGGCACGCCTCATCCCTATCCTGGTATGCATGGCACCCCTCACCCTCAATCCTGGTACGCATGGCACCCCTCACCCTCAATCCTGGTACGCATGGCACCCCTCACCCCCAATCCTGGTATGCATGGCACCCCTCACTCCCAATCCTGGTACGCATGGTACCCCTCACCCTCAATCCTGGTATGCATGGTACCCCTCATCCCTATCCTGGTATACATGGTTCCCCTCATCCCTATCTTGGTGCGCATGGCCCCTCATCCGAATCCTAGTATGCATGGCCCCCCCAGATCCCTATCCTGGTATGCATGGTACCCCTCATCCCCCAATCCTGGTATGCATGGTACCCCTCATCCTCCAATCCTGGTATGCATGGCACCCCTCATCCCAAATCCTGGTATGCATGGCACCCCACCATCCCCAATCCTGGTATGCATGGCACCCACCATCCCCAATCCTGGTATGCATGGCACACCTCATTTCAAATCTGGTATACATGGCACCCCTCATCCCAATCCTGGTATGCATGGCACCTCATCTCTCATCCTGGTATGCATGGCACCCCTCATCCAAAATTTGATATACATGGCACCCCTCATAATAATCCTGGTGTATATGGCACCCCTCATCCTCCAATCCTGGTATGGATGGAACCCACCATCCCCCAATCCTGGTATGTATGGTACCCAATCCCTCATCGTGGTATGCATGGCTTTATCATCCCCAATCCTGGTATGTATGACCCCCGCATCCCTATCCTGGTATGCATGGCACTCCTCATCCCCCAATCCTGGTATGCATGGTACCCTTCATCCCCCAATCCTGATATGTATGGTACCCCTCATCCCCCAATCCTGGTATACGTGGCCCCCTCATCCCTCAATCCTGGTATACATGGTCCCCTCACCCCCAATCCTGGTATGCATGGTCCCCTCATCCCCCAAACCTGGTATGCATGGTCCCCTTACCCCCAAATCCTGGTATGTATGGTAACCCCTCATCACCCAATCCTGGTATGTATGGTACCCCTCATCCGCCAATCCTGGTATGCATGGTCCCCTCATCCCCCAATCCTGGTATGCATGGTCCCCTCACCCTCAATCCTGGTATGCTTGGTCCCCTCACCCCATATCCTGGTATGCATGGTCGCCTCATCCCTCAATCCTGGTATGTGTGGCACCCCTCATCCCCCAATCCTGGTATGTGTGGCCCCCTCATCCCCCAATCCTGGTATATGTGGCCCCCTCATCCCCAAATCCTGGTATGCATGATCCCATCACCCCCAATCCTGGTATGCATGGTCCCCTCACCCCCAATCCTGGTATGCATGGTCCCCTCATTACTCAATCCTGGTATGTATGTTACCCCTCACCCCCCCAATCCTGGTATGTATGCACCCCCCATCCCCAAATCCTGGAATGTATGATACCCAATCCCTCATCCTGGTATGCATGGCTTTCTCATCCCCAATCCTGGAATGTATGGCCCCTCATCCCTATCCTGGTATGCATGGCACTCCTCATCCCCCAATCCTGGTATGCATGGTACCCCTCATCCCCAATCCTGGTATGCATTGTACCCCTCATCCCCCAATCCTGGTATGCATGGTACCCCTCATTCCCAAATCCTGGTATGCATGGTACACCTCATTCCCAAATCCTGGTGTGCATGGTACCCCTCTTCCCCCAATCCTGGTATGCGTGGTACCCCTCATCCCCCAATTCTGGTATGCATGGTACCCTCACCCCCAATCCTGGTATGCATGGTCCCCTCACCCCCAATCCTGGTGTGCATGGTCCCCTCATCCCCAATCCTGGTATGCATGGCACCCTTCGTCCCCCAATCCTGGTATGTGTGGTCCCCTCACCCCCAATCCTGTTATGCATGGCCCCCCCTTATCCCCCAATCCTGGTATGTATGGTACCCCTCATCCTCCAATCCTGGTATGTATGGTACCCCTCATCCCCCAATCCTGGTATGCATGGCACCCCCCATCCCCAATCCTGGTATGCATGGCACCCCTCATTTCAAATCTGGTATACATGGCACCCTTCATCCCAATCCTGGTATGCATCGCACCCCATCTCTCATCCTGGTATGCATGGCACCCCTCATCCCAAGTTTGATATACATGGCACCCCTCATCCCAATCCTGGTATGTATGGCACCCCCCCATCCCCCAATCCTGGAATGTATGATACCCAATCCCTCATCCTGGTATGCATGGCTTTCTCATCCCCAATCCTGGTATGCATGGCCCCCTCATCCCTATCCTGGTACGCATGGCACTCCTCATCCCCCAATCCTGGTATGCATGGTACCCCTCATCCCCAATCCTGGTATGCATAGTACCCCTCATCCCCCAATCCTGGTATGCATGGTACCCCTCATTCCCCAATCCTGGTATGCATGGTACCCCTCATCCCCCAATCCTGGTATGCGTGGTACCCCTCATCCCCCAATCCTGGTATGCGTGGTACCCTCACCCCCAATCCTGGTATGCATGGTCCCCTCACCCCCAATCCTGGTGTGCATGGTCCCCTCATCCCCAATCCTGGTATGCATGGCACCCTTCGTCCCCCAATCCTGGTATGTGTGGTCCCCTCACCCCCAATCCTGTTATGCATGGCCCCCCCTTATCCCCAATCCTGGTATGTATGGTACCCCTCATCCTCCAATCCTGGTATGTATGGTACCCCTCATCCCTCAATCCTGGTATACGTGACCCCCCTCATCCCTCAATCCTGGTATGCATGGTCCCCTCACCCCCAATCCTGGTATGCATGGTCCCCTCATCCCCCAATCCTGGTATGCATGGTACCCCCATCCCCCAATCCTGGTATCCATGGCACCCCTCACCCCCAATCCTGGTATGCATGGCACCCCACCATCCCCAATCCTGGTATGCATGGCACCCCCCATCCACAATCCTGGTATGCATGGCACCCCTCATTTCAAATCTGGTATACATGGCACCCCTCATCCCAATCCTGGTATGCATCACACCCCTTCTCTCATCCTGGTATGCATGGCACCCCTCATCCCAAGTTTGATATACATGGCACCCCTCATCCCAATCCTGATATGTATGGCACCCTTATCCTCCAATCCTGGTATGCATGGCTTTCTCATCCCCCAATCCTAGTATGCATGGTCCCCTCATCCCCCAATCCTGGTATGCATAGTACCCCTCATCCCCCAATCCTGGTATGCATGGTACCCCTCATTCCCAAATCCTGGTATGCATGGTACCCCTCATCCCCCAATCCTGGTATGCGTGGTACCCCTCATCCCCCAATCCTGGTATGCGTGGTACCCTTGTAAAGGACATATTAATATTCATGCTATCCAAGTGTAAAGGACATATTGATACTCATGCTAGAGCAACTCCATTTTGTCTGGTTGCTTTAAAATCATGTTATTATCACTCCTTGCATAACATACTTCTTTCTTTCTCTTCCCATGCAACTTTATCACACTGACCTGTTCTCACAAGAACATTTTGTATTTTGTCAAACACTCCGCTCCTGTTATCTAACTAATTTAGGCCAGGATTGACCTTGTAAAATTTCCATAGTGCTTCGAACTAACAATGATAATATGACCATATATGTGTTTCCGTAATAATTGTACTAACATTGGTTAGCCTGTAGTACTGTAGTATGGCTGCAGAGTTGATTGGCTATTAAAATACTCAAAACAATATAAGCAAAATAAACGGGATCAGAGATTCTTTGAATCCTCCCAATACAGAGCACGCATTGCCTCCGTTTGGTTTTCTGTGGATTGCGCAATCAACATAATAATTTGACACTCACTTGGTCAACCGTGAAGGGTTATTGCCCTCCCTTAACACCCTCACTCCCAGTCCTGGTATGCATGGTCCCCTCACCCCCAATCCTGGTATGCATGGTCCCCTCATCCCCAATCCTGGTATGCATGGCACCCTTCGTCCCCCAATCCTGGTATGTGTGGTCCCCTCACCCCCAATCCTGTTATGCAAGGCCCCCTTATCCTCCAATCCTGGTATGTATGGTACCCCTCATCCTCCAATCCTGGTATGTATGGTACCCCTCATCCCCCAATCCTGGTATGCATGGCACCCCCCATCCCCAATCCTGGTATGCATGGCACCCCTCATTTCAAATCTGGTATACATGGCACCCTTCATCCCAATCCTGGTATGCATCGCACCCCATCTCTCATCCTGGTATGCATGGCACCCCTCATCCCAAGTTTGATATACATGGCACCCCTCATCCCAATCCTGGTATGTATGGCACCCCCCCATCCCCCAATCCTGGAATGTATGATACCCAATCCCTCATCCTGGTATGCATGGCTTTCTCATCCCCAATCCTGGTATGAATGGCCCCCTCATCCCTATCCTGGTACGCATGGCACTCCTCATCCCCCAATCCTGGTATGCATGGTACCCCTCATCCCCAATCCTGGTATGCATAGTACCCCTCATCCCCCAATCCTGGTATGCATGGTACCCCTCATTCCCCAATCCTGGTATGCATGGTACCCCTCATCCCCCAATCCTGGTATGCGTGGTACCCCTCATCCCCCAATCCTGGTATGCGTGGTACCCTCACCCCCAATCCTGGTATGCATGGTCCCCTCACCCCCAATCCTGGTGTGCATGGTCCCCTCATCCCCAATCCTGGTATGCATGGCACCCTTCATCCCCCAATCCTGGTATGTGTGGTCCCCTCACCCCCAATCCTGTTATGCATGGCCCCCCCTTATCCCCAATCCTGGTATGTATGGTACCCCTCATCCTCCAATCCTGGTATGTATGGTACCCCTCATCCCTCAATCCTGGTATACGTGACCCCCCTCATCCCTCAATCCTGGTATGCATGGTCCCCTCACCCCCAATCCTGGTATGCATGGTCCCCTCATCCCCCAATCCTGGTATGCATGGTACCCCCATCCCCCAATCCTGGTATCCATGGCACCCCTCACCCCCAATCCTGGTATGCATGGCACCCCACCATCCCCAATCCTGGTATGCATGGCACCCCCCATCCACAATCCTGGTATGCATGGCACCCCTCATTTCAAATCTGGTATACATGGCACCCCTCATCCCAATCCTGGTATGCATCACACCCCTTCTCTCATCCTGGTATGCATGGCACCCCTCATCCCAAGTTTGATATACATGGCACCCCTCATCCCAATCCTGATATGTATGGCACCCTTATCCTCCAATCCTGGTATGCATGGCTTTCTCATCCCCCAATCCTGGTATACGTGGCCCCCTCATCCCTCAATCCTGGTATGCATGGTCCCCTCACCCCCAATCCTAGTATGCATGGTCCCCTCATCCCCCAATCCTGGTATGCATAGTACCCCTCATCCCCCAATCCTGGTATGCATGGTACCCCTCATTCCCAAATCCTGGTATGCATGGTACCCCTCATCCCCCAATCCTGGTATGCGTGGTACCCCTCATCCCCCAATCCTGGTATGCGTGGTACCCTTGTAAAGGACATATTAATATTCATGCTATCCAAGTGTAAAGGACATATTGATACTCATGCTAGAGCAACTCCATTTTGTCTGGTTGCTTTAAAATCATGTTATTATCACTCCTTGCATAACATACTTCTTTCTTTCTCTTCCCATGCAACTTTATCACACTGACCTGTTCTCACAAGAACATTTTGTATTTTGTCAGACACTCCGCTCCTGTTATCTAACTAATTTAGGCCAGGATTGACCTTGTAAAATTTCCATAGTGCTTCGAACTAACAATGATAATATGACCATATATGTGTTTCCGTAATAATTGTACTAACATTGGTTAGCCTGTAGTACTGTAGTATGGCTGCAGAGTTGATTGGCTATTAAAATACTCAAAACAATATAAGCAAAATAAACGGGATCAGAGATTCTTTGAATCCTCCCAATACAGAGCACGCATTGCCTCCGTTTGGTTTTCTGTGGATTGCGCAATCAACATAATAATTTGACACTCACTTGGTCAACCGTGAAGGGTTATTGCCCTCCCTTAACACCCTCACTCCCAGTCCTGGTATGCATGGTCCCCTCACCCCCAATCCTGGTATGCATGGTCCCCTCATCCCCAATCCTGGTATGCATGGCACCCTTCGTCCCCCAATCCTGGTATGTGTGGTCCCCTCACCCCCAATCCTGTTATGCAAGGCCCCCTTATCCTCCAATCCTGGTATGTATGGTACCCCTCATCCCCCAATCCTGGTATGTATGGTACCCCTCATCCCCCAATCCTGGTATACGTGGCCCCCTCATCCCTCAATCCTGGTATGCATGGTCCCCTCACCCCCAATCCTGGTATGCATGGTCCCCTCATCCCCCAATTCTGGTATGCATGGCACCACTCACCCCCCAATCCTGGTATGTATGGTACCCCTCATCCCCCAATCCTGGTATGCATGGTCCCCTCACCCCCTCAATCCTGGTATGTGTGGCACCCCTCATCCCCCAATCCTGGTATGTGTGGCCCCCTCATCCCCCAATCCTGGTACGTGTGGCCCCTTCATCCCACAATGCTAGTATGCATGGTCCCCTCACCCAAATCCTGGTATGCATGGTCCCCTCACCCCCAATCCTGGTGTGCATGGTCCCCTTATCCCTCAATCCTGGTATGTATGGTACCCCTCATCCCCCAATCCTGGTATGTGTGGCCCCCTCATCCCCCAATCCTGGTATGCATGGCTCCCCTCATCCCCCAATCCTGGTATGTATTTTATCCCTCATCCCCCAATCCTGGTATGCATGGTCCCCTCATCTCCCAATCCTGGTATGCATGGTCCCCTCATCCTCCCAATCCTGGTATGTGTGGCACCCCTCATCCCCCAATCCTGGTATGTGTGGCCCCCTCATCCCCCAATCCTGGTATGTGTGGCCCCCTCATCCCTCAATCCTGGTATGCATGGTCCCCTCACCCCCAATCCTGGTATGCATGGTCCCCTCATCCCTCAATCCTGGTATGTATGGTACTTCCTCATCCCCCAATCCTGGTATGTGTGGCCCTCTCATCCCCCAATCCTGATATGTGTGGCCCCCTCATCCCCCAATCCTGGTATGTGTGGCCCCCTCATGCCCCAATCCTGGTATGTGTGGCCCCCTCATCCCCCAATCCTGGTATGTATGGCACCCCTCATCCCTTTCACGCTGTACACATACAAAGAAAATAAACACTTATACTCACCTTTCTTCCCTGTGCTCCAGCACTGTTGTGTCCTGTTCTGCCGGAGGCCGGGGAGGAGTGCGGCGCCAGAGCACCGCGCAGTCCGGCGCCATTTTGCTGAAGACACACTGTAAATGTGTCTTCTGTAAAATGGCGCCGGATAGCGCTATGCCGAATCCGACGCCTTCACTCCGCCCCCGGTCTCCGGCCAGAAGAGAGGCGCCACGGCAATGCTCCTCCCGGTCAGGTAAGTATGTAAGTATGGCACCGGAGATCGCGGTATGCATTCAGTGTCTACGCATACCGCGATCTCCGGCGCCATACACTCCTCTTACCTGTAACAGCTCCAAGCGTTCTTCTGTCTGGAGCCAGACTGCACGTTGCGCATGCACAGTCTATAGAGGCTTCAGACAGAGGGACGCTTGGCCGATTATATTATAGATATAATGTATGAGCATATATATATTTTTTTTATCTTAATTACACCCTTTTTCGGTTTATTAATTCACTGATGTAATGTTATACATTGTAGGTGGAGAAGTATCCTGAAATATGGGACCAGGCCAGCGAAGTCTACAAGGATAAACAGCGTAGAAGAGACGCATGGCCTACTGTTGTCAGAGAAATTTACCCGCTGTGGGTGGACGCAGACAAAGTGGCCCAAAGACAAATTTGTAAGTTTTATTTTTTGGGATATTTGTACCATTTTATAATATAGATGTGTAATTTTATTTATGTTTGAAATGCAGTAAATAATTTTTTTGTTCGTTTTTTTTTAATTGCACTGGAAGATGTAAAAAAAAGGAGGCGCTCGGTCACCGACGGCCTGGTGAATTCAGAGTTCGGACGAAGCGGCTCATTGCCCCTCAAAAGAAAGGTTGCTTAAGCAGACTAGCTGGCCTTCATTTTGACAAGCAGGAGTTTGCGGAGGTAAATTCACAATAATGAGTTGTAAATGAAATTTCTTTCAAACTGTTGTACTAACATTAGTGATGAGCGAGCACTAAAATGCTTGGGTACTCGTTGCTCGGGTCGAGCAAATTGGAATACTCAGGTGCTCGACCCGAGCAACGAGCCCAATGTAAGTCTATGGGAAACTCGAGTATTTTTCAGGCGGCTCCCCCCGGCGGTCTGCAGAGGGCCTAAAAATTGCCCAAATCGACGGGAACAGTGCTCAAATGACATGGGAACAGCATGGGGACGACCCCTGGAAGCATTTCTGACTCCCAGGTCACTGCTGTCAACAACGTTGTCAGAGGTATTACGACACGGACTCACAATAAAACATACAAAAACGAAACCAAAATGGATTTTCCTGGGAAATATGTTAAGGAACATCCTTTCCAGGGTAATGACTTGTATATAAGGCAAAATAAATAACCAAAACCAAAATTTCTCCTCCACACCTTGGGCTATGTTCACACGTAGTGTTTTTGATGCGTTTTTGCACTTTTACATTGCTTTCAACCAAGACAAATGCATTCACTGGGAAATGTTATTCTAACATGTTACAACATTATCTGGCCATGTGGTGTGACACATCATCAGACACATGCATACAGTGCTGAAAAGACATGGGAACAGCATGGGGAAGACCTCTGGAAGCATTTCTGACTCCCAGGTCACTGCCTAAAACTGTGCCCATCATAAGTTATCCTTGTGGCATGCAAAGATGCCTCCCTCCATGCACCTGTCGTTGCAGACTTGCAACAATCACTTTCCACATCCATGTTCCAGTGTAGCGTTCAGTTGTCCCTACCCCATTCCTTGGAATGCAAGCACAAGTATGCAGCCACCCACCCTCCCACAGGCTGCAATACTATACTGCCAAATTTTTGACAGCTGCTTTCACTTGAAATGTGTCCTTTTAGGCTTGTGGAGGCAGAAGCTGTCCACAATCTTATGGCGGCGACCGGGTATCCATACTTGGTCCCCAGCCGCCACTATTTTTCCCGGTATCGTCTCCGCCTTCCACAAGCATGGGTCCCACAACATTACCCGTGCCCTCCCCAGTGCACTTACTGGGAAGGACTGCCTAACCACAAACACATGGACAGGTGAATGTGGCCAGGGACTGTACGGAGCTAGTCCACAGCTTTTTTTGCTGAGTTGTATTTCACCACAGCCATATTCTTTAGCTTGGTGAAAGGACTTGGGAAACCATATCTACCCAGCTGTCATTTCACCCAGGAAGTCCTCTAAAGCTGCTTTCACTTGAAATGTGGCCTTTTAGGCTCGTGGAGGCGGAAGCTTTTCATAACCTCATGCCGGCGGCGGCCGGGTTTCCATACTCTGTCCCCAGCCGCCACTATTTCTCCCGGTATCATCTCCGCCTTTCACAAGCACGGGTCCCACAATATTATCCGTGCCCTCCCCAGTGCACTTACTGGGAAGGAGCACCTAACCACAAACACGTGGTCAAGTGAATGTGGCCAGGGACGGTACAGAGACAGTCCACAGCTTTTTTTGCTGAGAGTTGTATTTCACCACAACCATATTCTTTAGTTCGGAGAAAGGACTGGAATATAGGGAAACCATATCTACTCTGGGTGTCATTTCTCTCAGGAAGACCTCTAATGCAGCTTGTTGCAGAAGCAATGGCAGCCCGTCCAACATCAACTCACACTTGTCGGTGGTGCTTTGACACACAAACATCTTTCTTTGCGCATTTAATTTCATGAATACAGAGTCGGGCAATGGCCTGATCTGGTTTGAGAAATAACATGCATAAGCACGTCCAATCCACATTAAAAAAACAGTCATAGAGTGTCCGGGAACCTTCCCCCACACTTTTCTTAGCCAGGACTGCTTTTCGGCAGGGTTGGACGGTCCCACCAGAGAATCCTCTGGTGTGCCCTGGCTTCTACATCAGGAGAGTTCATGATAGCGCTAACTTTGCAGCTGGTATGGGGCTCTTGAGCTGGGGAGAAAGGTGAGCCCTCAGAATCAAATCCTCTGGTGGGCACAATGTTTTTCAATCTGAAACAGCTTCTCAGTGGGAGTTGTATTTCACCACAGCCTGGCTGTATGTTCAGCGGTGAGAACCACAGATCAGGCTGCTGTGTTACAGCTTTCAACAACTCTGCAGCGCTGGGCAGTTTGTCACCTAAGCATTAAGCATGTTATTTTCAGCACAGCCTGTTGCTACTTGGCCAAGGCAGTGCTGCAGTGCTTTCAGCTTGTGACTGATGTAGTCATTTCGGAGATGGAAGAAGAGGTGCAGGAGCTGAACAATGTGATTACATTGAGGTTAAAATGGTGACTTTGTTTTTTATACTAAAGAAAGATCCTATTGTTTTGGTTTTTTTTATGTTATTTTTTAAGACAAATGCATTCACCGGGAAATGTCATTTTAACATTTTACAACCTTATCTGGCAATGTGGTGTGTGAAACATCATCAGAAACATCCTGTTTTATTTATGATGGAGGGACTCTGAAAGTCATAAAGCCTATTTTCATAGGGCCATCTGACGGCCTTACTATTCTTAAAAGGCCAGCAGTCGGCCCTCGCTATTGTTAGAGAGCCATCAGCCGGCTATGCTTTGTTGTTCCCATTATTAACAAGTGGGTCTCCTATACTGTTATTGCGTATGCAGTGACTGCCAAAAATTTGGATGCAACCCAATACCCCTTTGAAGAGAACAGAGGTGGGTCTCAGTAAAAAAAAATGTTCCCATTGCAAAGGAGCGGGTCTCCTATAGTGGTAATGCCCATGCTGTGACTGCAAGGGCTGAAAAAAATTTGGGAAAAAACCCACTAAGAATTTAAAGACACATAGAGCAGGGCCACAGTAGCGACAAATTCCCATTAGAAAGGAGAGAGTCTGCTATACATTTATGGGGTATGCAGTGAGTCCAACGGCTGACCAAATTTAGGAAAAACCCCACTAAGAATTTAAAGACACATAGAGCATGGCCACAGTAACAAGTGCGACATGTTCCCATTAGAAAGGGAGGGTCTGCTATACAGTTATAGAGTATGCAGTGAGTCCAACGGCTGACCAATTTTAGAAAAACCCCACTAAGAATTTAAAGACACATAGAGCAGGGCCACAGTAATGACAAATTCCCATTAGAAAGGAGAGGGTCTGCTATACATTTATAGGGTATGCAGTGAGTCCAACGGCTGACCAAATTTAGGAAAAACCCCACTAAGAATTTAAAGACACATAGGGCAGGGTCACAGTAACAAGTACGACATGTTCCCATTAGAAAGGAGAGGGTCTGCTATACAGTTAAAGGGTATGCAGTGAGTCCAATCGCTGACCAATTTTAGGAAAAACCCCACTAAGAATTTAAAGACACATAGAGCAGGGCCACAGTAACAAGTACGACATGTTCCCATTAGAAAGGAGAGGGTCTGCTATACAGTTATAGGGTATGCAGTGAGTCCAACGGCTGACCAATTTTAGGAAAAACCCCACTAAGAATTTAAAGACACATAGAGCAGGGCCACAGTAACGACAAATTCCCATTAGAAAGGAGAGAGTCTGCTATATATTTATAGGGTATGCAGTGACTCCAACGGCTGACCAAATTTAGGAAAAACCACACTAAGAATTTAAAGACACATAGAGCAGGGCCACAGTAACAAGTACGACATGTTCCCATTAGAAAGGAGAGGGTTTGCTATACAGTTATAGGGTATTCAGTGAGTCCAACCACTGACCAATTTTAGGAAAAACACCACTAATAATTTAAAGACACATAGAGCAGGGCCACAGTAACGACAAATTCCCATTAGAAAGAAGAGAGTCTGCTATACAGTTATAGGGTATGCAGTGAGTCCAACGGCTGACCATATTTAGGAAAAACCCCACTAAGAATTTAAAGACACATAGAGCAGGGCCACAGTAACAACAAATTCTCAATAGAAAGGAGAGGGTCTCCCATAGAGTTGGCCTATGCAGTGAATGCAAGGGCTGCCAAAAATTGGGAGGCACTCCAATGTCTCTTGGAAGAGACTTAGAGGGCCTCATAAAAAAATGTTCCCATTAGAAAGGAGCGCGCCTCCTATACTTGTAATGCCCATGCACTAAGTGTATGGGCTGACAAACATTTACCCCTGGGGGGTATACATGAACATACCGTATAATTTTTTTTTTTTTTACGGGCATCATAAACACCCATTAAAAAAATTATATGGGTGTTGCATCACGGACCACGGTCACCCTGGTGATATGGTGGTGGAGGATGAGGAGGAGGAGGAGGACAAGAGCAAATAGCCAAAATCAGGAAGCGTATACCCATGTGTGGGTGTGAAGAGGTACATGGGAATACACCTCCCAAAAAAAGACACTGGATTTGAGTTTATATAACGCTGCTATCATTCGGTGGTGTTGAGAAGTCTGGCCCAATCCAGCCCTTTTTCATTTTTATAAGATTCAGACAGCATTTTCAGTTGACAGGCAGATGCGCTTATCAGTTATAATTCCATCAGCGGCACTAAAACCTCCAAGGCGTAGAGAGCCAGTTCATTCCACATATCCAGCATGGATACCCAATAATTAAAAGGCACAGAGGAATCACGGTACGGTCAGCAAGGTACTCTCTCAGCATCTTCCCAAACTTTGCACTCCTTGTGAGAGTACCCCGCACCTCAGGGCCTGTGCGATTGGAGGGTCTGAGAAAACTGTCCCAGAACTTTGACAGTGCTCCCCTGCCTCTGCTGGATTGCATTTGTGTCTCTCTCGCCTGTACTCCTTGGTTGTCCAACAAACTGTGACCTCTGCTGCCAGCGTTTTCAGATGGGAATTTTTTTAATAGTTCCGCAACAAGGGCCTTCTGGTACTGCCCCATTTTTGTAGACCTGTCTGCCTCAGGAATAAGAGAACGCGAGGGTCATGGGAAAGGCAGCGTAACATAAACTCAGCCATGCGTGCCAGACTGCTAACAGGTAAGACTTCCGTGTCCTCACCAAGAGGATGACTGACCATGCTCTCCTCCTCCTCTCTGTCCTCTGGCCATCCACGCTGAACAGACGGTATGACAGTTGTGCAGGTAGTACCGTCTATAGGGCATGAAACTAGCTCCTGTTCTTCCTCCTCCTCCTCTTCCTCATTGTCACCCAATCCACATTGGGATGAGATGAGGCTGGGCTGTGTGTAATCACCCTGTATGGTTCCTTGCTCCATCTCATCGTGCTCCGCCTGCAAAGCATCCTCTTTGATTGTGAGTAGAGAGCATTTCAGAAGACAGAGAAGCGGGATGGTGAAGCTAATTATGGCATCATCGCCGCTCACCATTTTGGTGGGGTCCTCAAAGTTTTGGAGGATGGTACATATGTCTGAAATTCATGTCCACTCCTGAGGTCTTATGTGTGGAGTCTGAACTGAATACCGACGGCCTTGTTGATGCTGGTACTCAACAACTGCCCTCTTCTGCTCACAAATCCTTCCCAACATCTGCAGTGTAGAGTTCCAACCGTGGGGACATCACATACCAGTCTGTGAGCTGGAAGCTGCAAACGCTGCTTAAACACGGCAAGGGCGGCGGAAGCTGTAGGTAACTTTCTAAAATGGGCACACAGGCGGCGTACTTTAACAAGCAGATCCGACAGCTCCAGGTAGGATTTGAGAAACCGCTGAACCACGAGGTTAAGCACATGGGCCAGGCATGGTACGTGTGTGAGCTCGCCTCACCTCAGAGCCGCCACCAGGTTTCAGCCATTGTCACACACGACCATGCCTGGCTGTAGGTTCAGCGGTGTGAGCCACAGATCTGCCTGCTCTTTCAGAGATGTCCACAACTCTTCAGCATTGTGCGTTTTTTCAGCTAAGCATATTAGCTTCTGCACAGCCTGTTGTCGTTTGGCTGAGGCAGTGCTGCAGTGCTTCCAGCTTGTGACTGATGTGGTCATTTCAGAGATGGAGGCTGAAGAGGAGGAGGAAGCTGAGGTGGATGAGGTGCAGGAGCTGTAGACTGTGGGGGCAACCCTGATTGACCTAGGGCCCGCAATCCTCGGCGTCAGGAGGAAGTGTTCCGTCCCAAGGTCCGACTGGGTCCCGGCTTCCACTATGTTAACCCAGTGTGCCGTCAGCAAGATGTAACGTCCCTGCCCACAAACACTTGTCCACGTGTCCGTGGTTAGGTGCAGTTTCCCGGTAACTGCGTTGTTGAGAGCACGGCTAATGTTTTGGGACACATGCTTGTGTAATGCGGGGACGGCACATCGGGAGAAATAGTGGCGGCTGGGGACCGAGTACCGAGGGACGGCTACCGCCATCAGGTTGCGGAATGCTTCTGTCTCCACGAGCCTAAAAGGCAACATTTTGAGCGCAAGCAGTCGTGAAATGTGGGAATTTAGTACTGTGGCCTGTGGGGTGTTGGCTGTGTATTTGCGCTTGCGTTCCAAGGACTGGGGTATGGAGAACTGAATGCTGTGCTGGGACAAGGACGTGGACATGCTTCCTGATGCTGCTACTTGAGAGTGTGCAACGACAGGTGCAGGGCAGGAGGCATCTTCGCATGCACCATGGACAGGGGATTGGCTTGCATGCACAACAGAAGAAGCAGTGGTGCCACCCACAAACACTGTTCCTGGACCCTGGGGTTCGGCCCACAAAGTCGGGTGCTTTGCTGCCATGTGGCTGATCATGCTGGTGGTGGTCAGGCTGGTCGTTTTGCCACCCCTGCTGATGCTGGCCTGGCAGGTGGTGCAAATGGCCTTTCTGGGGTTATCGGCAGAGTCTTTAAAAAACAACCAGACTCGGGAAGACCTAATAGTTGTACAAGCAACTTCCTTCATATTGGTGTTATGGGGAACGGTTGCCTGCCTCCTTTCTGCGTCCACCACGCTGCTTCTTCCTGCCTGTTGGGGTGCTCTGCCTCCCTCCCCCTGTGTGCTGCTGTCCTCGCTCTGCATGTCCTCCTGCCAGGTTGGGTCAGTTACTATATCATCCACCACCTCGTCTTCCACTTCCGCACTCTGGTCCTCCTCCTGACTTTCTGGCAATTGTGTCTCATTATCATCCACCTCTTGTGACACTTTCCCACCGTCGCCTTCGCTTGACCATGGCTGCTCAAATATTTGGGCATCGCTACATGCGATCTCCTCTTGCCCCGCTTCAAGTGGACTGGGTGAGAGGCCCGAATCTATAAATGGGAAAGTGAACAGCTCTTCGGAGTGTCCAAGTGTGGGATTAGTTGTCTCTGGGCACTTGGCATTGTGGGAGGAAGGAGGTTCAGAGTGAGGAATATGCGGTCCAGACTCACAGCCACTGAGACTTGACCGTGTGGAAGACAAGGTGGTGGTGGCTAAGTGACTGGAAGCATTATCTGCTATCCAACCAATAACCTTTTCACACTGCTCTGTGTTCAATAGTGGTGTTCTGCGGTCCCCTATTAATTGGGACAGGAAGGTCGAGCGAGAAGATGTGGGTGTTTGTTGTGGCACAATTTCAGCTCGGCCTCTGCATGCACCATCATCACCATCACGTCCAGTTCCCTGTCCCTTGCCACGTGCCTTGCCCATTTTAAATGGAGGACAATATCTTCCACGCTCACAGCAGATGACTGAATTTGGAGCGAACATATGTGATCCGTGCGACGGACAAACCACAGTTTTAAATACCTGATCTGTAGGTAACTATTTTGAACTGCAATCTGGTGTCAATTGCTTCACTGACACACTGCAACAAATTTTTAATGAAGGTCAGAAATGGCAGTATTTCTTGAAAACATTTATGTGATCCGTGTGACAGAGGAAACACAGTTTTAAATACCTGGCCTATTTTGAACAGCAAACCGGTATCAAAAACTTTGTTGACACACTGAAAATTTTTTTAATGGAGGCCAGAAATGGCAGTATTTTCTGAAAACGTATATGTGATCCGTGTGACGGAGAAAACACGGTTTTAAATACCTGGCCTGTAGGTAACTATTTTGAACAGCAAACCAGTGTCAAAAACTTTGCTGACACACTGAAAAAAAAATTTAATGAAGGCCAGAAATGGCAATATTTTCTGAAAATGTATATGTGATCCTTGTGACGGAGAAAACACAGTTTTAAATACCTGGCCTGTAGGTAACTATTTTGAAGAGCAAACCGGTGTCAAAAACTTTGCTGACACACTGAAAAACTTTTTTAATGGAGGCCAGAAATGGCAGTATTTTCTGAAAACGTATATGTGATCCGTGTGACAGAGAAAACACAGTTTTAAATAACTGGCCTGTAGGTAACTATTTTGAACTGCAATCTGGTGTCAATTGCTTCACTGACACACTGAAACAAATTTTTAATGGAGGCCAGAAATGGCAGTATTTTCTGAAAACGTATATGTGATCCATGTGACAGAGAAAACACAGTTTTAAGTACCTGGCCTGTACAGTCATGGCCAAAAGTTTTGAGAATGACACCAAAATTATATTTTCACATGATCTGCTGGCCTCTGGTTTTTATTAGTGTTTGTCTGATGTTTACATCACATACAGAAATATAATTGCAATCATATTATGAGTACCAATAGGTTATATTGACAGTTAGAATGAGTTAATGCAGCAAGTCAATATTTGCAGTGTTGCCCCTTCTTCTTCAAGACCTCTGTAATTCTTCCTGGCATGCTCTCAATCAACTTTTGGACCAAATCCCGACTGATAGCAGTCCATTCTTGCATAATCAATGCTTGCATTTTGCCAGAATTTGTTGGTTTTTGTTTGTCCACCCGTCTCTTGATGATTGACCACAAGTTCTCAATGGGATTAAGATCTGGGGAGTTTCCAGGCCATGGACCCAAAATCTCTATGTTTTGTTCCATGAGCCAATTAGTTATCACCTTTGCTTTATGGCAAGGTGCTCCATCATGCTGGAAAAGGTATTGTTGGGCGCCAAACTGCTCTTGGACGGTTGGGAGAAGTTGCTCTTGGAGGACATTCTGGTACCATTCTTTATTCATGGCTGTGTTTTTAGGCAAGACTGTGAGTGAGCCGATTCCCTTGGCTGAGAAGCAACCCCACACATGAATGGTTTCAGGATGCTTTACAGTTGGCATGAGACAAGACTGGTGGTAGCGCTCACCTCTTCTTCTCCGAATAAGCTGTTTTCTAGATGTCCCAAACAATCGAAAAGGGGATTCATCAGAGAAAATGACTTTGCCCCAGTCCTCAGCAGTCCACTCCCTGTACCTTTTGCAGAATATCAGTCAGGCCCTGATGGTTTTTCAGCCCTTGCTCAAAGAATCTCCGCCTCACAGTGCATGCAGAAGCACTCACACCAGCCTGCTGCCATTCCTGAGCAAGCTCGGCACTGCTGGTAGTCCGATCCCGCAGCTGAAACAGTTTTAAGATACGGTCCTGGCGCTTGCTGGTCTTTCTAGGGTGCCCTGGAGCCTTTTTGACAACAATGGAAGCTCTCTCCTTGAAGTTCTTGATGATGTGATAGATTGTTGACTGAGGTGCAATCTTTGTAGCTGCAATACTCTTCCCTGTGAGGCCATTTTTGTGCAGTGCAATGATGGCTGCACGTGTTTCTTTAGAGATAACCATGGTTAACTGAAGAGAAACAATGATACCAAGAACCAGCCTCCTTTTAAAGTGTCCAGTGATGTCATTCTTACTTAATCATGACTGATTGATCGCCAGCCCTGTCCTCATCAACACCCACACCTGTGTTAATGGATCAATCACTAAAACGATGTTAGCTGCTCCTTTTAAGGCAGGACTGCAATGATGTTGAAATGTGTTTTGGGGGTTAAAGTTCATTTTCTGGGCAAATATTGACTTTGCAAGTACATTAATTGCTGTTAAGCTGATCACTCTTTGACATTCAGGAGTATATGCAAATTGCCATTACAAAAAATGAAGCAGTAAACTTTGGAAAAATTACTATTTGTCTCATTCTCAATACTTTTGGCCATGACTGTAGGTAACTATTTTGAACAGAAAACCAGTGTCAAAAACTTTGCTGACACACTGAAATTTTTTTTTAATGGAAGCCAGAAATGGCAGTATTTTCCAAAAACGTATATGTTATCCGTGTAACGGAGAAAACACAGTTTTAAATACCTGGCCTGTAGGTAACTATTTTGAAGAGCAAACCGGTGTCAAAACCTTGCTGACACACTGAAAATTTTTTTTAATGAAGGCCAGAAATGGCAATATTTTCTGAAAACTTATATGTGATCCGTGTGATGGAGAAAACACAGTTTTAAATACCTGGCCTTTAGGTAATTATTTTGAACAGCAAACCGGTGTCAAAAACTTTGCTGACACACTGAAAAAAAAAATTAATGGAGGCCAGAAATGGCAGTATTTTCTGAAAACGTATATGTGATCCGTGTGACGGAGAAAACACAGTTTTAAATACCTGGCCTGTAGGTAACTATTTTGAACTGCAATCTGGTGTCAATTGCTTCACTGACACACTGAAACAAATTTTTAATGAATGCCAGAAATGGCAGTATTTTCTGACAACGTATATGTGATCCATGTGACGGAGAAAACACAGTTTTAAATAGCTGGATTTTTAGCGCTGTAATATGGAAAGGACCTGGCTGTATTCTGCAGTGCTAACAAGCAAATGGTGCAGAAAAACTGTGTTCTCTGGATTGCTTTTTAAGCAAATAATGAGGATTGAGATTAAAAAAAAATTATTCCTGGCCCCTGAGGCCAGGGCCTATTTCTAGAAATATAACAGCAGCAGCAGACAGAACTGGAATGGAGCCTCTTGTGCTATATGCACTGCAATCTGCTATATACCCTGCCTGCCTGCCTGCCTATATACACTGCCTGCCTGATATCTCTGCAGATGGATTAGTCCTCAGAAGGACTGTTTATTGAGATGGATATGTGTCTCTAATATAGTTTGGTACACCTACACTAACTAGAAACAAGCAAATCTCTCCTTAGCTCAGCAGAACCTCTCCCTACACTGTCTGATTTCGGAGTGACTGTGACGAACATGGGGGCGCCAGGTCTGATATAGAAAATATATATATATAAAATATATACATATATATGCATATATATTAGCATATTCACCACAAAGTAAGCAGCCTTTCCTCAGCAGAGATGGCCCTTCTCATTATGGTGTCACTGTAGTCCAGGTCGGGAGAAAGAAGACACAGTAGCCTATCAAAGGCAGCAATGGTGAGCCGACAAAACTGCTGGAATTTTTTGGGAGATGAGTAAAAAAGTTCAAAATAAATATTAGGTTCACACGGATGAAAATAGAATAAATTAAGCAATGTCTGACTTTCATTTGTTCATTTTCATAGATTTTTAATTTATTATTACTTTTGTCAGATTCAAGTTATTTCTGTGACTATTGTGGGTTTTTCTTTCATTAAACAAGGGGTACCAACAATTTTGACCACGTGTGGGAGCATGTCGTACTCGTTACTGTGGCCCAGCTTTATGTGTCTTTAAATTGTTAGTGGGGTTTTTCCTAAATTTTGGCAGCCGTTGGACTCACTGCATGCCCTATAACTGTATAGCAGACCCTCTCCTTTCTAATGGGAACATGTCGTACTCGTTACTGTGGCTCAGCTCTATATGTCTTTAAATTGTTATTGGGTTTTTTCCTAAATTTTGGCAGCTGTTGGACTCACTGAATACCCTATAACTGTATAGCAGACTCTCTCCTTTCTTATGGGAACATGTCGTTACTGTGGCCCAACTCTGTGTGTCTTTAAATTGTTATCGGGGTTTGTCATAATTTTTGGCAGCTGTTGGACTCACTTCATGACCTATAACTGTATAGCAGACCCTCTCCTTTATAATAGGAACATGTCGGTACTGTGGCCCAGCTCTATGTGTCTTTAAATTGTTAGTGGGGGTTTTCCTAAATTTTGGCAGCTATTGGACTCACTGCATACCCTATAACTGGATAGCAAACCCTCTCCTTTCTAATGGGAACGTGTTGTTACTGTGGCCCTGCTCTATGTGTCTTTAAATTGTTTTTGAGGTTTTTCCCAAATTTTGGCAGCCCTTGCAGTCACTGCATGGACATTACCACTATAGGAGACCCACTCCTTTATAATGCTAATATTTTTTTTACTGAGACCCTCCTGTATGTCTCTTCAAAGGGGTATTGGGTTGCGTCCAAATTTTTGGCAGCCCTTGCAGTCACTGCATACGCAATAACAGTATAGGAGACCCACACTTTAACAACAAATAAATAAATGAAACAGGACGTGTCTGATGATGTTTCACACAGCACATGGCCAGATAAGGTTGCAAAATGTTAAAATTATATTTCCCGGTGAATGTATTTTTCACCGTTGAAAGCAATGCGAAAGTGCAAAAACGCATCAAAAACGCTATGTGTGAACATAGCCCAAGGTGTGGAGGAGCATTTTTGTTTTTGTATATTTATTTTGCATTATATACAAGTCATTACCCTGGAAAGGATGTTCCTTAACATATTTCTCAGGAAAATCCATTTTGGTTTTGTTTCTGCATGTTTTATTGTGAGTCCGTAAAAGTGGCGTAATACCTCTGACAACATTGTTGACAGCAGTGACCTGGGAGTCAAAAATGCTTCCAGGGGTCTTCCCCATGTTGTTCCCATGTCATTTGAGCACTGTTCCTATTGATTTGGGCAATTTTTAGGCCCTCTGCAGACCGCCGGAGGGGTGGGTGCCGGAAAAATGCTCGGCTTTCCCATAGATTTACATTGGGCTCGTTGCTCAGGTCGAGCACCCGAGTATTCCAATTTGCTCGACACAAGCAACGAGTACCCGAGCATTTTAGTGCTCGCTCATCACTATGCGCCATGTCTTCTGAGGCCTGCATGTGCTAAAATAGTATTTTTTGACCACAGATGGGATATTTCCGTGTTTGGGAGAGATTGATTAATACATTTTAGGGTTAATTTTCTCCTATTACCCTTGTGAAAATGAAAAATTAGGGCTAAAGCAATATATTTTATATATTTTTTATTCTACTTTGCATTAATTTCGGTGCAGCATGTGGATGGCTAACAAACTATCTTACAGCAGTTGTAAATACATTGAGGGGTACAGTTTTTTGAAATGGAATCACTTTTGGAGGTTTTCCAATTAATAGGCCCTCGAAAGTCACTTCAAACCTGAATAGGTTGGTAAAAAGAGGATTTGTAAGTTTTCTTGAAAAATTAAAATTTTCCGCTAAACTTTTAAATCTTCTGACATCCTAAAAAAAGAAAAGATTCCTGGAGAAATGATTGCTGGAAAGTGAAGCTGCCATAAAGTACACACATGGGAAATGTTATTTATTAACCATTTTTTTGGTATTACTATCTGCAATGAAGGCATACAAAATGTGACTTTTTCAAAATTTTCACTAAATTTCCAATAATTAAGTAAATGCATATAGTATTGACCTTAATTTACTACTAACATAAAGTATAATGGGTCGCTAAAAGCATTCTCAGAATCACTGGGATGTGTAAAAGCATTCCATAGTTATTACCATATGAATTGACAAACGTCAGATTTGAAAAATGGGGCATGTTCTTAAGGGGCTTTTATTCTTGTTAATATGTTATGATTAAGTGCTGCTGTTGGAAGGTGCAAGCTAATAAGATGATGATTGTTTATTATTGTCTTCCTTAATTAATATTACAAGGTTAATATGCACCGTGTGAACCTTTTATTTATATCTATCATTGTAAAAAGGTCTCAGAATGTGGCAACACAAACCAAAAATTTCTTCCAAAAAAGGTTATTTATTATAGTAAAACAAAAAAAAAGCAACAAACATTTTGTAATTTTGAATTACTCTAATTTTACTGACCCATAGAATGAAGTTAAAATTATTTTTACAGCAAAATGAAAACCATAAAAGCTAAACCCCCCAAAAAAGCGGAATTGCAGTTTTTTAAGATTTCACTCCATAGCATTTTGTTTTCCAATTTCCATTACATTATATGATAAATGCAAATGTGGCACCCCAGGGGTCTGGTTTCCACAGTAATAGCAGTATTACGTCTGTGAGCAGGTGGGAGGTCTCCTGGGCAGGAATCCTAAGCATGCCACACCTCCTGCCCAGTCCTGGGAGGGGAAGAACTTCCCCTACATAAACTGGGGCTGAGGCAGGGTTAGGGAGAGGAGTTCCAGACAGAGACGGAGTCTGGTCTGGACATGCAGAAACAGGGACAGATAGACATCAGGAGCTGTGTAGGAGCCAAGGAGAAGCGCCAGGGGCTGGAGCTGTGCAGAGCTCGCCCTGGGAGATTGTACTAAAACCGGACACAGGAGTCCGAGGCTGTGGGGACTAAGATATACCCAGCAGCAGAATCCATCCGGCAGGGGATTCCAGGTCCTCTGGCCATAAAAGCCCGGAGGCTCAGTCACAACGAAGGGACCAGCACCGCCATCCCGGAGCGGAGGCTAACAGGAGGCCCCAGGTCACCAGCCATACGGGTGAGCACCACACGGTATACCCAGGGACGTGGGCTACTTGTAACCGCCGAAAGCAGGGTAGCCAGGAAGGGTACAGACTAACGGGAAGGCCTACAACTCCACCTGGCCAGGGGAACTCCGGCTTACTCGCAGACTAACCAGGCCCCAACTACTAGCCAGTACTCCCGGGGGAATTTGCCTTGTACCATCAGTAAAGGCCCTGAACTGTACCCTTGCGTCTCCGTGCTTCCTTGTCGCACCGTTAGTGCTGGGACATCCACACCATCACTCCCAACATCACCCACATCCGCTGCCCTGAGGCCATACCTCTCCCGTTGGGGGTTATATCAACATTGCTGCACACCTATACCACCGGCCTCAGCGGTCTGCCCTGCAGCGGCGGTTTCATAACCGCATTCAACGGGTGGCGTAGTCGAACTCTATAACATCTTAATGCCGAGCACTGCCACTTAGTTTGACCACCCTGGGCGCGGACCGGGTCACCGCCACAAGAAGACTACTACCCCCATCGGATCCGGCTCCGGGTATCCCCCGCACGCGCGCCGCGCTACAGCACTGGCCCAGGGGGTGAGTCAACTTTGGCGTAGTCGGCAGGATTACGTGCCCGCAACCACCGGGTACTGCGTGCCTGAAAAAAGAGACTTATACTTACCTGTGGTGAAGTTTCCCGCCGTCCGGAGTCGTTTCCCGCCATCTGGAGCCGATTCCCGCCATCCGACGCCATCTTCTGCCTTCTTCCCGCCATCCGTGGAGTTTTCCCGCCATTGGACGCCATCCTGAGGGCGCCGCGCGGGAAGAAGAGGGGCGTGGACTCCGAAAGCCCGCGAGAACTGAAGCCCCGCCTCACGTCCGGACGTTGCGTAAGGTCCTGGAAGGAGCCCAGCAGACGCCGACGTCACAGGAGCGCGACGGAAGGTCCTCAACCCTGACAATCCACTGCGGAGCCGCGGCCTACGGAAGAGGATCATCGCAAGGTAGGCCACGGTCCACTAGGGGGGAGGAGGATGTCGGATACGGAGGAGAGCTTCACCGCCACAGCCGCCGCCAGCGCCACCGCTGCTGCGGTCATGCCTTTCACCATGCCCTATATCCCGGGGGCAGCCTGGCTACCCCAGTACTCAGGGGAGTCACATACCCTAAATGACTTCAGAGAAAGGCTGGATAGCCTCTTCCAGGTGTATCCCCTCACGGAGGCGCAAAATGTGAGCATCCTGGTGGCCCAATTAATCGGGGCAGCCCAAAGGGAGGTAAAGTCCTGGCCACCTGGGAGGAAGAGGACTGTCAGAGACATACTAACCCGGCTGAAAGACACATTTGACACCCGCACCTCAGCCGAAATAAAACTAAGATTTTATGGGTGCAAACAACGGGCACATGAGAGTATAAGAGACTATGCTCTAAACCTACAAGAGGCCCTGAGAGCCATTAAGCAGGCAGACCCTGACAGCGTGGGAAGTGAAGATAAGCTGTTGACTGAACAATTCATTGAGGGTCTACTGTGCAATGCCCACCGAACCCAGTTGCGGGCAATGGCCTTACAGGACCCTGACCTGGACTTTGCACAGTTCAAAGACAGAGCCATCCGGGTGCTCCGGGAACCGGCACCAGGTGGCGCTGTGACCCACAGGCGCCCTGCTATCACTTATCACCAGGAGACGGCGCCCTTGTCTGCAGGGCCTGTGGGAGCTGATGCGCAGGCTTTAAACAGTGACCCGGCTACAGACCTGCACCATCAGGTCCAAGAGCTAACTAAAAGCGTTGCCGCGCTAACCCGAACTGTGCAGTCTTTACAGGTTTCTACTGCAGGGAAGATCGAGCTGGCATCCGGACCGGAGGACATCCCGTGGCGCCGACCAAGGAGGACCCCACCGGCCAGAGGAAGACCCAGCGATCGATACAACGAGGACGGACGACCTATTTGCCGCCGCTGCAATCAACCCGGACATGTGGCAAGGTACTGTCATTTAAACGGGCACAACCTGGGGTAGAGGGCCAACCCCCAGGCATAAGACCATAAGGCCCATCAAACTGGCGTGATAAATACGTAGGGGGACGTCCAATCTTGCCTGTGGTACTGGATGGCATTCCTATGAGTGCCCTACTAGACACTGGGTCACAGGTCACCACCATCCCGTACGTGCTCTTCAAGCAGTACTGGAATGATTCGGACATAACCCGCTACCCAGACGACGACCTGAGTATCATCGCCAGCAATGGTCAGCCCGTGCCGCAGGTGGGATTCAAGGAGGTGACCATTAAAATCGGTAAAGTCGAACTGGCGGCACAAGGACTGATTATAGTGGACATAGACCGTCATGAGAGTCACCCTAGAATCACCCTGGGAACCAATGTAATTGAAAATTGTCTTGCAGAGGTGATTCTCATTTTACAGCAGGTTGCCAAGAACGCCAGTTCCGGCCAGCAGCGTGTGCTCCAAAAAGAGATCCGGGCACTGATGAAGCGGCAACAGGTGGAACTATCTGGTGGTGAGATAGGTAGCGTGAGAATGTGTGACCCGTTCCCTATTGCCATGCCCCCAAAAAGTGAGATGATGATTTGGTGCCGGGCAGCTATTGGTCTAAGAGGTAGAGACTACCAAGCAATGGTAGAACCCGTCTACTCAGACAGTAGGCCCACCATTTTGACAGCACGGGGGGTGGTCGATGTACGCCATGGGAGGGTGCCCGTTCGCATCATAAATATCGGTGAGAGAGAAGTACACCTGCCCCGGTATGCCACGCTAGCTAAATTGATCACCATAAACCAGAATTCTGTACAGGCCGTGGAACCCTTGCCTCCATCTCAACCAGAGGAAGGTAACGGCTCTAAGAAACCAGTGGAGGACTGGTGTCAGCAACTACATCTGGGTACTGACTCCACTCCCTCACACCAGAAACAAGGAGTCTATCGGGTGGTTCAAGAGTACGAGAGAGTGTTTAGTAAACACCCGTTAGACTTCTGGCGAGTAAAGGGGGTAGAACACCACATCCCCACGGGAGACCATCCTCCCATAAAGGAGAGATACCGACCCGTACCCCCTGCACACTACCAACACGCCAAGGGGATGCTTAGAGACATGAAGGAGGCTGGGGTAATCAGGGACAGCTGTAGCCCCTGGGCAGCTCCACTAGTCTTAGTGAAAAAGAAGGACAACACTATGAGAATGTGTGTAGACTACAGGAAGGTCAACCGTATCACACACAAAGATGCGTACCCGTTACCAAGGATAGAAGAGTCCTTGGCTGCATTAAAATCTGCTAATTTCTTCTCTACTTTGGATCTCACTAGCGGGTACTGGCAGGTTCCTGTAGCAGAGGCAGACCGAGAGAAGACCGCATTCACCACCCCGATGGGTCTCAGCGAATTTAACTGTATGCCGTTCGGGCTCTGCAACGCACCAGGAACCTTCCAACGGTTGATGGAATGCTGTCTGGGACACCGGAACTTCGAGACGGTCCTGTTATACCTGGACGATGTCATCGTCTATTCCAAGACCTACGAGGACCACCTGAAACACCTGGCAGAAGTGTTCGAAGCTCTGGCAAACTACGGCCTAAAGGTGAAACCCTCCAAGTGTCACCTCCTGAAACCAAAGGTGCAATACCTGGGACACGTGGTGAGTGCTGACGGAGTGGCTCCTGACCCTGATAAGATCACCGTGATTAAGGACTGGCCAAGACCCTCCAGCATAAAGGAAGTGCGGCAGTTCCTCGGGTTGGTAGGCTACTACCGAAGATTCATTCCCGGTTTCACCAAAATGGCAGCCCCTATGCAGGACCTCCTGATAGGTCAATCTCGAAAAGCCAAAAACCAGAAGCCGCCCTTCAGGTGGGAAAAGCTGGAAGAGGAGTCCTTTTGCCAGCTGAAGATGGCCCTCACGGGGGATGAAATCCTGGCATATCCAGACTACAGCCAGCCCTTTATCCTCCACACGGACGCAAGTAACATCGGGCTAGGAGCCGTGCTGTCCCAGATCCAGCAAGGAAAAGAACGGGTAATCGCTTACGCTAGCCGAAAGCTACGACCCACCGAGAGGAACCCTGAGAATTATAGCTCATTCAAGCTGGAGTTCCTGGCAGTAGTGTGGGCAGTGACCGAACGTTTCAAGCATTACCTTGCCTCCTCCAAATTCATCGTGTACACGGATAACAACCCGTTGACACACCTGGACACTGCAAGGCTCGGTGCTCTGGAACAGAGATGGATGGCTCGCCTGTCCAACTTTGAATTCACCATCAAATACCGGGCAGGACGCTCAAATGCCAACGCGGATGCCCTGTCTAGAATGCCGAACTTACCGGACGTAGGGGAAGATCCAGAAGATCTGGAAGAAGTTGAGCTCCCTGCGTTCCACCGTCATGGGATTACCCTGTATTCCCACCGTGTGAAGGACAGGCGCTCCGCGACGTTCAATCCCTTGCCCCACTACAACTGGGCGGAGACGCAAGACAGTGATCCTGCAGTCCGTCTGGTGAAGGAAATGCTGACCCAAGCCGATGCCAGTCTGGACCCAGACGCCCCAGAGGAGACTAAGCAACTGTGGAAGGAGAAAAGTAGGCTGTTCCTCTACAGGGAGAAGTTGTGCCGGAGAATGGTTAACTCTCGAACACATGAGTTGACCTGGCAGGTAGTGGTCCCCAGACGAGACGCGGCTATGATTCTGGAGGCGTACCACAACGGAGCAGGACATTTCGGGTGGAAGAAGCTGGAGTTCTTATTGCGTGAACGGTTCTACTGGGTAGGCATGAGAGGAGCCATCGAGAGGTGGTGCAGAGACTGTGGACCGTGCCACCTAAGAAGGAAGGACCGTGCCAACCAGAAGACTCCCTTGCAGCCCATCATCACCCAACAGCCACTGGAACTGGTAGCCCTGGACCATGTGAAACTGGCTCCAAGCAGATCTGGGTATGTCTACGCCCTCACAATCGTAGATCATTACTCCCGGTTCCTGGTGGTGGTCCCGGTCAAGGACTTAACGGCTCAAACAGCAGCTAGAGCCTTCCAGCAGCACTTCTGCCATCCACACGGGTACCCGGACCAAGTGCTGACAGACCAAGGGCCAGCCTTCGAAGCGGAAGTCTTCCAGGAGTTCTGCAACCTGTATGGCTGCACGAAGATAAGAACAACGCCCTATCACCCACAAACTAATGGACTCTGCGAGAAGATGAACCAGGTGGTGATAGACCTCCTGAAAACATTGCCCCTGGAAGAACGCAGTCTGTGGCCTGAGAAGCTGCCTGATCTGGTGGACCTATACAACCACATCCCTGTAGGTTCTACCCACTGTACCCCGGCTTACCTAATGAGAGCGAGGCCTGGTAAGCTGCCTATCGACCTGGATATGGGAGTCCTGACGCCCGAGGACACCTCGCCAGAGGCAGACTGGGATACAGGACGGCAGCAGCAGTATCGGAAAGTGCAGGAGAGCGTGGAGCGAAGTCTGTCTCAAGCTAGAGAAAGGCAAGAGAGGGCTTATAATCAGTATGCTCCCGCTGTTCCCCTGGTACCTGGAGAGCAGGTCTTGAAGAGGAAAAGACGGCTCCACAAGTTGGACGACCAGTGGGAGAAGGACCCGTACACCGTACTGCCATCAAGCCATGAGAACCCAAAGATTTGCGTGATCAGTAAGGATGGAGGAGAAACCACAGCCGTTGTCTCCAGAGACCACCTGAAGAAGTGTCCCGAGCAGCTGCAAAACCCTGAAGAGGAAGATCAAGAAAACCCTCGACCCGCAGAGGAAAGGGAAGAAATGATCAGGACTGTACTCGGAGACTTCCCCCGGTCTTGGACACAAGTAAACGGTGCTGTCGTGGTACCCGTCCTCACCTTTCTCCAGCCAGCCCCGCAAGTGCCTACAGAGGAAGCAGTAGAGCTGGAAGAGCAGCCGGCCCAAGAGGCAGAAGAGTCCACACCAGCAGTACAGGAGGATCAACCCTCTGCTAGTAGTGAGCCTGCCGTGCCCCTAGTGAGCCAAAGAGTGCGCAGAAAGCTGCCCAGCCTGCCCATAACACCTCCTACACCCTGTAGTGCAGGGCCAGTTAGTGAGCTCCGTAGGTCCACTAGGGTTACCAGAGGCCAGATGCCCGTACGTTCGAGAATCTAAGTTGGCTAGTTGATTTAACTATTTTATGTTTACCTGTTTTGTTGTAGCCGTTGCTAATTATGTTTTTCAGTTACAGATTTCTTTATATGGACTGACAGGTTATGGACAGTGAGTAACCGGAACTCTGTTGTAAATATGTTTGGAGCGTAACCCAGGAATGGACTAAAGACTGTTAAAGACTCGGGGCAGGACAGACCCCTACCTGGTTACGGCTCCCTGTTCTTTGGTGAAATGGACACCCTTATTGCTTCCCGGTTACGGACACGCCGTGACCATCTCATGTATTTAATTGTTATTGTTTATACCCTGTTATGTTTTGAAAAAAAAAAAAAAATATGTTTAGTCCGGGAGTACTAAAATTTCACTAGGGGGGAATGTGGCACCCCAGGGGTCTGGTTTCCACAGTAATAGCAGTATTACGTCTGTGAGCAGGTGGGAGGTCTCCTGGGCAGGAATCCTAAGCATGCCACACCTCCTGCCCAGTCCTGGGAGGGGAAGAACTTCCCCTACATAAACTGGGGCTGAGGCAGGGTTAGGGAGAGGAGTTCCAGACAGAGACGGAGTCTGGTCTGGACACGCAGAAACAGGGACAGATAGACATCAGGAGCTCTGTAGGAGCCAAGGAGAAGCGCCAGGGGCTGGAGCTGTGCAGAGCTCGCCCTGGGAGAAGGTACTAAAACCGGACACAGGAGTCCGAGGCTGTGGGGACTAAGATATACCCAGCAGCAGAATCCATCCGGCAGGGGATTCCAGGTCCTCTGGCCATAAAAGCCCGGAGGCTCAGTCACAACGAAGGGACCAGCACCGCCATCCCGGAGCGGAGGCTAACAGGAGGCCCCAGGTCACCAGCCATATGGGTGAGCACCACACGGTATACCCAGGGACGTGGGCTACTTGTAACCGCCGAAAGCAGGGTAGCCAGGAAGGGTACAGACTAACGGGAAGGCCTACAACTCCACCTGGCCAGGGGAACTCCGGCTTACTCGCAGACTAACCAGGCCCCAACTACTAGCCAGTACTCCCGGGGGAATTTGCCTTGTACCATCAGTAAAGGCCCTGAACTGTACCCTTGCGTCTCCATGCTTCCTTGTCGCACCGTTAGTGCTGGGACATCCACACCATCACTCCCAACATCACCCACATCCGCTGCCCTGAGGCCATACCTCTCCCGTTGGGGGTTATATCAACATTGCTGCACACCTATACCACCGGCCTCAGCGGTCTGCCCTGCAGCGGCGGTTTCATAACCGCATTCAACGGGTGGCGTAGTCGAACTCTATAACATCTTAATGCCGAGCACTGCCACTTAGTTTGACCACCCTGGGCGCGGACCGGGTCACCGCCACAAGAAGACTACTACCCCCATCGGATCCGGCTCCGGGTATCCCCCGCACGCGCGCCGCACTACAGCACTGGCCCAGGGGGTGAGTTACAATGGTGACAATATCAACTGCAACTCAGTTGTGTTTAAGGAAAAAAAAGTAACTATTGAGTCTAGGAAAACGGTGGTGCAAAAAATGTACTTTTGGTTGATAGCATTTCTAATATTTACAAACACAAATTGAGCAGGACCGCCATGAATTGTCCCCCAGAAGAAGAAACCATAAATCCAAAATGTTGTTACGTAACCCATATGGGGAGCTAGAAATAGTATGAAAATAAAACGTGTTGTTGATCCTTAGGCAATGGGTATTTTTCTCAAGAGAAATATAGTCCAGCTCACCATTTTTTGCATCTTGGAGATGTCTGGAGCACAGAAACGCTGCAGCAAGCCGTAGGAAAATGTGAAAAATTAGAAGAAATCAATGCGTTTCAGGTGTCTGCGCATCATTAATCAACCCTTGAGTAAGGGTGCGCAGACACGTGAAACGCGTTGATGCGTGCTTTGTAAGCTGTACCGCTGACTTTGTATGTCCCTGAAGCATTTTTGTCAATAAAATATTCACTGTTCGTGAAGCTGGATTTCTTCTTATTTTTTGTAGTTTTGTCTCCATAGACAATAAAAGTAAGTGTTCTGTAAGATGGAAAAAAGGAGTAAAGACTATCCTTTAATATAAGATCTTATTGCACCAGATTTAAAGGAGTTGTTTGACCTAAATAAATGTTGCCTTAAAGGCAGTTAATGGTCTAAAATTATTTAAGAGTCTGAAACACCGTTGTTCTAGCTTAGACTGTTCTGCTGCTGTCAGGACTGAAAGTAACACCATTTTTAAGTCACCTAGCTGCTGCAATCAATCATTGTCTGCAGCAGTCAGGTGGTTAGATTTGCACTTCATCAGATATGCCTCTGATGAGTCACCTTGCAAGTGACCTGACTACTGCAGCCAAGTGACCAAAGAACGGGATGTCATCACTTCCTACAATAAAGCTACCGGAACTGGGGCAAAGGGGTTTTAACCTGGTAAAAATCATAGATACAATGAGGTCACCATTTGATTTTTACGTGGACTCGCAAAATACTACATGTATAGAGGAGATTTGATAATTTGATGAACGAGCTAGCATTGTTAAAAGTCCATTTTCTTTATTGTATATCCATAATGAAACCTTCCTTACACATACATCAATGCTTTCATCTGATCCATTGACAACCACAAGTCACAGCCAAATTTCCAGCCTTAGCAGGTCTTAGAAATAGCCTAAGGAGTTTGTATGTTCTCCCAGTGTTTGCATGAGTTTCCGCCAGATTCTCCAGTTTCCTCCCGCACGGCAAAGACATACTGATACGGAATCTAGATTGTGAGCCCCAATGGGGACAGTGATGACAATGTCTACAGTATAAAGCGCTGTGGAACTAAGGGTGCTGCATAATAAGTATGTAACCGCCAAACAGGAATCCTATATAAGCCTGTCAAGAGGATACTCCTGTCACTCTACTAACCAAAGTTAGCATGTATCACTTATTATTTTTTTACCATTAACCCCTTACGGACTGTGGAATTTTTCATTTTTGCGCCTTCATTTTTTCCTCCCCTTCTTCCAAGAGCCATATATCTTTTTTATTTTTCCATAGACATAACCATATGAGGGCTTGTTTTTGGAGAGACGAGTAGTAATTTTGAATAACACCGTAAATTTTATTATGTGATGTACAGGAAAGCAGTAAAAAAAAATTCCAAGTGTGGTGAAACAGAGTAAAAAGTGCAACTCAGCAATTTTTTTTTTTATATATATTATTTACAGCATTCATTTTACCATAAAACAGACCAGGCAATATGATTCCCCAGGTCAGTATGATTAAGCAGATACCAAACATGCATAGTTTTTATTTTATTTGAAAAAAAAAAAATCTGAAATTTGTAAAGAAAAAAAATTTGCTTATGTTGCTATTTTCCAAGAGTCGTAACGTTTTTAATTTTTGGGATAAGGGGCTGTGTGAGGGCTTGTTTTTGCGACCTGAACCGTTGTTTATATAGATATTATTTTGGGGTAGATACAATGTTTTCATAGCCTATTTATATTTTTGTGTTTTTGCGGCAAAGAAACGTAATTCTGTCATTTTGGTTTTTTTTCTCTGTACGCCTTTTACCAGTCGGATTCATTTATTTTATATTTTGATAGATCAGACATTTATAAACGCAATGATACAGTATAAAATATGTGTATTTTTTTATTTATTTTTATTTTTAACATTTTAATAGGGGAAAAGGGAGTTGATTTGAACTTTTAATATATATTTTTTTTTATATTTTTTAAAATATTTTATTACTGTTTACTGTATTTGTTTCTCCCTTTAGGGGACTTGAACCTGCAATTGTTTGACCACTTGTGCTATATACAGCAGACCCCTTGCTGTCATGGCAACTCATCGGCATCCCACGATCGTGTCACGGGAGTGCTAATGAGTGGTTAGAGCAGCATGTCCCCTGCAAGCGAGCTGTAAACGCCAGCAATTAACAGATTAACAGCCATGAGCTCTGGTCCGCTTCGCCCGCAGCTATTAGAAGCAGATGATGACTAGAGATGAGCGGTGTTCGAATCGAACTGTTTGTCAATCTCAAATTCGAGCTGTTTTGGGCGGTGTTCGAGCCGTTCGACAAACCTGTTCGGCTGTTCGAGGTTATGTTCGATAACTGTTCGTGCACCAAAATCGTAACTGGATTTTTTCACAGTAATGCAGATAATCAATGTTAATACACAGTTTGAGTGTACAGCGGGGCGGGGGGAGGGGCATGGGATGGATCTCTGCAGAAATAATGAAGATCTCCATTTTTTTTCTCTTTCCCGTATTTACAGTGGGGAGTTGCGATCTGTCAGCCTATCAGCAGCGCACACACGGAGCGAAGTGCTTTTTTTCACACAAGCAAGGGCATGTGTCATTGGCTGTGTATGTCACATGTCCTTGCCCTATAAGACCCAGCCATTTTCCCCGTCGCCACCATTTTCTCACTGCTGCAGCTGAGTGTTAGACGGCACTGCTGCTGCTGTTAGCGCTATATTGTGTAACTGAATTGCAAGCGAATTTTCTCTTAAATAGACAGAAAGGTTTAGGGAGTAGGGACTAGTTTGTAATTGCAGCCCTTTTGAGGGCTAGGTTACAGCAGTTCCTATCACTTTTAGCAGGCAGGTCTGTGCTCTTAAATCGACAGATAGGTTGGGAGTAGTGACTAGTTGTAATTCCAGCCCTTTTGAGGGCTAGGTTACATCAGTTCCTATCACTTTTTGCAAGGCAGTTCTTTTTTAGTGCTGTGCAAGTGTTTTTCACAGCATTTGGCTAAATCTAGCTAAGCAAATCCTTTTGGGCCTCTTGCAGTGTGTGTTAGTCAGTGGAGTAGCCTATCTGTGTTGCAAGCTACACCACCTGTGTATGTAACACAATTTTTTTACTGCACCTAGCCAAGTAAAACCTTTTGGGCCTGCAGCAGTGTGTGGTACTCAATCTATTAGGCCATCTATACCAAGCTCCACCAGCTTTGAAATTAATAATAATTTTTAGCTGCATCTAGCCCGGAAAATAATTTTGGGCTTAGTAGCAGTGTGTGGTACGCATTGTATTAGGCCATCTATACCAAGCTCCACCAGCTTTGAAATTAATAATAATTTTTAGCTGCATCTTGCCTGGAAAATAATTTTGGGCATAGTAGTAGTGTGTGGTACTCATTGTATTAGGCCATCTATACCAAGCTCCACCAGCTTTGAAATTAATAATAATTTTTAGCTGCATCTAGCCCGGAAAATAATTTTGGGCTTAGTAGCAGTGTGTGGTACTCATTCTATTAGGCCATCTATACCAAGCTCCACCAGCTTTGAAATTAATAATAAATTTTAGCTGCATCTAGCCCAGAAAAAAATTTTGGGCTTAGTAGCAGTGTGTGGTACTCAGTGTATTAGGCCATCTATACCAAGCTCCACCAGCTTTGAAATGAATAATAATTTTTAGCTGCATCTTGCCTGTAAAATAATTTTGGGCATATTAGCAGTGTGTGGTACTCATTCTATTAGGCCATCTATACTAAGCTCCACCAGCTTTCAAATTACTAATAATTTTTAGCTGCATCTTGCCTGGAAAATAATTTTGGGCATAGTAGTAGTGTGTGGTACTCATTGTATTAGGCCATCTATACCAAGCTCCACCAGCTTTGAAATTAATAATAATTTTTAGCTGCATCTAGCCAGGAAAATAATTTTTCTTCCCAATAGTGGTAGCAATAGAAATATGGGGCGCGCACCTGGCTAACAAAAATATACGCTTCATAACAAAAAACACCAGCCTAGCGCACTGCATTAATAAGATTGCATCATCGTCTCTCCCAGTGCTAGGCCTACTACGCTGGCTAGCATTCCTGTGCCTAAAACACAATGTATGGGTCCGCGCTAGCCACCATGCTGAGGGGTCTAAAGCTGCTGCTAACGCTTTATCACAATTCAATTGGCAGATTTTCACATAGCTCCTCCCCAACGCCCACCCATCGGGCAACAGTTGCCCACCCTCCCTATGGGATCTAGTGGCGAATAGTTGATGCCATTAATCAGAGCGTCAGTTGCCCCGTCGACGTGGCAAGCATACGGTAAGACATGGGAAAAGTGGACACGACTAGTAGCAGGCAGACGGGTTGACCAATGTGAACAAGCCAGATTACAAGTCACCATAGAATTTCTCCACCAGCTAATGATGAGGGGCATATCAGGGGCGTCAGCGCAGCGGTGTCTGACCGGAGTAGCATTTCACTTCCAACTACTGAATTGGGGAGATGTGACAAAGATTCATCATCAGACAATCCATAAAAGGGTGGAAAAGGGGTCAGCCAAGTCAGGAGTGTAGACGTCCTGTCCCGTGTCACTAAAACTGATTTCTCACATCATATCCCTAACACCATTAACATGACACTCACAATTTGAAGCAACACTACTGTCTACTGCATTTGCGATCGCCTTCTTCGGGGCGCTATGCATAAGCGAATTAGTCCCTCAATCCAAAATTAACACCAGTGGAGGCTAATTACACCAGGACGTAGATACACAGGCGGTGCAGCTTGCTTCGCAGCTGGACTACTACGCCCAAAGTATTGCCTAGGCTAGATGCAGTTAAAATTCTACGCTGACTAGCAGACACTGAAGCTTTGGAGCAGACCTCTGAGTAAACAGCTCTTCAGACTCAACCATCTGTGTTACCCCAAGCCATAGTGTATGTAGTGTCTTACAGTTAAAAGGGGGGGGGAGCGACCCAACTCACCTGGAATTGACGATGCCAACATCACGTAAAACACAGCAAGGGGACTCCAAAAAGAGTCTCCATTTTTTCCAAAAATTGTGGCACAGACACCACTTAAGTGGCATCAATTGCCCCAGAGTTGCTTAAAACGGTTGGTGAGGTGATTTTACCAAATCCTCAAGCTTTTAGTCTCCCCAGGATGACACAGGGGTAGAAAAGTCCTTGCGGATCCATGATTTGTTCATCTTTATGAATGTGAGTCTGTCTACATTCTCAAGCTCCGGACATTTTTCCAGATTGGAATCCCAAAATGAGCAAGGGTCCAGTGACACAGTCATGGCTTTGATGTTCACTTGGAGATACTCCTGTACCATCCTCTCTAGGCGTTGACTATGTGTCAGACTTCTTGTCTCCTGTGGCCTTGCAAAGGATGGTCTAAAAAAGTGGTGAAACGATTCCACAAAATTGCTGTTACCAGCAGATACTGTGTTACTGTTACGGTTTGAGTGATGAAGACTCGACAGTCCCACGGTTTGCAAGTTAGAACTGAGATTCACTACGTGCACCACTGGTGTTTTGTGGAAAAGCACATGTAAGATTCTGCAACAGCCTCTGCTGATACTCCTGCATGCGTGCATCCCTTTCTATGGCAGAAATTATTTCGGCAAATTTACTTTTGTACCGGGGATCTAAGTGTGGCAACCCAGTAGTCAGGATTACTTCGAATTCTGACAATCTAAGGGTCATGTTGCAGGTAGTGCAGCAAGAAGGCACTCATGTGTCTTGCGCATCCAGGAGGACCAAGTCCCTGTTGTGTTGGTAGCGAGGTAAGAATCATGCTTCCATCCTCTGCCCTCTCCCCCCAACCTCACACAACAGAAATGTGATCAAGGTCTCCCTCATCTGATGAGTCTTACATGCCCATCGCCAGTTCGTCCTCCACTTCTTCCTTGGCTCCTGCACCTTCCTCAACAGTTTGGCTGCTACTATGCGCCCTGGTTAATCCCTCTCCCCCACCCTCCCATGCCTGTCGCCTTGGTGCTGCCGACCGTCTGGACCTTGGAGATGTTATCCCTTCCGCATACGACTACTCCTCTACTTCCTCCACCTCCTCTTGTCCCACCACCTGACTCTGAATTCTGTTTAACGTGTGCTTCAGCATGTAAATCACCAGAATAGTCATGCTGATAATGGCATCGTCAGCACTAAACATCTTCGTCGCCATTTCAAAACTGTGCAGAAGGGTGTGTGGCGCCCCTGAGGGTTCAGATGCCACAGAGGTACTGCATCTCACCCAGAGGTGTGGTATCTCACCCTCAGGTAAGGAAGGAGTATGGCTCGGGACCCTAACACCTGCATCCAACACATACCCGCAGTGGGGGTAGGGCGAGATTGCTCCTAAGGGAGAGCACAGTCCCAGGTCCCTAGCTGGCGGGAGGGTCCTATGTAGTGGGTGTGGGTGGAGAAAGCAGCTTAGGGGAGCACATGACAGGGAGAGTATAAATAGGAAGCCATCTTAGAAAAAGCAAGCCAGTCAGAGGAGGAGAAGTGACAGGAGCAGAGGCTCTGCATGACCTCTGCTCCGGAGGCGGTCCTAGCCTGGGAGGCCCAGGACTGAAAGGACCCTAGGGGTACGGGCCGAGTAGAAGGCCACCCGTACGCCCGCTGCTACCAGGAGGTAGAGGGGTCAGGCCAGACAAGGGGAACCGGTCCCTCAACTAGCGGAGAAACAGCAAGGCTCAACTAGAAACCGGAGGCTGCAGCATTTTATGTACTGCAGGCCAAAGTCCACACCAGTCTCACTGCCAGCATGGTAAGGAGGTGTGCAGGATTCTTTCTGCGCAGTTAGAAAGCGGGTGGCATTACCAGACAGGCTTTGGGTGCAGGTGGAGGACCGAGAGGAGGTTGAGGAGGCAGAAGCAGTGGAGGAACTTCTAGATAAAGAGGATTGACGCACAACTCGTTTGGACGGCAAGACTTGGACAGCAGCCCCTTGTCCTGCTGTCACCATAGTTACCCAGTGCCCAGTCAGCGACATATAACACCCCTGTCCATGCCTACTCGTCCAAGTGTCTGTGGTGAAATTCACCCTGTCACACACAGAGTTTCTCAAAGAAGCGGTGATGTTGTGTGCAACATGCTGGTGTAGCGCACGCACACCTTTCTTTGAGAAGTAGTGCCGACTGGGCATCTGGTACTGGGGCATTGCGACGGACATAAGGTCTCGAAAATCCTCTGTGTCCACCAGGCGGAAAGGCAGCATTTCTGTAGCCAACAGCTTGCAGATGGTGAAATTCAACCTCTTAGCTTTGTCATGGCTAGGAGGAAATGGTCTTTTACTTGTCCACATCTGAGGGACCAAGGGCTGGCTGTTGTGCTTAGACGGGGTTGAGTAGGGTGTCTCCGGAAAACTGCCGGTCTGTGAGGAAGATGCAGGCGGAAAAGTTAGGTTGCCTTGATCCAAAGGTGGTACTCTCGATGTCGGAGAGCGCTTAACACCAGCTGGTGTTTCCACTTCCAAATGAAATGATGACTAGAGATGAGCGTTGTTCTACTCGAACTGTTCGCCAATCTCAAATTCGAGCTGTTTTGGGCGGTGTTCGAGCCGTTCGGCGAACACGAACAATTTGAGAAAAATTTGGCTGTTCGAGGTTATGTTCGATAACTGTTCGTGCACCAAAATCATAACTGGATTTTTTCTCAGTAATGATGAAAATTAATGTTAATACGCAGTTTGAGTGTACAGCGGGGTGGGGGGAGGGGCAGGGGATGGATCTCTGCAGGAACAATGAAGATCTCCATTTTTTTTTCTCTTTCCCGCATTTGCAGTGGGGAGGTGCAATCTGTCAGCCTATCAGCAGCGCACACACGGAGCGAAGTGCTTTTTTTCACACAAGCAAGGGCATGTGTCATTGGCAGTGTATGTCACATGTCCTTGCCCTATAAGACCAAGCCATTTTCCCCGTCGCCACCATTTTCTCACTGCTGCAGCTGCGTGTTAGACGGCACCGCTGTTGCTGTGTGCGCTATACCTTGTTAATTTCAAGCCAATTTTCGCACAAATCTACAGATAGCTTGGGAGTAGGGAATAGTTGTGATTGCAGTCCTTTTAAGGACTAGGTTACAGCATTTCCTACGACTTTTATCAGGCAGGTCTGTGCTCTTAAATAGATAGATTGTGGGAGTAAAGACTAATTGTAATTGGAGTCCTTTTCAGGACTAGGTTACATCAGTTCCTATCAGTTTTTGCCAGGCAGGTCTGTGCCAGTGCTGTGCAAGTTTTTTTCACAGCATTTGGCTGAATCTAGCAAAGCTAATCCTTTTTGGCCTATTGCAGAGTGTGTTAGTCAGTGGAGTAGCCTATCTGTGTTGCAAGATATACCACCTGTGTATAGAATACCATTTTTTTTACTGCACCTAGTGAAGTAAAATCTTTTGGGCATAGCATCATTCTATTAGTCCATCTATACTGACCTCAATCAGGTTGCAAATTGAATATAATTTTTTTCTGCATCTAGCTCTGAAAAAATATTGGGCTTCTAGCTGTGTGTGGGACTTGTTGTACTAGTCCATCTATACTGACCTCCATCAGGTTGCAAACTGAATATAATTTTTTTCTGCATCTACCTCTGAAAAAATATTTGGCCTTCTAGCTGTGTGTGGGACTTGTTCTATTAGTCCATCTATACTGACCTCCATAAGGTTGCAAATTGAATATAATTTTTTTCTGCATCTACCTCTGAAAAAATATTTGGGCTTCTAGCTGTGTGTGGGACTTGTTCTATTAGTCCATCTATACTGACCTCCATAAGGTTGCAAACTGAATATAATTTTTTTCTGCATCTACCTCTGAAAAAATATTTGGCCTTCTAGCTGTGTGTGGGACTTGTTCTATTAGTCCATCTATACTGACCTCCATAAGGTTGCAAACTGAATATAATTTTTTTCTGCATCTACCTCTGAAAAAATATTGGGCTTCTAGCTGTGTGTGGGACTTGTTCTATTAATCCATCTATACAGACCTCCATCAGGTTGCAAACTGAATATATTTTTTTCTGCATCTACCTCTGAAAAAATATTGGGCTTCTAGCTGTGTGTGGGACTTGTTGTATTAGTCCATCTATACAGACCTCCATCAGGTTGCAAATTGAATATAATTTTTTTCTGCATCTAACCCAGCCAATAGTTTTGGCCTAATACCACAGTTTGGCCACTCAGCTCTGCTCGGTTCCCATCCATTGTTTTTTTGTGCAAACAACTCCAGAGTTGTGAATTAGTTAACCACCAAAATGAGTGGAAAAAGGCCTGCTGCTGGTGGAAAGGGGAATAGGCGTGTTGGGAAGGGGAAAAAAGGTTGTGTCCGTGGGGTAGGTGTTAAAGCAACAGTAACATCTGCAGAAGAAAGACCATCTTCCAGCCAAACTAAAATGTCTACTTCTTTTAGCGGACAATGTGATAAGATCCCTTTCTTACGGCCACGCCAATCGCTACAAATTCCAGATGAGGCACAAAAACAGCAGGTGCTTCAACGGATATCAAGTGCTCCTTTAAGTGGGCTCTCCTCCACATCAACTTCAACATCACAAATACTCCAGTCCTCAAAGGTGTCACCCCAATCGCACTTGCTTCCTCACAGCTCCCAAATCTCCAGCTGCCCGTCTGAGTATGAGGTAGAACAGATGGTTGAGTCTGCAGAGCTGTTTACTCATACTATAGCCTGGGAATCAGAGGTCGACTCCAGCGCTTCTGTGAATCCAGACGAGGAAATGATCTGCACTGATGCCCAGAATCTTTATGAGTCGGATCCAGGACCAGACGCAGAAGGTTCTGACCATAATGTAGACCCTCATTCCCAAACTGTAACTCCTGTTGGTGGAGACAATGAGGAAGACGATGATAAGACTCAAATACCTGATTGGAGCGACAACTTTAGTTTTTTGTCAGGGCAGGAACAGGTTGGCTCTGAGGACGACGGGTGTGATAACGCACAGGGTGATGATGATGAGGTTGGAGATCCCACTTACTGTCAACCCACAGTCAGCCAAGAGATGAGGTCAGCAGAGGAGGTGGAGGAAGATGCTAGTGACGACGAGGTCAGGTTGCGCCTTCCTGGACAGAGACGTAGTACTGGAAGCACGTCAACAACTGCATCCTCAAACACAACTCTGCCTCTCACCACAAGTCGTGGTGGCTCTTCAGGTCGCATGGGTGCTAAGCCTTGCATAGCCTGGGCATTTTTTCAGATCGATAAAGATGACCCAACTCGTGTTATCTGTAACATTTGTCAGCAAAAGCTAAGTAGAGGCCAAAAAATACATAGTTTGAGTACTTCATGCATGAACCGGCACATGGACATGAAGCATAAGTTGCAGTGGGAAGCTCAGTGTGCTACAATGCGGCCTAGCCGGCCGGGCCAACCACCGTCTGCCATATCTTGTGCATCCGCGGCCTCTTCATCCTCTGTGACTGGGGGGACAGCAGTCACACCTGTTTTGGGGCGCAGACCTGCCACCTCTTTACCCGCAACAGCCAGCGTGATTGGCAGGTCATCATTTTCTTTGGAGGTGGTAACACCAGCTGGTGTTGAGCGCTGTCCAACATCGATAGCACCACCTTTGGATCAAGGCAACCTAACAAGTCCGCCTGCATCTTCCTCACAGACCGGCAGTTTTCCGGGGACACCCTTATCAACCCCGTCTAAGCACAATAGCCAGCCCTCGGTCCCTCAGATGTGGACAAGTAAAAGACCATTTCCTCCTAGCCATGAGAAAGCTAAGAGGTTGAATTTCACCATCTGCAAGCTCTTGGCTACAGAAATGCTGCCTTTCCGCCTGGTGGACACAGAGGATTTTCGAGACCTTATGTCCGTCGCAGTGCCCCAGTACCAGATGCCCAGTCGGCACTACTTCTCAAAGAAAGGTGTGCCTGCGCTCCACCAGCATGTCGCACACAACATCACCGCTTCTTTGAGAAACTCTGTGTGTGACAGGGTGCATTTCACCACAGACACTTGGATGAGTAGGCATGGACAGGGGCGTTACATGTCGCTGACTGGGCACTGGGTAACTATGGTGACAGCAGGACAAGGGGCTGCTGTCCAAGTCTTGCCGTCCCCACGAGTTGTGCGTCAATCCTCTTTATGTCAAAGTTCCTCCACTGCTTCTGCCTCCTCAACCTCCTCTCGGTCCTCCACCTGCACCCAAAGCCTGTCTGGTCATGCCACAAGCTTTCTAACTGCGCAGAAGGGATCCTGCACACCTCCTTACTATGCTGGCAGTAGGGCTCAACGTCATCAGGCGGTTTTTACATTGAAATGTCTGGGAAATGTGAGTCACACAGCTGAGGAGTTGTGGTCAGCTCTGGAGAACCAATTTCATGAATGGTTGTCTCCACTGGACCTGAAACCAGGGAAGGCCGTGTGCGACAATGCTGCAAACCTGGGTGCGGCCCTTCGCCGGGGCAATGTCACACACGTGCCTTGTATGGCTCACGTGTTGAACCTGGTTGTCCAGCAATTTTTAGCCCACTATCCCAGACTAGATGGCCTTCTGCAGAGGGCACGGTCGCTGTGTGCTCACTTCCGCCGTTCGCATCCCGCAGCTCAGCGACTTACATCTCTACAGAAGTCGTTGGGCCTGCCACTTCACCGGCTAAAATGCGATGTGCCTACCCGGTGGAATTCAACTCTGCACATGTTGCAGCGACTGTGGCAGCACCGAAAAGCCCTGGTGCAATACGTTCTGACGTATAGCCTGGGACAACGAGATTCAGAGGTGGGGCAAATCACGCTGGAGGAGTGGTCTCAGATCAGGGACCTATGCACCCTTCTGCACAGTTTTGAAATGGCGACGAAGATGTTTAGTGCTGACGATGCCATTATCAGCATGACTATTCCGGTGATTTACATGCTGGAGCACATGTTAAACAGAATTCGGAGTCAGGTGGTGGCACAAGAGGAGGTGGAGGAAGTAGAGGAGGAGGAGTTGTATGCGGAAGGGCTAACATCTGCAAGGTCCAGAGGGTCGGCAGCACCAAGGCGGCAGGCATGTGAGGGTGGGGGAGATGGTTTTACCAGGGCGCATGGTAGCAGCCAAACTAGTGAGGAAGGTGCAGGAGCCCAGGAAGAAGTGGAGGACGAACTGATGGAAGACTCATCAGATGAGGGAGACCTTGATCACATTTCTGTTGTGCGAGGTTGGGGGGAGAGGACAGAGGAAGGAAGCATGATTGTTACCTCGCCACCAACACAACAGGGACTTGGTGCTCCTGGATGCGCAACACACATGAGTGCCTTCTTGCTGCACTACCTGCAACATGACCCTCGAATTGTGAGAATTAGAAATAATCCTGACTACTGGGTTGCCACACTGTTAGATCCCCGGTACAAAAGTAAATTTGCAGAAATTATTCCTGCCATAGAAAGGGATGCACGCATGCAGGAGTATCAGCAGAGACTGTTGCAGAATCTTACATGTGCTTTTCCACAAAATACCAGTGGTGCACGTAGTGAATCTCACAGTTCCAACTTGCCAACCGTGGGACCGTCAAGTGTTCAGCACTCAAACCGTAACAGAACCACAGTATCTGCTGGTAACATCAATTTTGCGGAATCATTTCACCACTTTTTTAGCCCATCCTTTGCAAGGCCACAGGAGACAAGAAGTCTGACACATAGTCAACGCCTAGAGACGATGGTACAGGAGTATCTCCAAGTAAACATTGAAGCCACGACTGTGTCACTGGACCCTTGCTCTTTTTGGGCTTCCAATCTGGATAAATGGCCGGAGCTAGCCACTTACACCTTGGAGATCTTGTCATGCCCCGCAGCCAGCGTTCTGTCTGAACGTGTGTTCAGCGCTGCTGGTGGTGTGCTGACAGATAAGCGCACGCGGCTCTCCACTGATAATGTAGACAGACTCACGTTCATAAAGATGAACAAATCATGGATCCGAAACGACTTTTCTACCCCTGTGTCATCCTGGGGAGAGTAAAAGCTTGATGATTGGTTAAAATCACCCTACCAACCGTTTTAAGCTTTCAAATTACTAATCATGTTTATCTGTATCTTGACTGGAAAATAATTTGGGCTTTGTAGCAGTGTGCAGCACTGATCCTATTAGGCCATCTATACTAAAGCTTCACCAGATTTAAAATTAATAATAATTTTTAGCTGCATCTAGCCCGGAAAATAATTTTGGGGCTCCGAGATGCGCAAGACACATAAGTGCCTTCTTGCTGCACTACCTGCAGCATGACCCTCATATTGTCAGAATTCGAAGTAATCATGACTACTGGGTTTCCACACTCTTAGATCCCCCAAACTTTTCGATCAACCTTTTCATTTTAATAAAGACCAAAAAAATGGTCATTTTTGAAATTATAAGCATTAGCAGGTTGTTAGAAACTGAAATCAAACAGTCTTCAACTCAAAACTTTATTCTAGGTGATGTTACATTTTCACATAGGACCCCTCGTTCGAAAGGAGCTTCTGAACTCTCTCGTCCATTGAATTTGTCAGGTTTTGGATGGTTTCTGCTTCAATTGTTTTGCATGAGGACAGAATACCCTCCCAGATCTGTTGCTTAGATGTGAACTGCCTCCCGCCATCATAGACACTCCTTTTAATGATGCTCCAAAGGTTCTGAATGGGGTAGAGGTCAGGGGAGCATGGGGGTCACACCATAAGTTTGTCCCCTTTTATGCCCATATCAGCCAGAGATGCAGATGTTTTATGTGCAGCATGAGATGGTGCATTATCATGCAGAAAAATGATCTTGCTGTGAAATACACGGTTCTTCTTCTTGAACCATGGCAGGAAGTGCTGTTTGAGAAAATCCACATACATTATGGAGTTCATCTTTAGCGCCTTCAGGGATCCTGAAGGGGCCGACAATCTCTCTCCCCATGATTCCAGCCCAAAACATTACTCCACCTCCTCCTTGTTGGCGCTGTAGCCGTGTTTGCGTGGGGTGTCCATCAACCAGCCATCCTCCACTCCATCAATCTGGACCATCGAGCGCTGCACGGCACTCATCCGTGAACAAAACAGTTTTGAAATCAGTCTTCATGTAATGTTTGGCCCACTGGAGCCGTTTCTGCTTGTGTGAAGTGGATAGAGGAGGTCGACAGGATGGCGTATGCACAGCTGCAAACCTCTGAAGGACCCTGCATCTTGTTGTTCGGGGGACGTTGGAGGCACAAGCAGCTTCAAAAACTTGTCTGCTGCTATGACAAGGCTTTTTTGCCGCTGCTCTTTCAACCTGACGTAATTGCCTGTAGGAAAGAGTCCTCAATTTGCCCTTATCAGCACACACACGTCTGTACTGTGAATCAGCTAGATACTTCTTGATTGCCAAGACACTTCATCCTGATCATCGCACAATGTTGATTGTAGTCATGCCTTGACCTAAACACTCCACAATTTGTTGCTGCTCAGCAGCCGACACATCCTTTTTCTTTCCCATTTTGGCAGAAAATGTAGGCTGCTTAATAATGTGAGACAGCCTTCTTAAGTAGTCTTGCCTTTCATTGGACACAGCTGCCAAACTAATTAGCACAGGTGTCTGCAATTGCTTACAGTGATATAAAGAGCCCTGACACACATCACCATCAATGAGTTTAACTGACAAACAAACAAATTCTTCCCTTATCACTCCTAAACACTTTTTGCATAATAATTTGGAACGCAGTGTACATGTGCTTTTCCACAAAACACCAGTGGTTCACGTAGTGAATCTTACAGTTCTAACTTGCCAACCGTGGTCTGTATGGAGTTGTTCAATAAAGGGCCCAAAATTAAGATAACATAGATGGGAGAGGTCTCTATGAATAGGAATTCCTAAGTATTTGATACCCTTTGAGGGCCAGGCAAAGGGAAAGTTGGACTGGATGGAATCCTATATGGATTTGGGGAGGGAGACATCGAGGGCCTCAGACTTCGCTGCATTGATTTTAAAATTTGACCATGTAACAAAGTGATCTATTTCAGCCATAACAGCATGGATGGATATATGTGATTGAGTGATATATACTAGGACATCATCAGCAAATAGAGAGCACTTGTACTCTGTGCCTCCCACCTCAATCCACCTAATATTGGGGTTATGGCGAATTGATGAGAGCAGGTGCTCCGTCACTAGGATGTATAAGAGAGGGGACAGAGGACATCCCTGCCTTGTCCCATTGGTGATTGTGAAAGGTGATGAAAATGTTCTGACGCACCCCCTGGGCCTTGGGACACCCAGAGCCGGACCCTTTTTGGTGGATGCTGGTGGTTGTAGTCTTCGTGGCGGCGACCCGGTTCCTTGGCTCAGGGTGGTCAAACCAGTGGCGGAACTATTTATGTGGTTTTGATGTTTAAATGTCCGACTACGCCACCCGTGGATTGCGGTCAGAGTGAACCGCCGCTACAGGGCAGACCGCTGAGGCTGGTGTTGTGGGTGCAGCAGAGCGTAGCATAACTCCCCACGGGAGGAGTATAGCCTCAGGGCAGTGTATGCGGAGGATGGCGGTGATGGTGCAGGGCAGCAGCAGTAACGACACGGAGTCAGTGATGCAGTTCAGGGCCTTTACTCACAGTTCTTATTATCCAGACCACGTCTGCAGGTAACGGCTGCCCACGTCGTACTGTGCTCACCAGGTGAGGGGCTCAGACAACTCCCAGATAACTTTGGAGCGCTTCACAGGACCCCCTTTGTGTGTCCTTTGTCTGGCCTTTCTTACCAACACTTCTGTCCGGCTGCCTCGGGCCTCCTCTTGGTAAACTTGGCGCCAGTTTCCCTGACCCTATGTGGTGCCTTCCTAGCGGGTGTAGCGAGGGGCTGCGCCACATAAAATGTCAGAGCCTCCGGTTTCTAGCTGAGGGTCGTTTCCTGCCACCACTAGTTCGGGGACCGGTCTCCCCCTTTGGCCTGACCCCTCCACGCAGGTGGATTCGGGCGTGCGGTGGCGACTCGCCCGTCCGCACCCCTGGGATCCCTTCATTCCTCGTTCCTGGAGCCTTCTCCGCTCCTCTTCCTTCCTTCTCCCTCTTGCAGGCCTGGGCCTCTGTTACTAGGCCCGCCTCCGGAGCAGAGCTCATGCAGAGCCCCTGCTCCCTGCCACTTCTGCTCAGACTTCTCTGCACTGAACTAAGATGGTGCCCACCTTTTATACTCCCTTCTCAATGCACCCAGGAATTGCTTCCTCCCTGCTCCTGCACTACAGGGTTCCCCTTCCTCAGTGTTCCCTCCCCCCACTCCAGCCAGGGACAGGGACTGTCGTGCCCATCTCAGGGGCATATTGGTCGCCCTGCCCTACGGCAATGTGGTGTAATGCATGCAGGTGTCGGGTCCTGATCCACACTCCATCCTTACCTGAGAGTGAGATATCACACCTCTGGGTGAGGTGCAATACGTCTGTAGCCACCGAGCCCTCAGGGTGCTACAGTTCCATTTATCTTCAGCCTAGGTGACGTATTGTGATACAGGGCCGTGATTTTGGCTATAAAAGGGTCCCCTAGACCCCTACCCCAAGCTTTTTAAGAGAATCATATATGGCGTGCCAGGAGACTCTATGGAATGCTTTCTCAGCATCCAACGAGAGTATCTACTTACAAATTTTTAACTGCATCTAGCCCAGGAAATACTTTGTGCCTAGTAGCAGTGTCTGCTAGTCAGCGGATTATCCCGGCTGTTAAGCAAGCTACACCACCTGTAGTTTGGACACTTAAGTTTTTCAAAGGAAATGCTTCGGGACCACGGGATACTCAGTGAAGAGCATCAGGAGGCACCCCAAGGCATAGGGGCTGGGACTGGCAGTAGGATGCTTTGCGGTGGACAGCCGAGCTCGATCCTTATAAAAGCTTTTTAACTGCAGCAGCTTTAGTGGACGCTACTGGAGCTGGAATTACGCGGCTGCTGGCATGAGACTTGCCCTCCAATAGATCCTTGTAAATGGATTTAAAGTGTATTCATTCAAATTAGAGAGACAATTTAAATTAAAAAACTTAGAGCTGCCTCCACCACAGGGGGGCTCGCTCGACCCACCAGCGGACAGGCACCAGTATTGGGAGAGGGGGGCTGGCCGTCAGGGTTCACCGCGGCTCTGGCACAAACCCGGCGACACGGAGGTGGCACGGGCAGGAGCGGACTGAACGTGTCGGCTTCTCACTTTTTGGATTTTAGAAGGGCATGACATGCCTATATCTGTGTCTCCCCCTCCTTTTACTCCTCCACCTCTTTTCTTTTCTCATGACTATATGTACTTGTCACTTTTCCATGTGTTAGTTGTGTCTTCTGAGCAGTTTGTCAGCTTTTGGACACCTTTGAAGGTGTTTTCTATGTGTTTCTATGTGTTTTTGTTTGCCTGCCATTGGTTTTAACGGTGTTCGAAGGTGTTCGACGAACAGTTCGACGAACAGTTCAGCGAACACACGGGTGTTCGACGAACCGAACCGAACTCGAACACTACGGGGGTGGCTCAACACTAATGATGACCTGCCAATCACACTGGCTGTTGCGGGTAAAGAGGTGGCAGGTCTGCGTCCAAAAACATGTGTGACTGCTGTCCCCCCCAGTCACAGAGGATGAAGAGGCCGCGGATGCACAAGATGGGGCAGACGGTGGTTAGTCCGGCCCGCTAGGCCGCATTGTAGCACAGTGAGCTTCCCACTGCAACTTATGCTTCATATCCATGTGACGGTTCATGCATGAAGTACTCAAACTATGGATTTTTTGGCCTCTACTTAGCTTTTGGTGACAAATATTACAGATAACACAAGTTGAGTCATCCTTATCGATCTGAAAAAATGCCCAGGCTATGCAAGGCTTACAGCCCATGCGACCTGAAGAGCCACCACGACTTGTGGTCAGAGGCAGAGTTGTGGTTGAGGATGCAGTTGTTGACGTGCTTCCAGTACTCCGTCTCTGTCCAGGAAGGCGCAACCTAACCTCGTCGTCAATAGCATCTGTGACGCCCAGCTGCGCTTGGTATCAAAGATCCTAGAATAGTGCATTGATGGAATCCTCCACAAGAGTCCCCCATAAACATTCACACATCTCCACCTTCCACCTCAGACCAGCAGAGGGAGCCCATTAGGGATATAAATAGGGAAGGTGGAGCTAGGCAGTTCAGTTCCTCTGAAGAGTTTCTGCAGTAGAGAAGCCTAAGAGAGGTCAGTCTGCAGTGGAGCTCAGTCTAGAGAACTCAGTTAATAGTTCAGCAGTGGAGCACGAGGCTCCAGCTAGCTAGATTCAGGGAGCCCAGTTAGAGCTTAAAGTGTGCCGGCGCCATAAGATCGGTGAAGCGCGGCAAGCTGCCGTTAGTGTGTATAGCCTAGTGAGGGCCCGAGTAGGCCAAAGACGAGTGGAGAGTTAGTACATAGGGGGCAGAGGAGCTTAACCAGCTCACCCCGAAGCATTTACCGGACACCGGATCCGAGCTTACCGGGCTCTCTATGACCCAGTAAGGCATAACCGTAATCCCTGGAGAACTACAAGTCCCAGGATCGCTAAGGTGCTGATACGTAACAGAGCCAGGAGACTCTTAGGCCCCGCATACTGGGAGCGTGAACTCCAAGACAAGGCCCTACCACAACGTCAGCCAGCGCAGGACAGAGACAAAGTTAGGCCTAGCTCCAGGCAGGTCAGAAACTTACTACGCAGAGGCAAGAAACAGGAGGCCCTACACCCGCTCATTGGGGAGGATCTTGATATGCACCCTTCACCCTACAGTGCTCCGGGATGTGCCTGAATTTCCACCAGTAAAAGGTACTGAAGTGACTACCGTGTCCGTTCCCGTTCTTGCTCTGACCCAGCTGGGTCTCGCCTGTCCTGCATTCCCCCTGCATACGCTGCCCTGAGGCCTAGCTCCACCTGTGGGGAGCTATACCATCGAGCTGCCTTATCACCGACCTCAGTGGACTGCTGCAGTGCTGGTGCTTCTCACCAGATACCACAGGTGGCGTCACGAACTCTTATAAAATTAACAATTATCCACCCTTTTAAAGAGTGACCCCAGGGTACGGGCCCGGGAGCCGACCACTGCGACATCCCAAAGGCCAGGCAAAGGCCCGGGTACCGAGTCATCCCCATCCCCTGGGCTAGTCACATCCTCCTCCACCTCCTCTGCTGACCTCATCGACTGGCTGACTGTGGGTTGACAGTAAGTGGGATCTCCAACCTAGTCATCATCACCCTGTGTGTTCTCACACCCGTCATCCTCAGAGCCAACCTCTTCCTGCCCTGACCGAAAAGTCAAGTTGTCTCTCCAATCAGGTATTTGAGTCTCATCATTGTCTTCATCATTGTCTCCACCAACAGGAGTTACAGTTTGGGAATGAGGGTCTACATTATGCTCAGAACCTTCTTCATCTTAGTTTGGCTGGAAGATGGTCTTTCTTCTGCAGATGTTACTCCCCCCCACCGCTGGGGGGCTCGACCCACCAGCGGACAGGCACCAGTATTGGGAGAGGGGGGCTTGCCGTCAGGGTCCACCGTGGCTCTAGCACAAACCCGGCGACACGGAGGTCGCACGGGCAGGAACGGACTGGCCGTGTCGGCTTCGCATTCCAGCGTAGTCCCTCTGCCCGCTCGCGCCCGTAACCTCAAGCGACTTTTCTTCCCAGGGCTGTTCCCCGCCCAGCAGGAACGTGGGGGAGCTCAGGTCGGCCTTCCACTGTACTCCCTTACCTCCCTCGCCCTCTTTCCTTCTTCCGTTCTCCATCTAACCCCTCGGCTCTATGGTGTCCGCTCTCCCTACAGCTCTCTCCTTCTCACAGATGGACTACCGCGTGTATTCACACTGTGGTTAATCTTTTGGGCCCAGGCATAAGAAGTTGTCGAGGTAATGGATAATATGTGCCCCCTTAGAAACGTCCATTACAACCCATTCGAGGAATCAACTAAACACCTCAAATAGTGAGCAGGATCTGGAGCACCCCATGGGCAAACAGCGATCTATATAGTATGCTCCTTCCCAGAAGCAGCCCAATAGGTGGACACTATTCGGAGGCACAGGTAGTAAGTAACCGGAACGCCGCATCAATGTCTGTTTTGGCCATTAGGGTGACCCTTCCCAACTTCTTGATCCGCCTGATTGCCTTGGCAAAGGATGTACAGTACTGTATATACTACTGTACTTGGTTCCTCGTCGATGTTGTCGTTTACTGACCTGCCCCTTGGATATGACAAATGGTGGATTAGTCCGAATGTATTGGGTTCCGTTTTTGGCACAACTCACAACGGGGATACCACTACGTCTTGTAAGGAAAGTGTTCTGAATGAAACCGCCATTCTACCTAAAGATATTTCTTTTTTTCATTTTCTTGTCACGACATCTGGGTGTTGGTAGGCTGATTTTAGATTTCTACTCCAGCCTTTCTTGATTTTAGAAGGGCATGACATGCCTATATCTGTGTCTCCCCCTCCTTTTACTCCTCCACCTCTTTTCTTTTCGCATGACTATATGTACTTGTAACTTTTCCATGTGTTAGTTGTGCCTTCTGAGCAGTTTGTCAGCTTTTGGACACCTTTGAAGTGTTTTCTATGTGTTTCTATGTGTTTTTGCTTGCCTGCCATTGGTTTTAACAGTGTTCTAAGGTGTTCGACGAACAGTTCGGCGAACAGTTTGGCGAACATACTGGTGTTCGACGAACTGAACCGAACTCGAACACTACGGGGGTGGCTCAACACTAATGATGACTGAATAATTCAGCCATTATCTTCTGAGAAAGATGCAAGCCCACACCAGAGACAGGGAGAAATAGTACATCATATGTCATTAAGGGGTTAACTGCCTTCAGATTAATTTTAACTTAGGTCTGACAACACCTTTAACCCCTTAACGACCGCCTATATGCATAAAAATGGCGACTGGGGCCTTATTCCCTCATTGCCGTTTTAAAGTAGTGATCATGAATAAGGTAATAGTGCCCCCCAGAGTCAGAAAACCCTGGAAAACACGATCAGGGACGTTTTTTCCGGTCCCCAATATCATATGATCGCCATTATTTAATAACGGCAATCACGTAAAAAAAATAAGATCCAGTGTAAAAATATTTTCTCTTTCCTCTGACATGATCTAACAAACTGCGGGGTTCACTTTTTGGTATTACCTCTTGCAAACGTGAAACAATTGTGGCTAAAGCAACATTTTAGAGGTAAAATGTTAATGTAGCACCCCGAGGACTCGGCTGCTACAGGGGTATTGCACCTCGAACCAGAGGTGTGGTATTCCACTCCCGGGTAAGGATGGAGTGTGGGACTGAGCTCAGATAGCTGCATGCACTACACTCATCCCATTTCCGGGGGACAGAACAACGGTACTCCCACCAGATAGATGTGCAGGTACGACAGCGTCTGTCCCTGGCTGGAGTGGGAGGGGGGGAGGAACATCCCAGTAGTGTAGGACCAGACAGGGGAGGGACTCTGGGCATTGGAAGGAGCCCATTGGGTGCTAGTCACCTGGGCTCGGGTGTCAGAGGGAGTATAAAGGTGGGCACCATCTTGAGACAGGGAGTTGAGTCTGAGGAGAAGCTGAGGGAGAGTTCAGCCAGAGAGGGCTGACAGGGAGCTGTGGCTCCGGCTGGGCCCAGCTCCAGGGCCAGGCCTGAAGCAGAGAGAGGAGGAACAGAAACACCAAGAAAGGCCCAGAGACGCAAGAATAGAGGGAACCCTGAGATCCCATAAGAGAACAAGTTAACGGGTGAAGGGTTGGCAGAAGAGGGTACCGGATCCCAAACTGGTGGAGGCTAATGATCCTCAGCCAGGAACCGGAGGTCGTGGTCAAGTTTTGGCACGACCCTCACCACATCCACCAGGAAGGCACACCACGAATAGGGTCAGGAAAGCCAGAGAAGGTTTTACCACCAAGAGGCCCGAGGGAGCCGGACAAAGGTGGATCCCTGGTGGGAACGGCCAGTAGGACGGAAGAGAGGGGAGCTCAGGACCACGCTCTGGACTGCCTGGGAGTTGGCCGAGTCCCACACCTGGTGGACGCAGCACGGCTCGGGTGGTCACTCAAGGCCGGAGTGACCGGAGCAGCACCTGTGAGTAAAAACCCTGAAACTGCATCACCTGTCTCTGAGCTTCCTTGCTGCACCATCACAACCACCAACTTCCACATCTGCTGCCCTGAGGCCATACCCCTCCCGTTGGGGGTTATACCATCCTTGCTGCACAATCCTACCACCGGCCTCAGCGGTCTGCTCTGCAGCGGCGGCCTCCTGGCCGCAATCAACGGGTGGCGTAGTCGACACCTTTTTAACATCTACAAAGACTGCCACGCACTTAGATCGACCACCCTGGGCACGGACCGGGTCACCGCCACAAGGACTACTACCCCTATCCAGATCCGGCTCCGGGTATCCCTTGAACATGGCCCAGGGGGCGCGTCAACTTTGGCGTAGTCGGCAGGATTACGTGCCCGCAACCACCGGGTACTGCGTGCCTGAAGAAAAGTTCACATTTACCGTAAGAAGAAGTCTCCCGCCAATTCCGGAGGGTCCCCGCCATCGGACGTCGTCCGGAGTCGTTTCCCGCCGTTTGCCCGCCATCTGCAGCCTTTTCCCGCCATCCACGGAGTTTCCCGCCATAAAGAGACAATTCCCGCCATCTGAGACGATTTCCCGCCCTGGCAGAGCGGACGCCATTGTGGGCGTGCCAGAGGGTGGCAAGAGGCCACCTCCCATCGTGGGCCAGGTCCAAGAATGGCGCCAAAAGCGGAAACCGCCCCCACCAGCAGAGACTGCAATGATAGAGATGTCCATCAGAGCGAGGGGTCTGCCCCTGGAACTGACAATCACCAAGTTGCCCCAGGACCGCCCTCAGTATGGGCGGATCAAGAACAAAAGAGAGAGGATGGGTGCAGCCTGGAGGAGTCTGGAGAGATCGCACCCGGAGATGGAGGGAGAGTCAGGCAGCACCGACCCTGTGGTCAGGAGCCTGCTGCAGGCCGCCACCCCAGAAGGCCTGGTGGAGATCCTGGCACAGCTCCCCAAAGATCGGGAGCATGCACAGACCGCGCTGGAGGGCCTGGCTCGGAAGATGGCCCAAGTGAAACTAAATGGGAGGAGACACAGATTAGATATTAGAAAAAACTTTTTGACAGTTAGGGTGATTAATGAGTGGAACAGGCTGCCACGAGAGGTGGTGAGTTCCCCTTCAATGGACGTCTTCAAACAGAGGCTGGACAGACATCTGTCTGAGATGATCTAGTGAATCCTGCTTTGAGCAGGGGGTTGGACCAGATGACCCAGGAGGTCCCTTCCAACTCTACCATTCTATGATTCTATGATTCTAAGTGCGACAAGAAGTACTGGCCGAGTGGAGCAGAGAAATGGCCCTGCAGGCTGGAACCCGCCAGTATAGGACGCCACCCGCAACGAGAAGCACGCCTGCCCCTGAAGATGGTGCAGAAGGGACGAAGGCCGGAGACGACGCCGTAGAAGGAGCTGAAGAAATGGAAGCAGGTAAACGGGACGTCACTACCCCAGTCCTAGTAGCCGTAAGCCTGCCCCAGCTCCCCGTCGCAGAGCCCGAAATCCCACCGACCGTGCCCGTTGCTGCACCGCCACCGCTCCGAACTAGGCCTCAAGCGGCAGGAGCCGCGGCCACGCCCCCTGTGACGTCACGCGCCTCAACTTTAAGCGCGGCCAAGCAGGAAACGCCACCGGCCTGGTCGCAGGGCCGAGTACCCCCGGGCGCCGCCGTCTCCACCGTGCCCTTCACCTTTAAAGTGCCACCGGCCTGGTCGCAAGGCCTGGTGAATCCGGGCGCCGCTACCACCACCGCGCCCTCAACCTCCACTGTGCTGCCCTTAGGTGAAGACCTATTTGCGCAGCATACTTGCCCGGATGGGCAGCCCTTTGAGTGGCCACCGGAGTACCTCAGTCCCCGACTCCGGAAGGAAAGGCCCCTGTGTGAGCCCCTGATCCCGGCTCCGGCACCCGCCAAGATCACCCCACTCCCGTTGGAGGAGGCGCAGTTCGCCTGGGACCCCACCGGTGAAAACCTCATGGGGTTCACCCAAGAGACCCGGGCGGCCGCAGCCCAGCGTGCGGAGTGCTGCCGACAACAACTGGAGGTCTTTAACAAAGAACGGCGAGAGAGGCGGATCCGCGAGGAGCGGCTGCAGGTCCAAAGTGCAGAGCAGAAAAGCCGGACCCGGAGAAACCCCCGTGCAGCCCACGGTCCCCGCGCCACCGGGACTGTAATCAAGTTCCAACTGGAGCACGGTTGGGGCTTTATCAGGAATCACAAAACCCCCGGCGACGTCTTTGTTACCCGCAGGGATGTCGAGTCCCATCTGCCAGAGGGACACCGGGGACGTGACCTTTACCTGGGTGACGAGGTCACCTTCACCCGGCATCAGTGTGCCAAAGGACCGTACGCCCTTCATGTGCACCGGTTGACGGAGGAAGAACTACGGTATGAGGGAGAGCAAGAGGACCCGGACGGGTTTGAAGATTACCCTCAGGAAGGAGCAGGAGGGCATCGTTATCACTGAACGGTAAAGAGAACTGTATAAAGTTACCCGTCGGGGTACAAGAACTGTTGCCAATTTAAGAGTGGTCCCCGTTGGGACTAGTGTGAACTGTTTGCTGTGTGTCCCTATCCCTGACCAGGCTGAGGACTGTGAGCAGCCATGCCTTATCCCCACAGGCTGAGGACTGTGAACAGCCATTCCCCTATTCCCACTGACCGAGGACTGAGAGCGGTCGTTCTTTCCCTCTACCTGGCCGAGGACTGAGAGCGGCCATACCCTGTACATAGTTGCGCTTCCTAAGGCGCCCCCTACCGGTTTTATAGGAAAACTGCTGTTTTCTTCTAGTGCTGTGGCACTTTACCTGGTCACAATTTGCACAGTGGCCAGAAGATTAAGAACATTTTATATGAAAAGTTTTATATCAAAAGTTATATTGCTAAAATAATATATAAGAAGTTACCTGTCATATTATATTTTCTGATAATGTGTTTATAATGTTTTATATGTTAGTGTATGTTTAAAAAAAAAAAAAAGTTTGTATGTTTTAGTATGTTTTATTCTTTTACAGCCCGAGGACGTGCTGTGGTTTACCAGGGGGGAATGTAGCACCCCGAGGACTCGGCTGCTACAGGGGTATTGCACCTCGAACCAGAGGTGTGGTATTCCACTCCCGGGTAAGGATGGAGTGTGGGACTGAGCTCAGATAGCTGCATGCACTACACTCATCCCATTTCCGGGGGACAGAACAACGGTACTCCCACCAGATAGATGTGCAGGTACGACAGCGTCTGTCCCTGGCTGGAGTGGGAGGGGGGGAGGAACATCCCAGTAGTGTAGGACCAGACAGGGGAGGGACTCTGGGCATTGGAAGGAGCCCATTGGGTGCTAGTCACCTGGGCTCGGGTGTCAGAGGGAGTATAAAGGTGGGCACCATCTTGAGACAGGGAGTTGAGTCTGAGGAGAAGCTGAGGGAGAGTTCAGCCAGAGAGGGCTGACAGGGAGCTGTGGCTCCGGCTGGGCCCAGCTCCAGGGCCAGGCCTGAAGCAGAGAGAGGAGGAACAGAAACACCAAGAAAGGCCCAGAGACGCAAGAATAGAGGGAACCCTGAGATCCCATAAGAGAACAAGTTAACGGGTGAAGGGTTGGCAGAAGAAGGTACCGGATCCCAAACTGGTGGAGGCTAATGATCCTCAGCCAGGAACCGGAGGTCGTGGTCAAGTTTTGGCACGACCCTCACCACATCCACCAGGAAGGCACACCACGAATAGGGTCAGGAAAGCCAGAGAAGGTTTTACCACCAAGAGGCCCGAGGGAGCCGGACAAAGGTGGATCCCTGGTGGGAACGGCCAGTAGGACGGAAGAGAGGGGAGCTCAGGACCACGCTCTGGACTGCCTGGGAGTTGGCCGAGTCCCACACCTGGTGGACGCAGCACGGCTCGGGTGGTCACTCAAGGCCGGAGTGACCGGAGCAGCACCTGTGAGTAAAAACCCTGAAACTGCATCACCTGTCTCTGAGCTTCCTTGCTGCACCATCACAACCACCAACTTCCACATCTGCTGCCCTGAGGCCATACCCCTCCCGTTGGGGGTTATACCATCCTTGCTGCACAATCCTACCACCGGCCTCAGCGGTCTGCTCTGCAGCGGCGGCCTCCTGGCCGCAATCAACGGGTGGCGTAGTCGACACCTTTATAATATCTACAAAGACTGCCACGCACTTAGTTCGACCACCCTGGGCACGGACCGGGTCACCGCCACAAGGACTACTACCCCTATCCAGATCCGGCTCCGGGTATCCCTTGAACATGGCCCAGGGGGCGCGTCATTAATTTATTTATTTTTAATTCCATTTTGTATTAATTGCTGTGTAGCACCTGAATGGTTAAAAAAAATCTGGGCAGCAATTTTGAAGTATTTGAGGGGTGCAGTTTTTAAAATGGTGTCACTTTTGGGGAGTTTCCAATACATAGGCCCCTCAAGGTCCATTTAAATCTGAATAGGTCCCTAAAGAAACAGGTTTTGAAAATTTGTTGAAAAAATGAAACATTGCTACTAAACTTTTAACCCTTCTAACATCCTAACAAAATAAAATGACGTTTGAAAAATTACGCAGATGTAAAGTAGACATATTGGAAATGTTACTTCTTAATTACTAGATGGAGGTCGAAAGCGGTAATGTTATGCCGCGCTGCTGCGCTCTGCCTGCTCACACAGCGCTGCTGCGCTCTGCTTGCTCGCGCCGCGCTCTGCCTCTGTGAGGAATGTGTAAGAAATAGACATTCCTCACATGTAATAAAGCTGTCAAACAGTCGCAAATCATGCACACGGGAGCGATTCAACCATATCACCGAGCAGCTGTAACTACTCGGAGCTCGGCCTGAGCATACTCGGCGAAAGGGTTAACAGAACATACTCTCTCATCACTAGTAACATTATTAGGCAACAACTGTAACGCTGGATGATTATAGGATATTAACTGTGATATTGCACAAATGAGTAATCTCCCTTCTGTGTTATCCTATCATGCAGGTATGCAGGAAGATACAGATGAAAAATATGTGGACATGAAAATGTCTGCCAATGGAGTGTGGCTTGGCTTCTATGTCTAAGTCATGTGATAAGGGTCGTAAATGGGACAATATTGACTTTTAGTATTGTTATATCCAACAGGTGGTGCTAGAGTTCAAATCTTCTCTTAAGGCTATGTGCCCACATTGCAGAAATGAAGCAGAAAATTTCTGCTTCATTTCTGCAAGTAAAAACGCATGCGGAGTTCCACACGCGTTTATCGCGCGATTTCCACATGCAGAATTGCCTTGCGTTTTTTAAAGCATTGCAAAAGGCAATTCCGCTTGCGGAAACGCAAAATTAATGAACATGCTGCAGATTTTTGAATGCAGCATAAACGCTGCGCAAAAATCCGCAGCGTGGGCATAGAACTTGCGGAATCCCCTTGGGGACCATGGGGTGCGGATTACCTAGCGTTTAACAAGCAGCATAAACGCTTGAAAAACGCTACGTGGGCACGCAGCCTAAAAGTCTATTAGCATATTAAATTTCCTAGGAGAACAATGAACATCTTTTAAATCTCCTTAGGCCAGCTTGGCACTCTCTACAAGGTGAAACATTCTCCGGTAGACATCTAAATTCTGATAAGGAGCTTATCTTCCTAAAATAAGAACACTTTGTAACTTTCTCATTCTAAAAAGTCTATGCTTTTCTGTTCAATGACCATTTGTGACCTTGTAATCTTGGCAGACTTTCAGTTTAAGGATAATACAACCCCTGGCAAAAATTATGGAATCACCGGGCTCGGAGGATGTTCATTCAGTTGTTTAATGTTGTTGAAAAAAAGCAGATCACAGACATGGCACAAAACTAAAGTAATTTCAAATGGCAACTTTATGGCTTTAAGAAACACTAAAAGAAATCAAGATAAAAAATGTGGTACTCAGTAAAGCCCCCGTCTCACATAGCGAGATCGCAAGCGAGATCGCTGCTGTGTCACGGTTTTGGTGACGCAACAGCGACCTCACCAGCGATGTCGCTATGTTTGACACTTTGCAATGATCAGGCCCCTGCTGTGAGGTCGCTGATCGCTGCAAAGTGTCCTGGACCATTTTTTGGTCGTTGCTCTCCCGCTGGTCAGCACACATCGCTGTGTGTGACCAGCGGGAGCAGCGATCAGTCTGGTAACTATGGTAAACATCGGGTTACTAGGGGCACACGCGCACTTAGTAACCCGCTGTTTATCATGGTTACGAGCCTGCTAAAGTGAGCGGTAACCTCCAGCTCACTGTAACAGAGTGGTAACCATGATAAACAACGGGTTACTAGGAGCGTGTGTGCCCCTAGTAACCCGATGTTTACCATAGTTACCAGCCTGCTCCTGCTTCAGCAGGCTCGTAACCAGGAGCAGGACATCGTGGAAAGATTCTTTCCACGATGTTGCTGCTCCCCTGATCGTTGGTGAGCCTGCCTGTTTGACAGCTCACCAGCGACCACATAGCGACGCAGCAACGATCCTTGACAGCTCGTATCGTTGTCGGGATCGTTGCAGCGTCGCTAAGTGTGACGAGGCCTTAAGGGTAATTTTTTTCAGAGCAAGCAGAGGGAAAAAATTATGGAATCACTCAATTCTGAGGAAAAAATTATGGAATCATGAAAAACAAACACACAAAAGAACACTCCAATGCATCACTAGTATTTTGTTGCACCACCTCTGGCTTTAACCCCTTTACATCCCAAGGTGGTTTGCACGTTAATGACCAGGCCAATTTTTACAATTCTGACCACTGTCACTTTATGAGGTAATTACACTGGAACGCTTCAACGGATCCCCCTGATTCTGAGAATGTTTTTTCGTGACATATTGTACTTCATGATTGTGGTAAAATTTCTTCGATATCACTTGCATTTATTTGTGAAAAAAATGGAAAATTTTGAAAATTTTGCAATTTTCAAAATTTGAATTTTTATGCCCTTAAATCAGAGAGATATGTCACACAAAATAGTTAATAAATAACATTTCCCACATGTTTACTTTACATCAGCACAATTTTGGAACCAAAATTTTTTTTTGTTATGGAGCTATAAGGGTTAAAAGTTGACCAGCGATTTCTCATTTTTCCAACAAAATTTACAAAACCATTTTTCTAGGGACCACATCACATTTGAAGTCACTTTGAGAGGTCTTTATGACAGAAAATACCCAAAAGTGACACCATTCTAAAAACTGCACCCCTCAAGGAGCTCAAAACCACATTCAAGAACTTTATTAACCCTTCAGGTGCTTCACAGGAATTTTTGGAATGTGGAAGAAAAAAATGAACATTTAACTTTTTTAACAAAAATGTTACTTTAGACCCAATTTTTTTATTTTCGCAGGGGTAACAGTAAAAAATGGACCCCAAAATTTGTTGTGCAATTTCCCCTGGGCACGCAGATACCCCATATGTGGGGAAAAACCTCTGTTTGGGCGCACGGCAGGGCTCGGAAGGGAAGGAGCGCCATTTGAATTTTCGATTGTAAAATTTGCTTGAATAATTAGCGGACGCTATGTTGCGTTTGGAGAGCCCCTGATGTGCCTAAACAGTGGAAACCCCCAACAAGTGACCCCATTTTGGAAACTAGACCCCCCAATGCACCTATCTAGATGCATAATGAGCACTTGGAACCCCCAGGTGCTTCACAAATTGATTCGTAAAAATGAAAAAGTGGAAAAAAAATCACTTTTTTATTTTTACGGATTAATTTGTGAAGCACCTGGGGGTTCCAAGTGCTCACTATGCATCTAGATAGGTGCCTTGGGGGGGTCTAGTTTCCAAAATAGGGTCACTTGTGGGGGAGCTCCAATGTTTAGGCACACGGGGGCTCTCCAAACGCGACATGGTGTCCGCTAACAAATTGAATGGAAAATCGTCTCAAATTGTTAGCGGACACCTTGTTGCGTTTGGAGAGCCCCTGTGTGCCTAAACATTGGAGCTCCCCTACAAGTGACCCCATTTTAGAAACTAGACCCACCAAGGCACCTATCTAGATGCATAGTGAGCACTTGGAACCCCCAGGTGCTTCACAAATTGATTCGTAAAAATGAAAAAAAAAAACACTTTTATTTTTACGGATTAATTTGTGAAGCACCTGGGGGTTCCAAGTGCTCACTATGCATCTAGATAGGTGCCTTGGGGGGGTCTAGTTTCCAAAATAGGGTCACTTGTGGGGGAGCTCCAATGTTTATGCACACAGTTAGCGGACACCATGTCGCGTTTGGAGGGCCCCTGTGTGCCTAAACAGTGGAAACACCCACAAGTGACCCCATTTTGGAAACTAGACCCCTCATGGATTTTATCAAGGGGTATAGTGAACATTTTGAGCCCAGAGGTACGACACAGAATTTGATAACATTAGGTCATCATATTGAATAAGTTGTCATTAGTCTTGAGCGCAAGTGCTCACTACTTGAGTTTGCATCGGGTACTCAGGTATGCACCATGTACTGCGTGTGCTCAAGTGACATGCTCGAGTCCCTGCCCTGCATGTTTCACGGTTATTAGACACCCAAAAAAACACATGCGGGGATCGCTCGTGCATGGCAGGCAATCCCCGCAAAGTTTTTTTGGCCGCGAAACATATGGGGCGGAGACTCGAGCATGTCACTCAAATACCCACGATACTCAATGCATACCAGAGCACCCGATGCAAACTCAAGTAGCGAGCACTTGCGCTCAACACTAGTCGCCATATCGTCATCTTTTTTTCTTACTTTTGAAAAAAATCCCAACCCCATCACAACCCTAACCCCAACCCCAGCCCTAACCCTAGCCCAACCCTAACCCTAGCACAACCCTAACCCTAGCACAACCCTAACCCGAGAGTTTATTTTTTACACCGTTCCTCGTGCGGTATAAGTGATTAGACGACTTTATTCTTCGGGTTGGTGCGATTACAGCGATACCAGAATCATATGGGGTTTTTATGATTGACAGCTGTCACACACTAAAAGACGCATTTTTTTGTAAAATCGAGTTTTTGCATCGCCATATTTTGAGAGCTATAATTTTTCCATATTTTGGCAGACAGAGTCATGTGATGGTTTGTTTTTTGCGGGATGAGCTGACGTTTTTATTGGTACCATTTTCAGGCATGTGACATTTTTTGATCGCTTTCTATTCCGATTTTTGGGAAGCAGAATAAACAAAAAACCCCAATTCAGGAATTGTTTTTTTTTGTTTTTTTTTATTCTGTTCTGCGTGTGGTAAAATTGATAAGGGAGCTTTATTCTTCGGGTCAGTACGTTTACAGCGGTACCACATTTATATACTTTTTCTATGTTTTGGCGCTTTTACACAATAAAAGCTATTCTAAAGAAAAAATTATTGTTTTGCATCTCTTTATTCTGAGAGCTATAAATTTTTGATTTTTCGGATGATGGAGCTGTATGGCAGCTTGTTTTTTGCGGGACAAGATGACATTTTCAGCGGTACCATTTTTATTTATATTCGTCTTTTTGATTGCGTGTTATTCCATTTTTTGTTTGGCGGTATGGTGATAAAGCATTGTTTTTTGCTTCGTTTTTTATTTATTTATTTTACCGTGTTCACTGAAGGGGTTAAATAGTGGGACAGTTTTATAGATCAGGTCGTTCCAGACGCAGCGATACCAAATATGTGTACTTTTATTGTTTGTTTGCTTTTTTTTCATAATAATATTTATTGATGGGTACATTATATTTTTATTTTTGGTGGATTATTTTTTTTATTTTTTTTAAATATTTTTACATTTTTTTTTATTTTTTTTTCACTTTCTGGGAGTTTTTACACTTTTTTACTTTGTTCCACTCTGGGACTTTCACTTTTTTTATTCTGATCACCTGCATAGCATAGGGATGGAGCACCATCCCTGTGCCATGCAGGCAGTCAGCGCTGCAGTGAGAACATTGTTTGGTCGTGCACTGCGCATGACCAAACAATGTTCCTGCTGCCTGGTGACCCTGATGTTGTCATGACGACATCGGGTCGTCATGGCAACACCCGGGAAGCAGCGGCAGACAGCGCTGGAGGCCGGAAGAGGAGGTGAGTATACCGATCACCTCCCCTTGCCACCTCAATGCTGCGATCGAATTCGATCGCAGCATTGCGAGGGTTAATGTGCCGGGAGCGGTGTGGGACCGCTCCCTGCACATAGTACCGGGTGTCAGCTGTGACAATCAGCTGACACCCGGCGGCGATCGCGCCCGCACTGCCTGTGTGCGCGCGCGATCGTGATGACGTACTAATACGGGTCAGGCTCTTAAAGCCCAGGGCACAGACGCGCATTAGTACGTCATGGGCTGTAAAGGGGTTAATAACAGCTTGCAGTCTTTGAGGCATGGACTTAATAAGTGACAAACAGTACTCTTCATCAATCTGACTCCAACTTTTTCTGATTGCTGTTGCCAGATCAGCTTTGCAGGTTGGAGCCTTGTCATGGACCATTTTCTTCAACTTCCACCAAAGATTTTCAATTGGATTGAGATCCAGACTATTTGCAGGCCATGACATTGACCTTATGTGTCTTCTTTCAAGGAATGTTTTCACAGTTTTTGCTCTATGGCAGGATGCTTTATCATCTTGAAAAATGATGTCATCATCCCCAAACATCCTTTCAATTGATGGGATAAGAAAACTGTCCAAAATATCAATGTAAACTTGGGCATTTATTGAAGATGTAATGACAGCCATTTCCCCAGTGCCTTTTCCTGACATGCAGCCCCATATCATCAATGACTGTGGAAATTTGCATGCTCTCTTTATGCAGTCATCTTTATAAATCTCATTGGAACGGCACCAAACAAAAGTTCCAGCATCATCACCTTGCCCAATGCAGATTCGCGATTCATCACTGAATATGACTTTCATCCAGTCTTCCACAGTCCACGATTGCTTTTCCTTAGCCCATTGTAACCTTGTTTTTTCTGTTTAGGTGTTAATGATGGCTTTTGTTTAGCTTTTCTGTATGAAAATCCCATTTCTTTAGGCGGTTTCTTACAGTTCGGTCACAGACATTGACTCCAGTTTCCTCCCATTCGTTCCTCATTTGTTTTGTTGTGCATTTCCTGTTTTGGAGACAAATTGCTTTAAGTTTCCAGTCTTGACGCTTTGATGTCTTCCTTGGTCTACCAGTATGTTTGCCTTTAACAACCTTCCCATATTGTTTGTATTTGGTCCAGATTTTAGACGCAGCTGACTGTGAACAATCAACATCTTTTGCAACATTGCTTGATGATTTACCTTCTTTTAAGAGTTTGATAATCCTCTCCTTTGTTTCAATTGATATCCCTCGTGTTGGAGCCATGATTCATGTCAGTCCACTTGATTCAACAGCTCTCTAAGGTGTGATCACTCCTTTTTAGATGCAGACTAACGAGCAGATCTAATTTGATACAGGTGTTAGTTTTGGAAATGAAAATTTACAGGGTGATTCCATAATTTTTTCCTCATAATTGAGTGATTCCATAATTTTTTCCCTCTGCTTGGTCTGAAAAAAATTACCCTTACTGAGCACCACATTTTTTATCTTGATTTCTTTTAGTGTTTCTTAAAGCCCTAAAGTTGTCATTTGAAATGACTTTAGTTTTGTGCCATGTCTGTGATCTGCTTTTTTTCAACAACATTAAACAACTGAATGAACATACTCCGAGCCCGGTGATTCCATAATTTTTGCCAGAGGTTGTATATATGGGTTGCCAAATAATACTTTCATAGATTGTTAGCTTGCGAGCAGGCCCTCACTGCTGCAAAGTCTCGAATTTTCGTGAAAATGCATGTATACAACTCTGACTGTAATGAACTCCTTTTGAGCTCTTTAAAGGGATCCTGCAGCTGGATCCACACATATAAACTATTTATATCTTTGCATTTGTTTTTAAAGCTGATTGCTGATTCAAGCAACTCCATTGTGTGGGGAAAGTTTACAGTATATAGTGATATCCACCTTTTCAAACTTCTTTTTCTGCATAATTAAAGGACATTGACTAATCAAAAAGGCACGTAGTATGGGTGGGCTACTCCTGCTCTACTGATAACACGCTCACTGAGATGGCATAATTCATCATAACTATAAGCTGCTCCAGCATAAATAGCACTGAATTCCAGCAGGAAGTGATGTCGCAAATCAGGCGGGTCTCTGGAAGACTGTTTTATTTTTTGCAAAGCCAGGAGAGCATGCTTTGTCACATAAGAATGGTTGAAATAAGTAGACAGTTTCCTGGCCATATCCACCACCTTCTTCAAGTGGTCATGTTGCACAACTAAATTCAGGACGTGTGCCATACAGGGAGTACAAGTTACTTTGCCTGACCATAAGGCAACCAGGATATTCTAGGCAGGGCAGCCACCAGGAATTTCAGAGATCCATACTGGCAAAATTTTCGGGCCCCCTTGAGACTCCGTCCAGGCTCCACCCCAGCTCCACCTCCACCCCTCGAACCTTCCACAGTCCCACCACCCACTCTTGGAAAAACTCCACTTCTGCACCACGTCCTCACCATTGAACACCATATCACATACATAGCCATCAGCTTTTGTTTTGGCCAAAATAATTTTTTAGTCCTGCCACCATGACAAGGTAGAGTGTGCAAATTGAAGTGGTCAGTGGGGCGCTAGAAACTGGATAAGGCGCTGGAAAAGGATAAAACAAACCTCTTTATTGAAGTTCTAATGCCCACAACGCGTTTCTGCAGCGATCTGCTGCCTTCATTAGGTAGAGTCCACCTGATGAAGGCAGCAGATCGCTGCAGAAACGCGTTGTGGGCATTAGAACTTCAATAAAGAGGTTTGTTTTATCCTTTTCCAGCGCCTTATCCAGTTTCTAGTGCCCCACTGACCACTTCAATTTGCACAATGTTCACTTTTCCCTTGGGAGTTGTAGCTCGGGGTTGCGGAGATCTGGATACATTTTCAGCTGCAGGACCTGTAGGACCTGCGATGATGTCATCACCCACGTGATCCCACCCGGAACCACGTGATTGGAAGCTCCGTCTGCTAACCCAGAGGAGACGCTGAAGGCATCGTGGCAGCGCTATCAGCACCAGCAGCTGTTTAACCTGGGTTGTGCGGTCTGCACAACCCACCCAGGTGAGCAGACCACTGTATCTGCACAGATATTTCACTTCCATACAGGTTCACACAAGCACTGCGCTTTTCCACCCCATCCCTTTTTGTCTACCACGACAAGGTAGACTCTTCTGGCCGGGCCCTACTCTAACCTATTCAACATTTCTTAAAATACCCAATACTCTTTTTAGGTATACATTTATTTTTCTTTAAGGGAATGTGCCGCATACATTTTTTAAAATGACCAATAATACCACATACAAGGGACAAATACTGTCACACCATGGCTGGACCACATATTACCACCACATAGTGCCCAAATAATACCACATACAAGGGACAAATACCGCCACACCCTGACCAGACCACATATTACCACCACATAGTGACCAAATAATACCACGTACAGGGGATAAATACCACCACACCATGACCAGACCACATATTACCACCACATGACTGAATACTACAAAACTGATCATTAATAAAAAAAACCCCAGAATACTAATATTACCATAAGTGCCATTATACACAGGAGCTCTTTACATAGTATACAGTGTACAGTGTAAGTTTACAGGTAATGCAGAGACTCACCAGTGACATTATACACAAGAGCTCTGTATATAGTGTAAGTGTACAGGTAATACAGTGATAACTGGTGACATTATACACAGGAGCTCTGTATATAGTGTATATTGTACAGGTAATACAGTGACCATCAGTGACATTATACGAAGTAACTCTGTATATAGTGTATAGTGTACAGGTAATACAGTGATCACCAGTGAAATTATACACAGGAGCTCTGTATATAGTGTACAGGTAATATAGGGATCACCAGTGACTTTATACACAGGAGTGCTGTATATAGTGTTCAGGTAATACAGGGATCACCAGTGACTTTATACACAGGAGCTCTGTATATCGTGTGCAGGTAATACAGGGATCACCAGTGACATTATACACAGGAGCTCTGTATATAGTGTCAGTGTATAGTGTAAGTGTACAGGTAACACACTGACTTACCAGTGACGTCCTGTTCGGTCCAGCAGTGTCCTCTTCCTCATCCATTTGAGGCGCAGATGCACCGGCGCATAGCAGTGTCATCATACGACGGCGACGTGCGCACCGCCATCAGCTGCCAGCCTCTGATTGGCTGGTGGCTGTTAACTGTTGCCGTGTAAGAAGCCAGTGGCTTCCTGCAGGGCACTATAATTGAACTGAACTGGCACCTGGGGCCTGGTGAGCAAAAGCAAAATGAGGGGGGCACGTTCCGGACCCCTCCTCTTTGCTTCTCCTCACTGTGCCCCATATGTCAGTAAGGGCAGTAATGACGTGATGGTGGGCCTGGTTCTGGGCATAGTCATTCACAATACTGCCCAGTTGCAGTTCATGGGGAGCCAGCAAGCATGAGATTTGCAGCTTGATGCACAGCAACAACTCATCCGCTGTATGGCTTTTGAAACCCATGCTTTCAAGTTTGAAAACCATTTGGCAGCGCTTTACCTGACATGAGTGAAAAGAAGGTGATCGGTGTGTGGACTCAACACTGTGCCCTGTGGCTGTTGGGGATGGGGCTATATCTGTTATGCCAAACAGCCATCACCCAATTGTGGAAACAGGTGTACCTCGCAGTTGCACGTGTCCCGGTTGCGGTGGTGCATCGCTGCTGCTCAAAACATTCACCCAGTGAATCTCATGCATTGTCCCTGCATATAGTTGCTGCTGCATGGGTCTACAATGCAGTGCACTTTGGATCTCACCAAGTTAAGAGAGTGGCCTAGGTTCTTCTGCATGTGAGAGAAACAGAGTGGGTACCCTTTTCTTCGAGTGCACGCCATAATTTCTCGAAAGGCAGTCAACTCCACAAGCACCGCCAGCAACTTGACGAGATGACAGTTCCATAAATGGATCACTGAAAGCATATGCGTGTTTCCTCAACACACAATTAGGAATGGATATCTGCTGGTGGGACAGAGAAGGAGAAGCATGCGTACTCTGAATACGACAAGCAGTAGTGATGGATGACAATGATGGTGATGATAACACCAACCAGGTACTACTTAAAAATGAGGAAGTGGGAGGTGGCTCACAGAAAAGGACAAAAATGCCCAAAACATCACAGAGAAGAAACCAGTTTTACCAACACCAGGTCAGATTACCAATGCACTAGCAGGATGTAGTTGCTCCTGCCTTTGTCATGGGGCTATGCTGCATCCTGCTAGTGCATTGTAATCTGACCTGGTGTTGGTAAGGCTGGTTTCTTCTGTGCAATGGTTTTTGAAGTGGAAGGTGGACAACTTGACACTTGCATTGATTGCAGACTTGCTTGTTTTCTCAAATAAGCAGGGTCGGCTGATTATGTGCTAATATAGAGCCATAGTTCCGAGTCTATACTAGATTGGGTGCAAACGGTTTATTTTTCTCTTGCAGAGTGTGCAGATTGACAAAGAATCATTTTGCGGCAACATTCCAAAGAACTTCCACACAAGAGATACCAGCTCGTATGACTCGTCACCCCTGAGACCAGACCTTTCAGATGCTGTTGTGCTTCTTGGACCAAGAGGATGTGCAACATCACCTGCTCTAGAAAACAAAACAGATTTTTCCCCAGGGGATCTTTTAGTCGCACGTTGCCTCATCTGTGTGTTACACCCTCCAAATCTGATATCACCTGCTCAGCACCCCTATCTGTTTCCCAAGTCTTGTCCAATAAAGAAATATCATCACAATCATCATTGTTATCCCTTATTCACCTGACAGTTGACTCTGAGTGCAAAATGGTCTAATTTCCATCAAGAGATTTGCTCTCACGGTACTGTTGCAGGATTTCTCGGGGCAAGGGGCTCATTCCCTATCCATGTTCCCCAGATTACTCCGGAAGGTGGAGACACTGGGGTCACGTGCCTTGCTATGTTATTGTCTTACCCTTATCTGTTCCCTCCCCCACCCAGTAAGGTGTAAAGCCGAAGTGTATAGGATTACACTAACCAGATAGACAAGGTAAGACAGACAGGGATAAAAGAAAACTGCAATCATACAAAATACACTCAAACAACAGAGTGAAACCAGAAGTTTACATACACTATATAAAAAGACACATGCATGTTTTTCTCAATATCTGACATGAAATCAGAATAAACCTTTCCTGTTTTAGGTCAATTAGGATTACCATAATTTTTAATATTTGCCAAATGCCAGAATAGTGAGAGAGATAATATTTTAAAGCATTTTTATTACTTACTGCAAACTCAAACATTTGCATACACTAAGATTACTATGCATTTAAACAATTCTGGACTGCCCATATGATGATGTCTTGTGTTTTTTTGGCAACATCTCAGTTAATTAGAAACACACCTGATACATACCTCCCATTGACTATGCGACTGTTAGCCACTTCAGTATGCATATGGAGAAGCAACAATATCATTAAATCCCTATGCTGAAATACCAGATAAAGGCTATTCAATTGGATGCCACATAGAAATAAACAAAGCTAATGGGCTGTGCCGAATGAAAAAGTTTGTGTGCTTACATGAATGAAGAGGATCCACATGTAGAAGGACATACCACGATGACACCGTTTCGCACAGTGCTTCTTCCCAGAGGGGCGTTAACGAAAGGGGGGAAATGGGGTCCTTAAATATGTTACATCTATTGGGATGTGTTGTTGACAATCAATGGGACAATTTTAGAGGAGTGTTTGTAGGTGCGGTTAAATACAGGCAGCCTATTGAGTTAATTGGTGGGTGAGGTCAACCTGTTGTCTATCAGGGGATAGGCGGTGCATGAATAGCCCACTCATTGCTGGTTGGTGAAATAGTGACTTCCGGTTAATGCACTGTGGAACGAGTGCGTGGAACGCACGCTGTCCCTGATACACATGACGGGAAGTTCTCGGCGAGGTGAGCCCGCATGCTCACTACCCTGAGACAAGAGGTATCGTGTGGAGAGAGAAATAGCCAGCGCGTTGTACAAAAGAGGCGGGGACTGAATGTGGAGGACAGTGGTAAGCATACAGTAAGAAGGAAAGAACAGAACACAACTAGAAGATGTTCAAAAAGGTGAACATGCTAATGATGCGTAATTTTAAAGGTAAATAAACTAAAACTAAAGATGTACTGTATATTGTTCCAAAAGGGGTATCCAGAAATAAAGAATAGTGTATAGAGCAATGTGATAATGAAATGTGACCAAAATATTATGGACATACTATGGAATAGCTAAAATATGGTTACCGTATTTTTCGGACTATAAGACGCACCGGACCATAAGACGCACCCCAAATTTTAGGGTGGAAAATAGGAAAAAATTATTTTTTATAAGATGGGGGTCCGTCTTATAGTCTGAATAGGTATCTCCCCTGGGAGGGCGGTGGAGCTGGGGTCACAGGAGGCAGGGTCCTTCAGGAAGCCGGCGGAAGTGGAGGCATGCTGGTACCTGGTTGCTGGGGGCCTGGTGCTGGGGGCCTGGTGCCCTGGTACCTGGGGTGCTGGTGCTGGTGCCTGGCCTGGGGTGCTGGTGCCTGGCCTGGGGTGCGGATGCCTGGTCTGGGGTGCTGGTGCCTGGCCTGGGGTGCTGGTGCTGGGGACCTGGGGTGCTGGTGCCTGGCCTGGGGTGCTGGTGCCGGAACAAGAGGTGAGGCGAGCCGGTATCTGGCTGGGGGCCGTGCCTGGCCGGGTACCAGGTCCGATGTATTGCTGTGAGCGGAGTTTGCAGAGCAGAGTGAGCGGCTTCCGGTGGCCACGGCCATATTCCTTAAGATGTGCTCTACAGGAAAATGGCCACCGACTCAGCAAAGCGCATGCGCCGGCTCTGGCGGCCATTTTCCTGTAGAGCACAGCTTCAGGAACATGGCCGCGGCCACCGGAAGCCGCTCACTCTGCTCTGCAAACTCCGCTCACAGCAGTACACCAGCCCCGATACCTGGCCAGGCCAGGCCCCCAGCCAGATACCGGCCCTCCTCACCTCTTCTTCTGCCGCCGCCCTGCAATCCCGCTCCACCACCACCAGTAAGTTGCGTTCGGACCATAAGACGCACCCCCCATTTTCCTCCCAAATTTGGGTGGAAAAAAGTGCGTCCGAAAAATACAGTATATATTAAGAGGGTCCATGATTAGTGATGAGCAAATATGTTCGAAATCCGATCTGAAATGTTAAATTCGACACGAATATGGTACATTCAGATTCGTGATCGGAAATATGAGCATTTTTTCTTAAAATCGGAAAAAATCGGTAACATTCGGTGAAAAAGTGCAGGAAAATTATTGCGGTGCAACTAAAGTGTTTTTAACACTTTGTGTATGATGAGCGAGGGGACGTGTTTGGTGAGGGTTGTAGCTGGGGGGGGGGGGGGAAGCAGACAGAAGCTGAGAGCAGCACCGTGCTTCTAAGTTTTTTTTTCTAACTTTATGTGTGCAAATCACGGCTAGCCAATTAGAGCGCAGGAAGCATCCACACTGTCCAGACACAAGGGCTTGTGTCACTGGCTGCTGAAATCACATGTCCTCTCTATATAAAGAGCGGACATGTTCTGTGAGCGCCATTTTATGCTTGGTCATAAATGCTGCTGCTGGACCCTGCTCCTGTATACTGAGAGATTTTAGCTATATAGATAGGCAGTTGCTTGTAAGTCAGATAGTTTAGATAACTAGTGTCCTGTGTGTCTGTGAAATCGACCTTCCAGCAGATTTTTTTTTTCTTGTGCTATTACTGAGGTCTAGACAAACACAGCAGGGCCCATGTCATAGAACTCTGTTGTGCACAGCTTGCATTGTGCTCTATGCACGAGAATCCCTTAAAAAATCATTTTTTTCACTTGCTAATGTGATACAGCAAGCAAGCCCAACTAGCCCACTTTTTCATATTGTGGGATTGAAATTCAGCTGTATGCAGAGCTCCTGAGTGCAGAGTACTAAAATCTATTTTTTTTCATATGCTAATGTGATAGCGCAAGCTATAGTAGCCAACCGTGTCATTTTTTGGGGGTGAAATTCAGCTGTATGCACAGTAAAAAAAATCTATTTTTTCTGTTGCTAACCAGAGTAAAAAAAAAAAATGTTTTTCTGTGACAAACGTGATACAGTCTGCTATAAGCCACCTAGTCCTTTTGTGGCGGTGAAATTCAGCTGTTTTCAGTGTAAAAAAATCTATTTTTTCAGTGGCTAACCAGAGTAAAAAAAAAATTTTTTTCTGTGACAAATGTGATACAGTCTGCTAAAAGCCACCAAGTCCTTTTAAGGGTATGTGCCCATGTAGCGTTTTTCAAGCGTATATGCTGCGGAATTTCCATAGCGTAAACGCTTGTGAAACGCTATGTAATCCGCCCCCCATGGTCCCCAAGGGGATTCCGCAAGTTTAATGCCCATGCTGCGGATTTTTCCGCAGCGTTTATGATGCGGGGAAAAATCCGCAGCATGTCAATTAATTTTGCGTTTCCGCAAGCGGAATTGCCTTTGCAATGCAATAAAAAACGCAAGGCAATTCCGCATGTGGAAATCGCGCGATAAACGCGTAATAAACGCGTGCGGAATTCCGCATGCGTTTATCCGGGAGAGGACATGCAGAAATGAAGCAGAAAATTTTTGCTTAATTTCCGCAGCGTGGGCACATAGCCTAAGGCGGTGAAATTAAGCTCTGTGTAGACTGAGTAAATAAACTATTTTTTTTCTGTTGCTAACAAGAGTAAGAAAAAAAATTTTTTCTGTGACGAGCATGATACAGTACGTCATATGTCATCTTGTCATTTTGTGGCGGTGAAATACAGCATATGCAGAGTAAAAAAATCTATTTTTTCTGGGACTAATGTGATACAGCAGGCTAGATATGAGTTTGAAATATCTTGGAGCATATCTCCTATGTTATACAGGCGTCATCCACAGTAAAAGAAAAACTTTCTTCTGTTACTAAAGTGATACAGCAGGGGACATCTCAGTTTGAAACAGTTTGGAGTATATCTCCTATGTTGTACAGGCGTCATCCACCGTAAAAAAAAATACAGCAAGTCATATTTCACCTTGTCATTTAGTGCCGCTGAAATTCAGCTGTGTATGACTCGCCCCCTGGGCCGTGGGGTACTCGGAACCGGGCCTTCTAGTGTACGGTGCTGATAGGGGTAGTAGTGGCAACCCGGTCCCGTGGCTCAGGGTGGTCAGACCAGTGGCAGTCTTCTATATGTTTTGCATTGTCTGACTACGCCACCCGTGGATTGCGGTCAGGGATGACTGCCGCTGCAAGGCAGACCGCTGAGGCTGATGTTGGTGTGCAGCACAGGGGTAGGATAACTCCCCACGGGAAGAGCGTAGCCTCAGGGCAATGTAGGTGGATGGTGGGGACTGTAGTGCAGGACGTCCCAGTACCGTTAGTGCTGGCGTGGTAAGAAACACAACGACAACGTGTTGCAGTCCAGGGTCTTTTACTCACAGTTCGTATACTCCAAGCCACTTCTGTACAGGTAGTGACTGCCCAAGCCGTGCTGCGTCCACCAGGTGAGGGGCTCGGTCAACCCCCAGGCAATTCATGAGTATGGCACAGAACTCCCTTCTATCCTTCTGTGGCACCCCAGGGGTCTGGTTACCACAGTAATAGAAATATTACGTCTGAGAGCAGGTGGGAGGTTTCCTGGTCAGGAGCCCTTAAACATGCAACACCTCCTGTCCCAGGCCAGATAGGGGAGGAACCTGCCCTATATAAACTGGATCTGGGGCGGGGTTAGTTAGACAGAGCCTGGAGTGAAGTTCCAGACAGAGGGCGAGAAACAGCTAGGAGCTCTGTAGGAGCAGGAGCTGAGTGCCAGGGACTGGAAGCAGATATTGCTCGTCCTGACTGAAGAGACTACGACCGGACAACGGAGTGCGAGGCTGTGGGAATCTCTAAGTCCAGCAGCAGAAACGAGCCGGCAGGGGATTCCAGGTCCTCTGGCCATAGAAGCCCGGAGGCTCAGTCACAAGGAAGGGACCAGCACCGTCATCGAGGAGCGGAGGCTATCAGAAGGCCCCAAGTCACCAGCCATACGGGTGAGCACCACACGGTATACTCAGGGACGTGGGCTACTTCCACTCGCTTACAGCAAGGTTGCCAGGAAGAGTGCAGATAGACGGGGAAGCATACAACTCCACCTGGCCAGGGGAACTCCTGCTTGCTCGCAGACTGACCAGGCCTCTTATGCTAGCCAGTACTCCCGGGAGGGTCTGCCTTAATATCATCAGTAAAGACCCTGAACTGCACTGCAAAGACTCTGAGTCATTCCTGCTCTCTCACCGCATGCAGCACTACTAGTACTGGGACGCCCGCGCACCATCACTCCCATCATCCACATTCCCTGCCCTGAGCCCATACTCTTCCCGTGGGGAGTTATCCCATCTTTAGCTGTGCACACCACACCAGCCTCAGTGGACTGCCTCGCAGCGGCGGTACACCCTGACCGCAATCCACGGGTGGCGTAGTCGGACATTAAACCACAAAAACCCTATAAAGACTGCCACTGGTTTGATCGCTGAGCCACGGGACCGGGTCGCCGCCACGGAGACTACAACCCCCAGAGACTCGGCTCCGGGTAACCCACACGCTTGCACACACGGCCCAGGGGGCGTGTCAACTTTGGCGTAGTCGGCAGGATTTCGTGCCCGCAGCCACCGGGTACCGCGTGCCTTCAAAAGACTGTCATACCTGCCGTGGTGAAGGTTCCCACCATCCTGGGCCGTTTCCCGCCATCCGCAGCTGTTTTCCCGCCATCCGCAGTCGTTTTCCCGCCATCGGACGCCATCTTCGGGACGCCGCGAGGGAAGAAGAGGGGAGTGGACGCCGAAAGCGCGTGAAACTCAAAGCTCCGCCCCACGCACCAACGCTGCGCAAGGTCCTGGAAGGGAGAGAGAGCGACGCTGATGTCACCAGGACGCGATGCAAGGTCCTCGTCCGGAGCAGCACCAGCGGAGCCGTGGCCTACAGAAGAGGATCGTCAGAAGGTAGGCCACACTTAACTAGGGGGGAGGAGGATGACGGACACGGAGGGACCCTCTACCACCAGCGCGGCCACTGCCGCAGTAATGCCATTTACAATGCCTTACATCCCGGAGCGGCCTGGCTGCCCCAATACTCAGGGGAGTCGCACACCCTAAGCGACTTTAAAGAGAGACTGTACAGCCTATTTAAGGTATACTCCCTGACGGAGGGCCAGAAAGTGAGCATATTGATAGGCCAGCTAACCGGCGCAGCCCAGCGCGAAGTAAAGTCCTGGTCAGTCCGGGACAAGGAGACAGTAAAGGAGATCTTGGCCCACCTGAAGGACACTTTTGATACCCGCACCTCAGCCGAGATCAAAATGAGATTTTATGGGTGCAAGCAGCGGGCCCAAGACCGTATAAGAGACTATGCTTTGAGTTTGCAAGACGCCCTGGGAGCCATTAAACAGGCAGACCCTGACAGTGTGCGGAATGCAGATGAACTGTTAACTGAGCAATTCATTGCAGGATGCCATGCAATTAGCTGTTCGTGTGGATTGGAGGCTGAGATCTAGGCAGAATGAGGTAACGACTAATGTAATGCCAGGTCCTAGACTCCAGAAAATCTGCTCAGACACCGGAGAACCGATGGAGGTTGGGGCGATGTCACTCCGCTCTCAGGAAAGAGACCGGAGGTTCGCCGAGGGATTGTGTCTTTATTGTGGTAAAGCTGACCATTTGATTAAGTATTGTGAACTTCGTTTAAGTAAAGAAAAAAAAAAGGTCAGGTACGTCCGTATAGCTTGTTTACCCTCTGCAGGAGTATTTCTTTCAGGGAGTACTACTTTGCAGAAAAATTTGATGGAATTTCAGGTATTTGTGGATTGTGGTTCAACACTTAATGTGATTGATAAAGTGTTTTTGGAAAAACTTAAATTGAAATCCAAACCTTTATCATCACCTATTTCTGTGGTTGCAATTGATAACACTCCTTTGAAATATATTACTCACAAGGTTGCTGCATTTCCCCTCACTATCAATGGACTTCACCAAGAAATTTTGGACTTGGTTGTATTAAATAATTTACCCTCTCCGGTCATTCTAGGATTGCCTTGGTTAAAACTGCACAATCCTTTGCTGGACTGGTGTACTAATATGATAAAGTCTTGGAGTCCGAAGTGCAATGATAAATGTTGTAATGGTCGCATTGCGGCTGTGGAAAAAGGGGAATTACCTGTACCTATTCAAGATTTTTGGAGGGTTTTTTCGGAAGAGGAGTCGCAAGTTTTACCTCCTCATTGGGATTATGATTGCGCCATTGAATTTGTTCCGGGAGCTACTCTTCCCAAGAGTCGCTTGTTTAATCTGACTATCCCTGAAAGAAAGGCCTTGGAGGAGTACATACAGACTAGCCTGGCTGCTGGTCACATTAGACCTTCTAAGTCGCCTGTGTCAGTTGGATTTTTCTTTGTTAAAAAAAAGGACGGGGGTTTACGTCCATGTCTGGATTTTCGTGAAATTAATAAGATTACCGTACGCAATTCCTACCCATTGCCGTTAATTCCTGACTTGTTTAACCAGTTAGTGCGGGCCAAGTGGTTCTCTAAGATTGATCTCCGGGAGGCATACAATTTGTTACGAGTGAAGGAGGGTGATGAAATGAAAACTGCTTTTAACACTCCGGTAGGTCATTTTGAGAATCTGGTGATGCCTTTTGGTCTTACCAATGCACCTGCATTTTTTCAGAACCTTATTAATGACATCCTGAAACCTTTGATTGGTAAGAATGTGGTTGTGTATTTAGATGACATTTTGATTTATTCGCCAGATCTGGAGTCCCATTGGCAGAGTGTACGTGAAGTTTTGCAGTTATTGTGTGATAATTCACTCTTTGCTAAGCTAGAGAAATGTGAGTTCGCTGTGCAGAAAATTAGTTTTTTTGGGCTACATTGTCTCCAGCGAGGGCTTTGAGATGGACCCGGTGAAGGTTCAGGCTGTGCAGGAATGGCCTAGGCCTATTGGTTTGAAATCTATACAGAGATTTTTGGGTTTTGCCAATTATTACAGGAAATTCATTAAGAATTTTTCTGTAATTGTTAAGTCTCTAACCGATCTCACCAGGAAAGGTGCGAATACGGTCCAGTGGACTACTGAGGCCATTGAAGCGTTTAAGTATCTCAAAGAGAGGTTCAGTTCTGCCCCTATCCTTATGCAGCCTGATGATACCAAGCCTTTTTTGGTTGAGGTCGATGCTTCATCGGTGGGGGTCGGAGCAGTTTTGTCTCAGGAGAACAGGGATGGAGTACATCCTTGTGCCTTCTTTTAGAAAAAAAATTCGGAAACCAAACTGAATTATAATGTTGGAAATCAGGAGTTGCTGGCTATGAAACTCGCGTTTGAACATTGGTGTCATTTTTTAGAAGACGCTAGATTTCCTATTCAGGTCTTCACAGATCATAAAAATTTGATCTATCTGGATGCTGCCAAGCGCTTGAATGCCCGTCAAGCTAGGTGGGCACTTTTTTTTTCTCGGTTTCATTTTTCTGTTACCTATATCCCTGGTACTAAGAATGTTAAAGCCGATGCTTTATTTCGCAGCTTCTCTCCTACAGTTGGTGCCGAGGAGGAGGAGAGCATTTTACAGAAAGGAGTTGTGGTGGCGGCATTGGACTCCATTTTGGAGAATAGGATTCGGAAAGCTCCAGATGATGCTCCATCTAACACTCCCCATGGGAGGTTGTTCAAGCCTAGAACCTTTAGGAGAGATTTGTTTGTGGAGTGTCATGAGTCTCGGTTGGCAGGTCATCCAGGAATTTCTGAGACTAAAAGACTTATCAGTCGCAGTTTTTGGTGGCCTGGATGGCAGAAAGAAGTCATCAAGTGGGTGCATCAATGTACTGTGTGTGCTAGGTCAAAGGCTTCACATACTCCTGCTGCGGGGTTGCTTTGCCTTCTGGAGGTTTCTAGCGCGCCTTGGACGCATCTCACAATGGATTTTATTACTGATCTTCCTGTGTCCGAGGGTTTTACTGTCATCTGGGTGGTCGTGGACCGTTTTAGTAAGATGTGGCATTTGGTTCCATTCATTAAGTTGCCCTGCACCAAGACACTCGCTAATGCGTTTGTTAAGGAGATTGTCAAGCTTCATGGCGTTCCCACGGATATTATTTCTGATAGAGGACCTCAGTTTGTGGCTCGCTTTTGGCGTGCTTTTTATGACAGGTTGGGAGTCCATTTGTCATTTTCGTCTGGGTATCATCCTGAGTCTATTGGACAGACTGAAAGAAAGAACCAGGATTTAGAACAGTTTTTGCGTTGTTTTATGGCGGACAATCAAGAGGTGTGGTCTGAGTTTCTGCCTCTCGCAGAATTTGCTCTTAACCATCATACATCCTCCTCAGCTGGGTGTTCTCCTTTTTTTTCTTGTACTGGGAGACATCCGTCTTTTGTTTCGTTCTCCAAATTGGGGTCGGCGGTGCCGGAGGAGAAGAATTTTTCTGGTGATTTGGAGAGAGTTTGGACTAATGTACGTTACAACCTTCAAGAGGCTAACAAGAAGTCCAAGAAGTATTTTGACAGGAAACGTAAGGAGGTTTTGTTTACTGTGGGTGACATGGTTTGGCTGTCCTCAAGGAACTTGCGTTTGAGGATTCCCTCTAAAAAACTAGGTCCTAAGTTTGTGGGTCCATTTAAAGTGCTTCAGGTTGTTAGCCCATCTGCGGTTAGGTTGGATGTCCCTACTTCCTGGAAGATTAATCCTGTGTTTCATGTTTCCTTGTTGAAAAACGCTGATGTATCAGATAGGGATGACACTGTCACAGTTCCTCCTGTGGTGGAAGATGGCGGATATGAAATTTCTCGTATCTTGAATTCTAGATGGCATAGAGGGAGAGTACAGTATCTCGTCTCCTGGAAGGGTTTTGGTCCCGAAGATAACTCCTGGGTAAGGGCGAATGATGTCTCTGCTCCTAGGCTTGTAAGAGCTTTCCACAAGAGGTTTCCGGATAGGCCTGGGCCTGGAGGATCCGGAGGATCCTTATAAAAGAGGGGGTTCTGTTAGAACCCTCCTGTTTGTTTTTTCCATCTTGTGTTTTGCGGTCTCGTGACCATCTGCCTATATATTCCAGCTCCGCCCTTTTGGCTGTGCTGGACTTCAGTGTTGTTTGACTGTTTTGCTAGCCAGGTGCTTCTGTGCCTATCTCTGTCAGTTTGTTTGGTCCTTCTGGGACCTCTAGTACCCTTTTTTCAGTTTATCTTTTTGTGTTCTGCAACAACCTTTTCTGTTCAGGAGGTGTCCCATTATTGTTCCAGTCCTAATTCTTTTAGGGACCCCTTCCTTTATGTTATAGGTCTTCGTTCAGACTAGCCGAGGACTAAGGCGGGTCTGTTCGCAAGGAACAGGCAGCCCGCTACATCGTAGGGATTCAGCTTAGTCTTACTGTAGGGATAGCTTTCCCCTTTCTTTCCTTAGCACTTGTTGCAGATCCTAACATCCACAACCTGATGGCAGCAGCCGTCCCTCGGTACTCGGTCCCCAGCCACCACTATTTCTCCTGGTGTGCCGTCCCCGCATTACACAAGCACGCGTCCCACAACATTAGCCGTGCCCTCAACAACGCAGTTACTGGGAAGGTTCACCTAACCACGGACATGTGGACAAGAGTTGTGGGCAGGAACGGTACATCTCACTGATGACAGACTGGGTTAATATAGTGGAAGCCGGGACCCAGTCGGACCTTGGGATGGAACATGTCATCCCGATGCTGAGGATTGGGAACCCTGGGTTAATCAGGGTTACCCCCACATTCTACAACTCCTGCACCTTCTCCTCCTCTTCAGCCTTCATCTACGAAATGCCCACATCAGTCAGAAGCTGGAAGCACTGCAGCACTGCCTCGGCCAAGCGGCAACAGGCTGTGCTGAAGCTAATATGCTTAGGTGACAAACTGCACACTGCTGAAGAGTTGTGGACAGCTCTGAAAGAGCAAGCAGATCTGTGGCTGTCACCGCTGAACCTACAGCAAGGCATGGTCGTGTGTGACAATGGCCGGAACCTGGTGGCGGCTCTGAAGCGAGGCAACCTCACACACGTACTATGCCTGGCCCATGTGCTTAACCTCGTGGTTCAGCGGTTTCTCAAAACCTACCTGGATCTGCCAGATCTGCTTGTCAAAGTATGCCGCATTTGTGCTCATTTTAGAAAGTCAGCTCCAGCTTCCGCCGCCCTTGCCGTGCTTCAGCAGCGTTTGCAGCTTCCGGCTCACCGACTGGTGTGCGATGTCCCCATGCGTTGGAACTCAACCTTGCAGATGTTGGGAAGGATTTGTGAGCAGCACAGGGCAGTTGTTAGGTACCAGTTTCAAAACATCCATCGGTATTCAGGTCTGCCTCCGCACATAAGAGCTCAGGAGTGGGCATGGATGTCAGACATCTGTGCAGTCCTCCAAAGCTTTGAGGACTCCACCAAGACGGTGAGCGGCGCTGACTCCATTATTAGCATCACCATTCCACGTCTCTGTCTTCTGAAACAATCGCTAATCACAATTAAAGAGGAGACATTGCAGGCGGAGCATGATGAGATGGAGCGAGGAACCAAACAGGGTGATTCCACACAGCCCAGCCTCATCTCATCCCAACGTTGATTGGGTGACAATCAGAAGGAGAAGGAGGAGGAGGAAGAACAGGAGCTAGTTTCCTGCGCTATAGACGGTACTACTCGCGCAACTGTCATACCGTCTGTTCAGCGTAAATGGCCTGAGGAGAGGGAGGTCAGTGGTCCTCTTGGTGAGGACATGGAAGTCTTGCCTGTTAGCAGTCTGGCACGCATGGCTGAGTTTATGTTACGCTGCCTTTCCCGTTCTCCAAATTTTGGGTGACAGTCATTACTGGTTGGTGACACTTCTAGAGCCATGCCACAAGGAGAAATTTCTATCTCTTATTCCCGCGGCAGACAGGTCTGCTATAATGGGGCAGTACCAGAAGGCCCTTAAAAAAATTCCAATCTGAAAACGCTGGCGGCAGAGGTCACAGTTCGTTGGACAACCAAGGAGTACAAGCGAGAGAGACACGAATACAATCCAGCAAAGGCAGGGGAACACTGTCAAAGGTCTGGGATAGTTTTTTTCAGACCCTCCAATCACACAGACCCTGATGCACGGGGTACTTTCACAAGGAGGGATAATTTTACGAAGATGCTGAAGGAGTACCTTGCTGACCATACCAACGTCCTCTGTGATTCCTCTGTGCCTTATAATTATTGGGTATCCAAGCTGGACACGTGGCATGAACTGGCTCTCTACGCCTTGGAGGTCTTGGCCTGCCCTGCCGCTAGTGTTTTGTCAGAGAGGGTTTTTAGTGCCGGCAGGGGAATAATAACTGATAGGCGTGTATTAGTGGGGAAGGGCCTAGCCTTCCCTTGGCACTGAGATTGTTAAAGGAAGTGTTCCTGAAGTCAGACCCCTCTGAACTGTTGGTAGACCAAGCTAAGGGGTTAGCTTTAGTGGTCCAGTCAGTAGAGTAGAGGGGGAACTTAGTGCACTGATCAAGCCTTGAGTGACATAGAGCTTGTTCCTGGCATAATTCCTTGTGGGCTGCAGTACCTGAAAACAGCCACAAGATGCCACTGTCCTGGGTGCAGATGTCAGGTTGAGTCTGCTAGCAGTGTTACAGACAGTGATGAGTTAATGCTGTGTGATGACAGCTCACTGAGGGTGGGCACATTAGGAAAATCTCTGTTTAGTTTCCAGGATCAGGAAGTGATTCTTCAGTTAGAGATAGGACAGTGACCATTACGGGCAGCCTGAATATATGTGGCTGCTAGGGTAGACGGGAGCTCCATACCCTCAGACAGTGGGATCAATAGTGCAAAAGTCTCCCTACACAAGAGCATGAGTCCTGTTAGCCGGCCAGAGAAACTCATCAAAGGTAGTGAGGACCCGGGGCACTTCTAGTCTGCAGGAAGCAGAGGAAGATAAATAGGACTCCAGGCTAAGACGTGGGGGGAGAGATATTGGATCCAGATCACTGTTGGTATTTCAGAAGAGTCTCTTGGGCCAGAGATTAGAGTCACAGAGATGCTTCACTTAAAGAGGGAACCAGGGCTGAAGGAGTTACCAGCGCCTGAGAGAGAGATGATAACCTGTCAGGCCTTATCCATTATATCTGCCTGTAAATATTGTACATATTCCTCTTTCCCAAGTAAAGTTCAAGTTCTGGTTAAGAACCTCGTGTCCTCTGAATTTATTGCTGCCCTGGTCCCAGAAGAGAAATGCCTGGAGACAGCCGCGATCGGATGGTTTGTAGTAAGTGGAGAGCCCCACATACACAGCCACACATCAGAGGGAGGACACGTATTGTCTGTAGGGTGCCAGAGTGAGAGGGGGCTACAGCTCGCCCATGACTACCTCGCTGGGGCACCTTACATTTGGCGTAGTCGGCAGGATCCGAGCTCCTCGCATGAAGAAAGCGGGGAAGAGCCGACACAGAACACTGAGGAGAAAGTGTTGAAAGGCATGCGGCCCAAGATGGTGGCCCGAAGCATGGATTCCAAGATGGTGACAATGGCGGTAAAGTCTGGGAGAAGAACCGCCTATCGTGGGAGGGGACGGCGCCGGAGAGCGCGAAAAGATGTCCAGCCCCTACGAGTTCCTGCCCAAAGAAGGATGGGCCCAGCAGTGAAGATGCGTCCCAGGATGGGACTTCCAGTGAGGAAGAGGGCGCGGAGTAAAGTGAAGTCCGGCCCCGTGAGTATCAGCGCGCACAGAGAAGGGGCGCGGCTGAAGGCGGAGCTACCGAGAGTGACGAGTGACGCGGCGGTCGCGTCAGAAAGCCGGCCCAGGAAGAGGAGGAGTTGGACGCGCAGGACGCGCCTCACTGGTAAGCGACCAGCGCCATTTTCTGTCCAGCGCGCGAGAGGAAGGAGGTGCTGCGGTGGATGCTCTGAGAGAATGGCGACCAGAGGATCGGATGACCTGTCCGGAATGAGCGCTGAGGAAGAGATCCTAGAGCTGAGTACCCCAGGGGCTGCAAGCGAGAGTCGCTCGCTCGCGGATGCTGCCCGTGAGTTTTTGCCCCCAGTGGCTGTCCATTGGTCCACTAGGCCCGATCCGGAGCTTGGCCTGTTTGTCCATGAGTTCCGTATGTGGTGCTGGAGCCGGATGCCGGAAGACCCGTCCCCCTCAGCCGAGGGTGGAGAACATTCCGGTGGGGCCGGAGCAACAGCTGCAGCGGGGCTTGACGGAGGTGAGCAGCCTATACCCCAGCGGCCAGTTTCGCCTGCGGCGCCTGCCGCGACAGCTTCCACGGCGACAGGGGCCCCTAGGCCTGAAAGGAGTGGTGCGGAGGCGAGGTCTCCCAGGAAGAGGGCCCCGCAAGAGAGTTTCTGGCAGCTGGCGGTGGAGGCCATCGACACCCCTTCGGCGAAGCGTTATGCCGAGCTCGGGAGTCTTAGGTGGACTACCCGCAACCCCCCGATGACGCCACGAGAGCAGCGGCGATGGACCGACACTTTCCTCAGAGGCTGGCTGGAAGGGTCCAACGCAGCGCGGAGAGAGTCGGTGGAGGCCTTCCAGACTCGGGGATGAGTCCTTGAGTTCCACATCCGTGAGGGGTACGGATTCCTGGGGGAAGAGTGGACCGGGCACGAGGTGTTCGTTACTCGTGAGGTAATTAAGCGAGATTATCTGCCTGATCGCCTTCACAATCTGCGTGTGGGGGACATAGTGCACTTCGTTAAGTGCGAGTGTTCTGGAGGGTGGAACGCGGCTGCGCTCACCCGACCGTATGAATGGAAAGATGTCCTGGAAAAGGACAAAGAGGTCTTCAGAAGGAGGGCCAAGAGGGAGGCTAAGCAGCGCTGGGCTAAGGAAGCCCCTAAAGGCTTTCTGCCCCCACCTAAGGCCAGTGCTCTGCCAGCAGAGGAGCCTAGGAGGCGGCAGTGGAGGGAGATTGTGAGCGAGGAAGAGGAAGATCTCGCAAGTGGCAAGGAAGCTGATTTCCCTAGTGAGGTGCCAGAGGAGGAGTCGGCGCCACAATACCCAGGAGGGGCTGAGAGAGCTGTCGGGGAAATTCAAGCTGGCACCAGTAATGTCGTCCACAGCTTTACAGTGACCAGCTACAGCCCTACCCAGGTCGGCTGTGGCAGTGCTACATCCTCGGACGAGGACCCTGGGCCTACTAAGTACCCCGATCAGCCTTGGAGGTGGAAGAAGCCACCTTCCTCTGCAGCATGGGCCGCCTTCATGAAGGAACGGAAGGAGGCCCGGAAGAAGTGAGCTGGCTAAAAGGTCCATTGACCTTTCACCTTTTCTTCTACTAGGACCCACCAGCTGTGGTCCTGATTCTGGGACTGTTTCCCAATGGGAGCGGAGTGCCCCATGTTGAAATAAGTTAAAAAGAATATATATATGGAGGACTGTTCCCCTACCTCCCAGGCCAGGAAGGCCTTAAGCAGCACCAAAGTTATGTGCCCAGGAGAGCTGCTCTTTTTGTTTTTACTTTTTATTTTTCTTTTGTTGCGCTTGTTGTGCCTTTTTCTGCTGGAATTTAAAATGTTGAGGCACACTTTGAGGATGGATATCCTCCAAATCTAAGAGACTTGCAGCCTAGCGGGAAGAACCGGTGACCCCCGCTAGGGCCAAGAAGAAAGAGACTCACAGGGTGTTATCTGTGACTGTGCCTCAGAATGCAGCCCTTGAAGGAGATTGGGGGCTATTGAGGTGTTGGCCTGTCTTAAAAATATGGACATGGACACTGTGTTTCCAGGGTCCTTACCAAGAAGGACCGGTACCTCTGAGAAGTTTTGAAAAGTTGATAATGGACTGTCCTGAGTTACTGTTCCGGGGCCCTTAACCGAGAAGGGCCAGTCTCCCATTCAAGAAGACGTTTTTCAGGACCAGTCGTATACTAAAATGCTTTAGTAAATTAAGTAATGTGATATAATGTCATAGCTGCTGATCTGTGTTGATTGTTTAGTGTGGTCGGGGACAACCAACATTAATGTGTCGGGAAATGTAATAGTGTGGAAGGGCGTAGCCTTCCCTTGGCACTGAGATAGTTAAAGGAAGTGTTCCTGAAGTCAGACCTCTCTGAACTGTTGGTAGACCAAGCTAAGGGGTTAGCTTTAGTGGTCCAGTCAGTAGAGTAGAGGGGGAACTTAGTGCACTGATCAAGCCTTGAGTGACATAGAGCTTGTTCCTGGCATAATTCCTTGTGGGCTGCAGTACCTGAAAACAGCCACAAGATGCCACTGTCCTGGGTGCAGATGTCAGGTTGAGTCTGCTAGCAGTGTTACAGACAGTGATGAGTTAATGCTGTGTGATGACAGCTCACTGAGGGTGGGCACATTAGGAAAATCTCTGTTTAGTTTCCAGGATCAGGAAGTGATTCTTCAGTTAGAGATAGGACAGTGACCATTACGGGCAGCCTGAAAATATGTGGCTGCTAGGGTAGACGGGAGCTCCATACCCTCAGACAGTGGGATCAATAGTGCAAAAGTCTCCCTACGCAAGAGCAAGAGTCCTGTTAGCCGGCTGGAGAAACTCATCAAAGGTAGTGAGGACCCGGGGCACTTCTAGTCTGCAGGAAGCAGAGGAAGATAAATAGGACTCCAGGCTAAGATGTGGGGGGAGAGATATCGGATCCAGATCACTGTTGGTATTTCAGAAGAGTCTCTTGGGCCAGAGATTAGAGTCACAGAGATGCTTCACTTAAAGAGGGAACCAGGGCTGAAGGAGTTACCAGCGCCTGTGAGAGAGATGATAACCTGTCAGGCCTTATCCATTATATCTGCCTGTAAATATTGTACATATTCCTCTTTCCCAAGTAAAGTTCAAGTTCTGGTTAAGAACCTCGTGTCCTCTGAATTTATTGCTGCCCTGGTCCCAGAAGAGAAATGCCTGGAGACAGCCGCGATCGGATGGTTTGAAGTAAGTGGAGAGCCCCACATACACAGCCACACATCAGAGGGTGGACACGTATTGTCTGTAGGGTTCCAGAACGAGAGGGGGCTACAGCTCGCCCACGACTACCTCGCTGGGGCACCTTACAGGTTCATCCGCCATCAACTGATAATGCTGACAGGCTGACTCTTATAAAAATGAACAAGGGCTAGAATGGGCCAGACTTCTCAACACCACCGAATAATAGCAGCATAACATAAACTAAAAATCCAGTGTCATTTTTTTGAGAGGTCTATTCCCATGCACCTCTTCACATACAGACATGGGTATACGCTTCCTGATTTTGTCTATTTGCTGTTGTCCTCTTCCTTCTCCTCCTCCTCCACCACCATATCTACCATATAACCATATCTATGTCTCTTCCACGGGGCATTGGAGTGCCTCCAAATTTTTGGCAGCTCTTGCATTCACTGCATAGGCATTAACAGTATGGGAGACCCACTTCCTAATAATGGGAACATTTTTTTCATAAGGCCTTACTCTATTTCTCTTGCAAGGGGCATTGGAGTGCCTCCAAATTTTTGGCAGTCGTTGCAGTCACTGCATACGCAACAACAGTATAAGAGACCTTCTCCTTCATAATGGGAACATTTTGGTACTGAGGCCCACCTCTATGTGTCTATTGGTATTGGGGTATTTCCGAAATTTAGGCAGCCATTGTAGTCACTGCATACGCAATAACTGTATAGCAGTGCTGCTCCTTCCTACAACATGTTGATAAGGAGGCCCTCCTCGATGTGTCTTTAAATTGGTATTGGGGTTTGTCCTACATTTATGCAGCCGTTACAGTCACTGCATATGTAATAACTGCATGTGTAAAAAGACATTTTTTGCTCAGTCTCTCTTGCAACATTCTATAACCTTGAGTGCAGACTCGTACACAGATCTGATATAATCTTCTTAAAAGATTGGGACTTGGAGGAAACTGGCACAGATGTTCTTGCCTGCTGGACATCCGCCTCTGCTAGCTGACTGGCTGAAGTTCTATCTACTGCAGCGTTACCCAAGCCAACACTACTCAATTTTAAGTGATTGGATTATACACACTCATTAAGGATGACAGAGATGTCAGAATTTGATTTGTCCGATGGTGTTTCATACCTTAATCGACTGAAGTGAAAAGGGAGAATATTTTCGAGTTCTAACTTTTCTTATAGTCCTTGTGACTCACCCCCTGGGCCGTGGGGCACTCGGAACCGGGCTTCGGGGCAATGCTGGGAGTAGTAGTGGCAACCCGATCCCATGGCTCAGGGTGGTCAGACCAGTGGCAGCTTTCTATATGTTTTGTAGTGTCCGACTACGCCACCCATGGATTGCGGTCAGAGTGAACCGCCGCTGCAGAGCAGACCGCTGAGGCTGGTGTTGTGGGTGCAGCAGGGAATAGTACAACTCCCCACAGGAGGAGTGTAGCCTCAGGGCAGTGAGCATAGATAGTGGGGGTTATGGTGCAGGGCATCCCAGTACCGTTAGTGCTGGCGCGGTAAGAAACACAATGACAACGTGTTGCAGTCCAGGGTCTTTTACTCACAGTTCATATACTCCAAGTCACTTCTGTACAGGTAATGACTGCCCAAGCCGTGCTGCGTCCACCAGGTGAGGGGCTCGGTCAACCCTCAGGCAATTCAGGAGTATGGCACAGGACTCCCTTCTGTCCTTTCTCTGGCTCGTGCCCCACCAGTGACCAAACTTCTGTCCAGCTGCCGCGGATCTATGCGGGCAAACGTGGGCCCCGTTTCCCGCTATCCTATATGGTGCCTTCCTAGCAGGTTTGGCGGGGGGGTCGCACCAATAAATGATCACGACCTCTGGTTCTTGGCTGAGGGATAATTTACCTCCACCAACTTGGGATCTGGTACCCTTATTCTGCCTGACCCTTCACCCGTTATCTCGTGGGTTCTTAGGGTCCCTTCTTCCTTCTTGTTTCTGAGCCCTTCTGCTTCTCTGTCTCTTCTCCTCCTTTTCTGTTCCTTCTTCTTCCCCTTCCTCTGCCTCTTCTCCAGGCCTACTTCTCCTTCCTTCCTCCTCTCTGGCCCTGGCCTTTTCTCTAGGCCTGCCTCTGAGCAGAGCTCCTACAGAGCCCCTGCTCCCTGTTACCTCCCCACTGAACTTCTCTTCTTCTCTCTCCCAGAACTAAGATGGTGCCCGCCTTTTATACCTCCTCCTCTGTGTGTGAGCTCAGGTGACCAGCACCCAATGAGCTCCTACCTATACTCAGAAACCAACCCCTATCTGCTCCTACACCACTGGGTTTTCCTCCCCCCTCCCCACTCCAGCCAGGGACATAGTCAGTCGTGCCTGCATACTAATGGGAGCACCGTTGAGCTGTCCCCCGGAAATGGGGTGTGTGTGGTGTATGCAGCTAACTGAGCCCTGGTCCATACTCCATCCTTACCTGGGAGTGGAATACCACACCTCTGGTTGAGGTGCAATACCCCTGTAGCAACCGAACCCTCGGGGTGCTACACTTCTTTTTGGCTCATCCCATAATTCATCCTTATAGTAGGGTGAAGTATTGTATGTGCTTGAGTGTCTGCTGTCAGGTCTCCTAAAGTCTGTCCTGCAGTATGGCCAACGAACAGTGATAAGCAGAGGATTTCTACACTTCATTGTAGAATGTGAACAGCTAGGAATCCTCCTGGAGTCGAACATAGTCTGAAAACGAGGTCCATATATGTACTTTTTTTTCGACGACTTTTGTAAAATCTCCTTTAAATTACAAGTAACACTTACATTTTCTATGTCAAGAGTGTTCTAAATAAGATCATGTTAAAGAAAAAAAGTGGTTTGGTACTGTGTTAGCCAGTTGAAAAAAAGATTGCTCTCAGTGGGAAAAACAAGATAATCTTGCAGTTATGGTACCTTTTAATGGCTAACAAAAATAAAATAAATGATGTTACAAGGCAAGCTTTCAGGACAACTTAGGTCCCTACCTCAGGCATGGCATAACATGATATATGTGTAACATCCCTGGTGGCGTGCTTGCATAGTGCACCACCTCCCACTATGAAAGACCGCAATCTTACCTGTCAGTCCAGCCTGCAAACCATGCTCCAGTTCATGCTGTGTGCATGTCTCTTGTCTGATTGCTTAGGGCGGCGGCCCGGTTGCTTCCTGATTCTTATAGCTGCTGTGGGCGCACTCCTAATGTGTCCCCAGCCTATTGCTGTGAGTCACTGCATATTTAAACCCCCTCCACCCAGAAGGAGGTGCCTGAGCAACACCTTCACTCAGTTTGTCTTTGCAACTGTATTGCCAGGTCCTGTCCTGTATCTTGTCTGTTTCTGCCACCCTGGGGGCTGCATACCCAGGCCTGTTATCTCTGACCTCTAGTCCGTTTCCGCTACTCTGGGGGCTGCATACCCATACCTGTTATCTCTGACTTCTAGTCTGTTTCCGCCACTCTGGGGGCTGTATACCCAGGCCTGTTATCTCTGACTTCTAGTCTGTTTCTGCCACTCTGGGGGCTGCATACCCAGACCTGTTATCTCTGACTTCTAGTCTGTTTCCACCACTCTGGGGGCTGTATACCCAGGCCTGTTATATCTGACTTCTAGTCTGTTTCCGCCACTCTGGGGGCTGTATACCCAGGCTCTTTCTTGTATCTCGTTGCAGTAGCAGTTCCTGTCTGAACTGTATCCTAGCCTGTTACCTGTTTGTCTCTATGTCCGTACCTTCCCTTTTCCTGCAGTATCTGAACCTGCACCTAACTCCAACTCGTTGTCTCTGTACTTCTGTTTGTGAGTTTTGAGTCCACTCGCTACTTCATAGTAAGTACCTTGTGTGTATCTGGTTCTGCTTGTCCCTTTTCCCTTCCTCCGTATCTACCTCCTGTATTCTAGCTATCTTCCTGCATTTTCCAGTCTGTTCCATGTGAACAGAGCCCTGTCCTCTCTGCCTGCACCTTCAGCCCTGTTCGGCTCTGCTTGCTCACCGCGCCTGCGGTTTCCCTCTGCTCTGACTTGCCCACCGCTCCGGCGGCTTCTCTCTGCTCTGCCTTGCCCACCGCACCTGCGGTTTCGCTCTGCTCTGCCTTGCCCACCGCACCCGCGGTTTCGCTCCGCTCTGCCTTGTCACCGCACCTGCGGTTTCGCTCTGCTCTGCCTTGCCCACCGCACCTGCGGTTTCGCTCTGCTCTGCCTTGCCCACCGCACCCGCGGTTTCGCTCTGCTCTGCCTTGTCCGCCGCACCTGCGGTTTCGCTCTGCTCTGCCTTGTCCACCGCACCTGCGGTTTCGCTCTGCTCTGCCTTGTCCACTGCACCTGCAGTTTCGCTCTGCTCTGCCTTGCTCACCGCACTTGCGGTTTCGCTCTGCTCTGCCTTGTCCACCGCTCCGGCGGTTCCTCTTTTCTCTGCCTTGACCACCGCTCCGGCGGTTCCTCTCTGCTCTGCCTTGTCCACCGCTCCGGCGGTTCCGCTCTGCTCTGCCTTGCCCACAGCACCTGCGGTTTTCTCTCCGCTCTGCTTGCGCACCGCACCGGCAGTTCCTCTCTGCTCTGCCTTGTCCTCCGCTCCGGCGGTTCCGCTCTGCTCTGCCTTGCCCACAGCACCTGCGGTTTTCGCTCCGCTCTGCTTGCTCACCGCACCGTCAGTTCCTCTCTGCTCTGCCTTGTCCTCCGCTCTGGCGGTTTCGCTTTACTCTGCTTGCCTACTGCATCTGCGGTTCCAATCCTGTCTCCCAGTCTGTACTGGACCCTATCCAGCCTGCGCTCCAACCTGCTAGTACCTCCCTGTCTGCACTCCAGCCATGCTTGCCAGTATCTCCCTGTCTGCACTCCAGCCGTGCTTGTCAGTGCCCACCTGTCTGCATACCAGCCGTTCTTGCCAGTGCCCACCTGCCTGCATACCCGCCAAGCTTGCCAGTGCCCACCTGTCTGCATACCAGCCGTTCTTGCCAGTACCCACCTGTCTGCATACCAGCCGTGCTTACCAGTATCCACCTTTCTGCATACCAGCCCTGCCTGCCAATACCCACCTGCCTGTATGCTAGTCTAACCTGCCTGTTCCTGCATTCCCCGGTGTGGGTCAAAAGCTGTGACCGGGGTCTGACCTGGAGTAGCACCTGGTCCTTCTGCTCGGTTCCTCCTTGGTTCACGGAGTCGACTGAGCCGCCGTGCGACCTTGGTCAGATCGGGTTGATACTTAGTTAGGCCCCTCCAGGCACTCCTCGGTTCATGGTACAGTGGGATCACTAATCACGCTCACGCCAGTCAGTCCGGGCACAAGCGTAACAATATGAAGAAACACAAAGATATGCACACAAAGTAAAAGAAAAAAAAGGAAAGAAAAGCAGATGCATGGCATAATAAATTGACATTTAAATGAACAAACAAACTGAGCTTGGAGAGTGAGTCCTTAATTGGATTAGATTAGCGGTGTGAAAGTTTTATAGTCCTAATATCCATGTAAGATCATAGGCCCGGTGCCCTCACTGTCTCTGGAGCAGATTCCTCAGATTTTGCAGTGAGACATAAATCCTCCTGACAGATTTATTCCTGTGTGGAGGGTGTGAAAAACCCTAATCAGTTTGTATTCCCGGACCCTTCGATATTTTTGCAATTTAAAGTTGCCTTTTAATATGACAACTTTCATATTGTTAATGTTGTGTCCTGGACCACAGAAATGTTTGGCCACCGGTACCTGTTTTTTTTTTTTTATCTATAAGTGTGTGGCAATGAGACCTCATCCTTGCTCTCAGTTTCTGTCCTGTTTCTCCCACATAGAGACCCCCAATAGGCTATATAGTGCACAGAATTAAGTACACCACATTGGAAGAGGAACATGTGAATGCTTTATATTCTTGCTGTGTGTTGGAAATCTGTATCCTGTCTTTGGTCTCTACATGGGTGCAGGTTTTGCAGCTCTTCATATTGCAAGGAAAAGTTCCTTTTGGTGTATCTGAGGGCATTGAACTTCGGATCATGATGGTTCTTAAATTTGGAGGTTGCCTGTAGCACAGCAAGAGAGGGTCTTTGAATATTACAGAGCAACAATTTACATTTCATTTAACAGAATGACAACATAATACATCAAAGCATAAATTATTTCACAGACTCCTATGAATGCAGAAATGTTTGTAATGGCCCCTTTTTGGTCATTACAGAACTGCTCCTTTCTAATGGGAAAATGTTGTTACAGATGCCCTCCTCTATGTGTCTTTAAAATGGTATTGGGGTATTTCCCAAATTTAGGCAGCAGTTGTAGTCACTGCATACGCAATAACTATATATATAGCGGAACCACTCCTTTCTAATGGGAACATGTCGTTACTGACGCCCACCTCTATTTGTCTTCAAATTGGTATTGGGGTATTTCCCAAATTTATGCAGCCATTGCAGTCACATTACCACTATAGAAGACCCACTCCTTTATAATGGGAACATTTTTTTTTACTGAGGCCCTCCTCTATGTCTCTTCAAAGGGGTATTGGGGTGCATCTAAACTTTTGGCAGCCCTTGCAGTAACTGCATACACAATAACAGTATAGGAGAGCCACTCTTTAATAATGGGAACAACAAGGCTGATGGCTCTCTAACAATAGTGAGGGCCGACTGCTGCCCTTTAAGAATAGTAAGGGCCATTACCCTGGAAAGGATGTTCCTTAACATATTTCCCAGGAAACTCCATTTTGGTTTCATTTTTGTATGTTTTATTGTGAGTCTGTAAAAGTGTCGTAATACTCTGACAACATTGTTGACAGCAGTGACCTGGGAGTCAGAGATGCTTCCAGGGGTCTTCCCCATGCTGTTCCCATGTCATTTGAGCTCTGTTCTCATCAATTTGAGCAGTTTTTAGGCCCCCTGCATACCTCTGGGAGGCAGCCGGAAAAATGCTCAAGTTTCCCATAGACTTACATTGGGCTCGTTGCTTAGTCGAGCACTCAAGCATTCCAATTTGCTCAACTCGAGCAACGAGTACCCGAGCATTTTCGTGCTTGCTCATGACTAGGGAACACATGATCAAATAGAAATTGGCTTTTTTTCTACCATGGTATATAATGCAGGCTATATTTCATCTTTGTTACGGGTCCGGGAAGTGGAACCTCTGAGCTGCAATACAAGGGGGAAGTCCTTGTAAGGAAGCGGGTGACTCCCAGGGAGGGCAAGCAGGTAGTCACAGCAAGTGACGGGGACAGTCTCTGGGTAAGCGGGCAGGTGGTCACGGCAGGTGACGGGGGACAGTCTCTGGGAAGACAGGCAGGTGGTCACGGCAAGTGATGGGGGCAGTCTCTGGGTAGATAGGCAGGAGGTCACGGCAAGTGACCGGGGCAGTCTCTGGGTAGATAGGCAGGTGGTCACGGCAAGTGACCGGGGCAGTCTCTGGGTAGATAGGCAGGTGGTCACGGCAAGTGACCGGGGCAGTCTCTGGGTAGACAGGCGAGGCGGGTACCTGACAGGTAGCTGGCGGGCGCTCCCAGGTGAGCGGGCAGACTGAGACAGCAGGAAACAGTCAGGTAACTGGTGGACGCTCCCAGGTGAGCAGTCTGACAGACGAGGCAGGAGACAGGCAGGTGACTGGTGGGCGCTCCCAGGTGAGCGGGCAGACTGAGACAGCAGGAAACAGTCAGGTAACTGGTGGACGCTCCCAGGTGAGCAGTCTGACAGACGAGGCAGGAGACAGGCAGGTGACTGGTGGGCGCTCCCAGGTGAGCAGTCAGCAGACAAGGCAGGTAACAGGCAAGTAACTGGTGTACGCTCCCAGGTGAGCGGTCTGACAGACGAGGCAGGTAACAGGCAGGTAACTGAAGGACGCTCCCAGGTGAGCGGACTGGCAGATAAGGCAGGTAAGTAGAAGATGCTCCCAGGTGAGCGGTCTGACGGACTAGGCAAGTAACAGGCTGGCATGCAGGACGGGAAGTCAGGCTAGCAGCGGAACCTGAGGGCTGAAGCACAGGTGAGACACAGTGCAAACAACATAGCTCGGGCACCTCCATTTTGGAGGAGGTGCCTTATAAATGGGAGGTCCTCCGGCAATTGGCCGGGGACTCCTTAGGACGGCGCGCGCGGTCCCTTTAAGAGCGGGGGAGCGCGCGCGTGCCCTAAGCACACTGCCGGGGAAGGAGCGCGTGCCGGAAGCAGCGGGGAGAGAAGCGCTGGAGGACGCCGCGCCAGGAGTGGGGAGGTGAGAGGGACGGCGTCTCTGCCTAGCACGGGGCAGAGACGCCGATGCTACAGTACCCCCCCTTTAGGCCCCCTCTTTTTTGGCCAGAAAGAAATTTTTCAAGGAGAAGCGGGGCGTTGATGTTCTCCCTGGGCTCCCAAGTTCTCTCCTCAGGACCAAACCCCCTCCAATCTACCAGAAAAAAGGTCTTTCCTCTTACCCTCTTGGAGGCCAGAATACTCTCTACCTCAAAGACGTCATCAGCGGAAACCGGAGCAGGAGGGGCACCTGGATTATTGGAAAAAGAGTTAAAGACAACGGGTTTGAGGAGAGACACATGGAAGGAGTTAGGAATCCGTAAGGTGGCCGGGAGTTTTAGTTTGTAGGCCACCGGATTTATTTGCCTGAGGATTTCGAATGGGCCGATGAAGCGAGGACCTAACTTGTAGGAGGGTATCTTGAGCCGTACATGTTTGGAGGAGAGCCAAACCTTGTCTCCCGGACGGAATTGAGGCGGATCCAGACGTCTCTTATCAGCATATCTCTTCATCCGCTCGGAGGACAGAAGAAGTGCGGATCTAGTACTCTCCCAAATGGTAGAAAACTCGCTGACAAGAGACTGCGCGGCAGGGTTGTCCACAGAGGCGGAGACGGGAAACGGAATCCGGGGGTGCTGGCCAAAGACAACAAAGAACGGGGATTTGGAAGAGGACTCGCTCTCGTGGTTATTGTAAGAGAACTCGGCCCAAGGGAGGAGGTCCACCCAATCAGAATGGTGGGCATTAACAAAGTGCCGGAGATAGCTGGTAAGGATCTGATTGATCCGCTCCACTTGACCATTGGACTGAGGGTGGTAAGCGGAGGAGAAGTCCAGGGTGACGTCCAGCAGTTTACATGTGGCTCTCCAGAAGCGCGAGGTGAACTGAACTCCTCGATCCGACACGATGTGGAGGGGTAGGCCATGAAGACGGAAGATATGGCGGATAAAGTCCTTAGCCAGCTCAGGTGCAGATGGAAGACCAGGCAGGGGAATGAAGTGGGCCATTTTAGAAAAGCGGTCAGCGACCACCCAAATGACAGTACACCCGGCAGAGACAGGAAGATCGGTAATGAAGTCCATAGCGATGTGTTGCCACGGGGCAACAGGTATGGGAAGTGGCAGGAGATGACCAGCTGGTAAGTGTCTGGGAACCTTGTTGCGGCCACAAGATGAACATGCAGAGACGAAGTCTACCACATCCTTACGCAGGGTAGGCCACCAGTAATGCCGGGAAATGAGTAGGAAGGTCTTTTTTTGGCCGGCATGGCCAGCAAGTTTAGAAGAATGACCCCAGTGAAGAACCTTCTCACGGTCAGGAGGCGCCACGAACGTCTTGCCGGGTGGAAGACGAGTCAAATCCAGGGGGGCCACATTCATCACCTTGGAGGGGTCGATAATGTGCATAGGCTCCTCCTCTTGGTCGGAGGACAGGAAGGATCGGGACAAGGCATCAGCTTTGACATTCTTGTCCGCCGGGCGGAAATGAAGGATGAAATCGAAGCGGGCAAAAAACAAAGACCACCGGGCCTGACGTGGATTAAGTCTCTGGGCATTTTGGAGATATGCCAGGTTTTTGTGATCCGTGTAGATGATCACCGGGTATAGAGCCCCTTCAAGCAGGTAACGCCGCTCCTCCAGCGCCAATTTAACAGCTAACAGTTCTCGGTCTCCAATGGAGTAATTGCGCTCAGAGGAGGAGAAGATTTTAGAGAAGAAGCCGCAGGTTACCATTCTCCCGGAAGAAGACTTTTGGGTGAGCACCGCTCCGGCTCCAGAGGAGGAAGCATCAACCTCCAGGTAGAACTGTTTGTTGCAGTCCGAACGGTGCAGCACAGGGGCAGAGGAGAAGGCTTGCTTCAGGGAAAGGAAGGCCTCCTCAGCTTCGGGTGGCCATACCTTGGGATTTGCTCCCTTACGGGTGAGCGCAGATATGGGCGCAGTCCGAGACGAGAAGTGAGGAATGAAGAGACGATAGTAATTAGCGAAGCCCAGGAATCGCTGTATCGCCTTCAAGCCCTCCGGCCGGGGCCACTTTAGGACAGCAGAGAGCTTCTCGGGATCCATTCGCAAACCCGTCTGGGAGATAACGTAGCCCAGGAATGGAAGAGAGGTCTGCTCAAAAAGGCACTTCTCGTATTTAGCATAGAGGTGGTTCTGCCTGAGCCTCAGCAGGACCTGACGAACATCCCTCCGGTGTGAGGGAAGATCCGGACAGAAGACCAAGATGTCGTCCAGGTATACCACCACGCAGGAGTAAAGAAGGTCACGGAAGATGTCGTTGACCAGTTCTTGGAAGACGGCGGGAACATTGCAGAGACCGAAGGGCATCACACGGTACTCATAGTGTCCGTCACGGGTATTAAATGCCGTTTTCCACTCGTCTCCCTGACGGATACGGACCAGGTTATACGCTCCACGTAGATCCAGCTTGGAAAAGATCCTGGCGCCTTTAAGGCGATCAAATAACTCGGAGATGAGCGGAAGGGGGTATTTATTTTTAACCGTGATCTGATTGAGTCCTCTATAGTCAATACAGGGGCGTAGCGAGCCATCCTTTTTTTTGACAAAGAAGAATCCGGCTCCAGCCGGGGAAGTAGACTTCCGGATGAATCCCCTGGCCAGATTCTCCTCTATGTACTCAGACATGGCCCGGGTTTCGGCCGCAGACAACGGATAAATACGCCCACGGGGTGGAGTGGCGCCAGGAACCAGGTCAATCGGGCAATCATATGGCCTATGAGGTGGCAATGTCTCTGCTTCCTTCTTACCAAAGACGTCAGCATAGGTCCAGTAAGGAGCCGGAAGACCGGGTAAGTTAGCTGGGGTAGGTGGAGGACGAACCGGACGAACCGGAACCAGGCAGGTCTTATGGCAGTCCGGCCCCCACCGGAGTACTTCACCGGAATGCCAGTTCAACACGGGTTCGTGTGTTTGGAGCCAAGGTAGACCTAGCAATAGGGAGTGGGAGAGTCCGGGCAACACATGGAAGGAGATTACCTCAGAGTGCAGCATTCCCACCTGCAGGGTTATGGGTTCCGTGGCGAGCAGGATGGTCACCGGAAGGAGTCTTCCATCCACTGAGGCGACCGACAAGGGTTCAGCCAGAGACTTGGTGGGAATACGGTATTTCTCAACCAGGGACTGGGAGATGAGGTTTCCAGCGGATCCAGAATCCAGGTGGGCGAGTTCAAAGTGACGGGTCTCTCCCCAGGAGATAGATACAGACAAAGTCAGGGTTGGAGAGGATTTATTTTTGTCTAGGGCGACCTCTCCGAGCGGTCCTAGACACTGGAGTTTCCCGGCCTCTCCGGGCAGGAACGAATCAAGTGCTTCTTACTGCCACAATAGAAGCAGCTCCCCTCGGCTCGGTGAGACTCCTGGCGAGATTTGACCATCTTGGTCTCGTCGACCTGCATGGGCTCGGGTGAGTGTGCCCGGGGAGTGACAGAAGAGGAGACAGGTTTCTGGAAAGTAGGAGCTAGGCGGGGAAACCTTCTCTCTCGGGTGGTCTCTTTGGTGCGTTCTTGAAACCGGATGTCAATCCGGGTAGCCAACGACACCAGGTCATCCAGGGTGGTAGGAATATCCCGACCGGCGAGCTCATCTTTAATCCGACCGGAAAGGCCCTCCCAGAAGACGGACACCAGGGCCTCATTATCCCAGGCAAGCTCAGAAGCGAGGGTACGGAACCGTATGGCATATTGGCCCACGGTGAGACTCCCTTGACGGAGACGTAGCAAAGAGGAGGCAGATGAGGTCTTTCGTCCCGGTTCATCGAAGACTCTCCGGAAAGCAATGAGGAAAGACGACAGGTCGGACACCAGGGGATCCCCTCTCTCCCACAGGGGGTTAAGCCATGCCAGTGCCTCCCCAGTGAGATGGGACATGATGAATGCCACTTTGGCCCGGTCGGAGATAAACTGGTGAGTCAAGAGTTCAAAGTGCAGGGTGCACTGGTTTATGAAGCCCCGAGCTTGAGCGGGGTCCCCTCCGAATCGAGGAGGTGCAGACAGCCGGGGTCCGAGACAGGATGCCATGGTATTGGTGGGCAACGGTGCTGCCGGGGTGTGAGTCGTGACACTAGCGGTGGTTGCTGGTGGAGCAGACAGTGTGTCCAGGCGGGAGTTGACATTCCGCAGGTGGTTCAGGATGGACTCCTGCTGGGATCTCTGACGGGAGAGTTCATGGTATAGGTCAGAGAGCGAGGGAGCTTGGGTGCCACCGGGTTCCATGGCCCGAGCTAACTGTTACGGGTCCGGGAAGTGGAACCTCTGAGCTGCAATACAAGGGGGAAGTCCTTGTAAGGAAGCGGGTGACTCCCAGGGAGGGCAAGCAGGTAGTCACAGCAAGTGACGGGGACAGTCTCTGGGTAAGCGGGCAGGTGGTCACGGCAGGTGACGGGGGACAGTCTCTGGGAAGACAGGCAGGTGGTCACGGCAAATGATGGGGGCAGTCTCTGGGTAGATAGGCAGGAGGTCACGGCAAGTGACCGGGGCAGTCTCTGGGTAGATAGGCAGGTGGTCACGGCAAGTGACCGGGGCAGTCTCTGGGTAGATAGGCAGGTGGTCACGGCAAGTGACCGGGGCAGTCTCTGGGTAGACAGGCGAGGCGGGTACCTGACAGGTAGCTGGCGGGCGCTCCCAGGTGAGCGGGCAGACTGAGACAGCAGGAAACAGTCAGGTAACTGGTGGACGCTCCCAGGTGAGCAGTCTGACAGACGAGGCAGGAGACAGGCAGGTGACTGGTGGGCGCTCCCAGGTGAGCGGGCAGACTGAGACAGCAGGAAACAGTCAGGTAACTGGTGGACGCTCCCAGGTGAGCAGTCTGACAGACGAGGCAGGAGACAGGCAGGTGACTGGTGGGCGCTCCCAGGTGAGCAGTCAGCAGACAAGGCAGGTAACAGGCAAGTAACTGGTGTACGCTCCCAGGTGAGCGGTCTGACAGACGAGGCAGGTAACAGGCAGGTAACTGAAGGACGCTCCCAGGTGAGCGGACTGGCAGACAAGGCAGGTAAGTAGAAGATGCTCCCAGGTGAGCGGTCTGACGGACTAGGCAAGTAACAGGCTGGCATGCAGGACGGGAAGTCAGGCTAGCAGCGGAACCTGAGGGCTGAAGCACAGGTGAGACACAGTGCAAACAACATAGCTCGGGCACCTCCATTTTGGAGGAGGTGCCTTATAAATGGGAGGTCCTCCGGCAATTGGCCGGGGACTCCTTAGGACGGCGCGCGGTCCCTTTAAGAGCGGGGGAGCGCGCGCGCGTGCCCTAAGCACACTGCCGGGGAAGGAGCGCGTGCCGGAAGCAGTGGGGAGAGAAGCGCTGGAGGACGCCGCGCCAGGAGTGGGGAGGTGAGAGGGACGGCGTCTCTGCCTAGCACGGGGCAGAGACGCCGATGCTACAATCTTTTAATTCTTTTGGGCAGATATTGTTCTCCACACAGAGGTACACAGACATGATAAATTCAAAATTGGTATATAAAGAAGAATACATCTCAGCTTAAAATTATTTTGGGCAGATATAAAGCAGGCTGCATCTCAGCTTAAATATTATTCTTCATACAGGGGAAAAAAAAAGGTTGGGTCCGAGCAGCTTCCTGACACTTGACTGTAGTGTGCTGTCAGGGCAAGAAGAGGAGGGTGACTCTCAGGGCAAGGAATGGGATAACACATTGGATGATGATGAGGTTGTAGATCCCACTTGCTGTGAAACCAGAGGCACGCAGCTGAGTAGCTCATCTGAGGAGGCAGAAGAGGAGGAAGAAGAGGAAGTTATGTTGCGTCCTAAGGTGCAGATGACGCGCCCCTGGGCCTACTTGGTGTAGCGTTGCGCACGCGGGGACTACCCGGAGCCGGGCCTGTTGGGGGTAGTAGTCTCGTGGCGGTGACCCGGTCCGTGCCCAGGGAGTCAAACTGTGTGGCTGAGTATCAGCAGTAGATGTAGGACGACTACGCCACCCGTTGAATGCAGCTATGGAGCTGCCGCTGCAGGGCAGACCGCTGAGGCCGGTGGAAGGATGGTGCAGCGTGGATGGTATAACCCCCAACGGGAGGGGTATGGCCTCAGGGCAGCCGACGTGGATGATGGGGGTAGTAGGAACCACTCAGAGACGATGCGGTGTAGTTCAGGGTCTTTACTGGTGACAAAGATAGACCCTCCCGGAGTACTGGCTAGCGGTCGGGGCCTGGTCAGTCCTTGAGCAGATGGGATCCCCATTGGCCAGGCGGAGTTGTAGGCCTCCCCAACTAATTGTACTCTTCTGGCTTCCTTGCTAGAGGCGGGTAAAGGTAGCCCACGTCCCTGAGTGTACCGTGTGGTGCTCACCCGTATGGCCGGTGACTCGGGGCCTTCTAGTGGCTTCCGCTCCACGACGGCGGTGCTGGTCCCACGCGTGTGACCGTGCCTTCGGGTTTCTTGGCCAGGGGACCTGAAATCCCCTGCCGGGCGGTTTCTGCTGCTGGGTCTGGGTTAATCCCCATAGCCTCGGACTCCGGGTCCGGTGGTAACTCTTCAATCAGGGCGAGCTCTTCAGCTGCCAGCCCCTGATTCCTTTTAGCACTGCTCCCACTGAGCTCCTGAGCTTTCTTTCCTATGCTGCTTCTCTTCTTCTCTCTGTACTCTTTCTCTCTAACCCTGCCTCAGCCCCAGCTTTATATAGGGGAAGTTCTTCCCCTCCCAGGACTGGGCAGGAGGTGTGGCATGCATAGGATGTCTGACCAGGAAACCTCCCACCTGCTCTCAGACATAATATTGCTATTACTGTGGAAACCAGACCCCTGGGGTGCCACATTCCCCCCGAGTGAATTTTAGTACTCCGGGACTAAACATATTTTTGTAACATAACAAATTACAAACAGAAACAACGCAATAAAGAAAAACACATTAAGATGGTCACGGCATGTCCGCAACCGGGTGCAGTTTTTTAAGAAAACAAGGGTGTCCATTTCACCAAAAACAGGGAGACGTAACCAGGTAGGGGTCTGTCCTGCCCCGAGTCCTTAACAGTCTTTAGTCCGTCCTGGGTTACGCTCCAACTATGTACAAAGGATTCCGGATAATCCATAAACGACATCTATAAAATAACTAGAAACACATAATTATACACAAGCAACAATAAACAGGTAAACATTAATAAAATAGCTTGAACATTTAGATCCTCCACCGTATGGGCAACTGGCCTCTAGTGACCCTAGTGGACCTATGGAGCTGGCTGACTGGTCCTGAGCTACAGGGTATAGGAGCTGTCAAGGGTAAACTGGGCAGCCGTCTACGGACTCTTTGGCTCACTAGAGGTATGGCAGGCTCACTATAAGCAGAGGGTTGATTCTCCTGGTCTGCTTGTGTGGGGTCTTCTGCCTCCTGGACCGGCTGTTCTTCCAGCTCTACCTCTGTCTCCGTAGGCACTTGGGATGCTGGTTGGAGGAACGTGAGGACGGGTACCACAACAGCACCATTGACTTGAGTCCAAGACCGAGGGAAGTCTCCGAGCACAGTACGAACCATATCTTCCCTTTCCTCTACGGGTCGAGGGTCTTCTTGTTCCTCTTCAGGGTTCCGTAGCTGTTCGGGACACTTCTTCAGGTGATCCCGGGATACAATGGCTGTGGTTTCCCCTCCGTCTTTACTGATTGTACAGATCTTTGGGTTGTCGTGGCTTGAGGGCAGTACGGTGTACGGGTCTTTCTCCCACTGGTCGTCCAACTTGTGGAGCCGTCTTTTCCTCTTCAAGACCTGCTCTCCGGGCACCAGGGGAACAGCGGGAGCATACTGGTTGTAAGTTTTCTCTTGTCTTTCCCTAGCTTGACAGAGACTTCGCTCCACGCTCTCCTGTACTTTCCGGTACTGCTGCTGCCTCTCTGTGTCCCAGTCTGCTTCTGGTGAAGTGTCCTCGGGTGTCAGGACTCCCATCTCCAGATCAACAGGAAGCTTACCAGGTCTTGCCCTCATTAGGTAAGCCGGGGTACAGTTGGTGGAACCCACAGGGATGTGGTTGTAAAGGTCCACCAGGTCGGGCAGCTTTTCAGGCCACAGACTACGTTCTTCCAGGGGCAATGTTTTCAGAAGATCTATCACCACCTGGTTCATTTTCTCACAAAGTCCATTAGTTTGCGGGTGATAGGGTGTTGTTCTTATCTTCCGGCAGCCATACAGGGTGCAGAACTCCTGGAAGACTTCCGCTTCAAAGGCAGGCCCCTGGTCCGTCAGCACCTGCTCCGGGTATCCGTGCGGACGGCAGAAGTGCTGCTGGAAGGCTCTAGCTGCTGTTTGAGCCGTTAAGTCCTTGACGGGGACGACAACCAAGAACCGGGAGTAGTGATCCACGATGGTTAACGCGTAGACGTAGCCACTTCTGCTTGGGGTCAGTTTTACATGATCCAAGGCTACCAGTTCCAACGGCTGTCTGGTGATGATGGACTGCAGGGGAGTCTTCTGGCTGGCACGGTCCCTCCTTCTTAGGTTGCATCGGCCACAGTCTCTGCACCACCTCTCGATGGTTCCTCTCATGCCTACCCAATGGAACCGCCCGTGCAGCAGGAACTCCAGCTTCTTCCATCCGAAGTGCCCAGCTCCGTCGTGGTATGCCTCCATCACCATAGCTGCGTCTCTTCTTGGCACCACTACTTGCCAGATTAGTTCATGCGTCCGGGAGTTAACCATTCTGCGGCACAACTTCCCCTTGTAAAGGAACAGTCGACTCTTCTCAGCCCACAGTTGCTTGGCTTCCTCCGGAGCGTCTGGGTCAAGGCGTGCATCTGGTCGAGTCAGCATCTCCTTTACCAGTCGGACGGCAGGGTCACTGTCTTGCGTCTCCGCCCAGTTGTAATGAGGTAATGGGTTGAACGTAGCGGATTGCTTACTCCTTACCCGGTGGGAATACTGGATAGTCCCATGACGGTGGAACGCGGGGAGTTCAACTTCTTCCAGTTCCTCTGAATCTTCCCCTACGTCCGGTAGGTTCGGCATCCTGGACAGGGCGTCCGCGTTGGTATTGGAGCGTCCTGCCCGGTATTTGATTGTAAACTCATAGTTGGACAAGCGGGCCATCCATCTCTGCTCTAGGGCACCGAGTCTTGCAGTGTCCAGGTGTGTCAACGGGTTGTTATCCGTGTACACCGTGAACCGGGAAGCAGCGAGGTAGTGCTTAAAGCGTTCGGTGACTGCCCACACCACTGCCAGGAACTCTAGCTTAAATGAGCTGTAATTCTCAGGGTTTCTTTCGGTGGGTCGCAGTTTTCGGCTGGCGTAAGCAATTACCCGTTCCTTCCCCTGCTGGATCTGGGACAGTACGGCTCCTAGCCCGATGTTACTGGCGTCGGTGTAGAGGATAAAGGGCTGGCTATAATCAGGGTACGCCAGGATTTCATCCCCCGTGAGGGCCATCTTCAGCTGGCGGAAGGACTCTTCTTCCAGCTTCTCCCATCTGAAGGGTGGCTTCTGGTTCTTGGCCTTCCTGGACTGGCCTATCAGGAGGTCCTGCATAGGAGCTGCCTTTTTGGTGAAACCGGGAATGAACCTTCGGTAGTAGCCTACCAACCCGAGGAACTGCCTCACTTCCTTTACGCTGGAGGGGCTTGGCCATTCCTTAATTGCGGTGATCTTATCAGGGTCGGGAGCCACTCCGTCAGCACTCACCACGTGTCCCAGGTACTGCACCTTTGGCTTCAGGAGGTGACACTTGGAGGGTTTCACCTTTAGGCCGTAACTTGCCAGAGCTTCGAACACTTCCGCCAGGTGTTTCAGGTGGTCCTTGTAGGTCTTGGAATAGACGATGACATCGTCCAGGTATAACAGGACCGTCTCAAAGTTTCGGTGTCCCAGACAGCATTCCATCAACCGTTGGAAGGTTCCTGGTGCGTTGTAGAGTCCGAACGGCATGCAGGTAAACTCGCTAAGTCCCATCGGGGTGGTGAATGCGGTCTTCTCCCGGTCCGCCTCTGCTACAGGAACCTGCCAGTACCCGCTAGTGAGATCCAAAGTGGAGAAGAAGTTAGCAGATTTTAAAACAGCCAAAGACTCCTCTATTCTTGGTAAGGGGTACGCATCTTTGTGTGTGATACGGTTAATTTTCCGGTAATCTACACACATTCTCATGGTGTTGTCTTTCTTTTTGACCAAGACTAGTGGAGCTGCCCAGGGGCTACAGCTATCCCTGATTACCCCAGCCTCCTTCATGTCTCTAAGCATCCCCTTGGCGTGTTGGTAGTGTGCAGGGGGTACGGGTCGGTAACTCTCCTTTATGGGAGGATGGTCTCCCGTGGGGATGTGGTGTTCTACCCCCTTTACTCGCCCGAAGTCTAACGGGTGTTTACTAAACACTCTCTCGTACTCTTGAACCACCCGATAGACTCCTTGTTTCTGGTGTGAGGGAGTGGAGTCAGTACCCAAATGTAGTTGCTGACACCAGTCTTCCATTGGTTTCTTAGAGCCGTTACCTTCCTCCGGGTGAGATGGAGGCAAGGGTTCCACAGACTGTATAGAATTTTGGTTGATGGTATACAATTTGGCTAGCGTAGCATACCGGGGCAGGTACACTTCCCTCTTCCCGATATTTATTATGCGAACGGGCACCCTCCCATGGCGTACATCAACCACCCCCCGTGCTGTCAAAATGGTGGGCCTACTGTCTGAGTAGACTGGTTCTACCATTGCTTGGTAGTCTCTACCTCTCAGACCAATAGCTGCCCGGCACCAAATCATCATTTCACTTTTCGGGGGCATGGCAATAGGGAAAGGGTCACACATTCTTACGCTACCAATCTCACCACCGGAGAGTTCCACCTGTTGCCGTCGCATCAGTGCCCGGATCTCTTTCTGGAGCACTCGCTGCTGGCCGGAGCTGGCGTTCTTGGCAACCTGCTGTAAAATGAAAATCACCTCTGCAAGACAATTTTCAATCACATTAGTTCCTAGAGTTATCTTTGGGTGACTCTCGCGCTTGTCAATGTCTACAATGATCAGTCCCTGTGCTGCCAGTTCGACTCTACCGATTTTAATGGTCATTTCTTTAAATCCGATCTGTGGCACGGGCTGACCATTACTGGCGATGATACTCAAGTCGTCGTCTGGATAGCGGGTTATATCCGAGTCATTCCAGTACTGCTTGAAGAGCACGTACGGGATGGTGGTGACCTGTGACCCGGTGTCCAGTAGGGCACTCATAGGGATGCCATCCAGTACCACAGGCAAGACTGGACGTCCTCCCACATATTTGTCGCGCCAGTTCGATGGGCCTGGTGATCTTTTTCCTGGGGGTTGGCCCTCTACCCCAGGTTGTGCCAGTTTAAAGGACAGTACCTTGCCATATGTCCGGGTTGATTGCAGCGGCGGCAGATAGGTTGTCCGTCCTCGTTGTACCGGTCGCTGGGTCTTCCTCTGGCCGGTGGGGTCCTCCTTGGTTGACGCCACGGGATGTCCTCCGGTCCGGATGCCAGCTGGATCTTCCCTGGAGTGGAAACCTGTAAAGACTGCACAGTTCGGGTTAGCGCAGCAACGCTTTTAGCTAGCTCTTGGACCTGATGGTGCAGGTCCGGAGCCGGGTCATTGTTCAAAGCCTGCGCATCAGCCCCCACAGGCCCTGCCGACAAGGGCGCCGCCTCCTGGTGGTAAGTGATAGCTGGACGCCTGTGGGTCACAACGCCACCCGGTGTCGGTTCTCGGAGCACCCGGATGGCTCTGTCCTTGAACTGTGCAAAGTCCAGATGAGGATCCTGTAAGGCTATGGCCCGCAACTGGGTTCGGTGGACATTGCAATATAGTCCCTCTATAAATTGCTCGGTCAACAGCCTGTCCTCGTTTCCCACGCTGTCAGGGTCGGTCTGCTTAATGGCTCTCAGGGCCTCTTGTAGGTTTAGTGCATAGTCCCTTATACTCTCATGTGCTCGCTGCTTGCACCCATAGAATCTAAGCTTAATCTCGGCTGAGGTGCGGGTATCAAAGGTGTCCCTCAGCCGGGTTAGTATCCCTGTGACAGTCCTCCTCCCAGGTGGCCAGGACTTTACCTCCCTTTGGGCTGCCCCGGTTAGTTGGGCCACCAGGATGCTCACTTTTTGCTCTTCTGTGAGGGGGTACACCTGGAAGAGACTATCCAGCTTTTCTTTAAAGTCATTCAGGGTATGTGACTCCCCTGAGTACTGGGGTAGCCAGGCTGCTCCCGGGATATAGGGCATGGTGAAAGGCATGACTGCAGCAGCGGTGGCGCTGGCGGGGGTTGAGGCAGTGAAGCTCTCCTCCGTATCCGACATCTTTCTCCCCCCCTAGTGGACCGTGGCCTACCTTGCGATGATCCTCTTCCGTAGGCCGCGGCTCCGCAGTGGATCGTCAGGGTCGAGGACCTTCCGTCGCGCTCCTGTGACGTCGGTGTCTGCTGGGCTCCTTCCAGGACCTTACGCAACGTCCGGACGTGAGGCGGGGCTTCAGTTCTCGCGCGCTTTCGGAGTCCACGCCCCTCTTCTTCCCGCGCGGCGTCTTCAAGATGGCGTCCAACGGCGGGAAAACTCCACGGAAGGCGGGAAGAAGGCAGAAGATGGCGCCGGATGGCGGGAAAACTTTGCGGATGGCGGGAAGAAGGTAGAAGATGGCGCCGGATGGCGGGAAACCTCCACGGATGGCGGGAATCTTCACCACTGGTAAGTTTGAACAGTCTTTTTCAGGCACGCAGTACCCGGTGGTTGCGGGCACGAAATCCTGCCGACTACGCCAAAGTTGACGCGCCCCTGGGCCTACTTGGTGTAGCGTTGCGCACACGGGGACTACCCGGAGCCGGGCCTGTTGGGGGTAGTAGTCTCGTGGCGGTGACCCGGTCCGTGCCCAGGGAGTCAAACTGTGTGGCTGAGTATCAGCAGTAGATGTAGGACGACTACGCCACCCGTTGAATGCAGCTATGGAGCTGCCGCTGCAGGGCAGACCGCTGAGGCCGGTGGAAGGATGGTGCAGCGTGGATGGTATAACCCCCAACGGGAGGGGTATGGCCTCAGGGCAGCCGACGTGGATGATGGGGGTAGTAGGAACCACTCAGAGACGATGCGGTGTAGTTCAGGGTCTTTACTGGTGACAAAGATAGACCCTCCCGGAGTACTGGCTAGCGGTCGGGGCCTGGTCAGTCCTTGAGCAGATGGGATCCCCCTTGGCCAGGCGGAGATGTAGGCCTCCCCAACTAATTGTACTCTTCTGGCTTCCTTGCTAGAGGCGGGTAAAGGTAGCCCACGTCCCTGAGTGTACCGTGTGGTGCTCACCCGTATGGCCGGTGACTCGGGGCCTTCTAGTGGCTTCCGCTCCACGACAGCGGTGCTGGTCCCACGCGTGTGACCGTGCCTTCGGGTTTCTTGGCCAGGGGACCTGAAATCCCCTGCCGGGCGGTTTCTGCTGCTGGGTCTGGGTTAATCCCCACAGCCTCGGACTCCGGGTCCGGTGGTAACTCTTCAATCAGGGCGAGCTCTTCAGCTGCCAGCCCCTGATTCCTTTTAGCACTGCTCCCACTGAGCTCCTGAGCTTTCTTTCCTATGCTGCTTCTCTTCTTCTCTCTGTACTCTTTCTCTCTAACCCTGCCTCAGCCCCAGCTTTATATAGGGGAAGTTCTTCCCCTCCCAGGACTGGGCAGGAGGTGTGGCATGCATAGGATGTCTGACCAGGAAACCTCCCACCTGCTCTCAGACATAATATTGCTATTACTGTGGAAACCAGACCCCTGGGGTGCCACACAGACATGGAGTGATGCAACTACGGGCACAACCGTGGCAGTAACCAGGACCGGTAGTGGGTCTGCAGCTTGCAGGGGCGGCAAGGGTTATCTAGCCTGGGCCTTTTTTGACACCTCAAAGGATGAGCCAACTCACATTATCTGTCAACATTGCAAGAAAAAAACTCAGTAGAGGAAAAAAAGTGCAATAACTTAACTATTACATGCATAAACCTTCACATGTGCAATCAACATGTGTTACTCTGGCAATCTGACTGTAATAAAATGCAGACCTCAACAACCATCAACCACCCCATCAACTGCATCTGCTGCTTCCTCCTCCTCCTCTGTTACCATGCCAAGTATTGTCAAGCAGGTCTCCCACTGCAGAACCTCCGGTTCTTTACCTGCTCCAGTCAAGCTGAGTGAGAGCCCGTCAGCTGTAACGGAAGCAGACATGCCTGCTGTTTTGACCGATCTCAGAGAACGAGCACACCACAACTTTATCAATCCTTCGTAACCTCTCCGCCTGCATCTCACTCACGGTCCAGCAGTTTGTCCGGGTTCACCGTACTCCGCCCTCTCTCAGCACGGCAGTCAGCCCTCGTACTTGTGGTCACGTAAAAGATTGTTTCCTCCTACACATGACAAAGATAAGAGACTGAACTCCACCATCTCCAATCTGTTGGCCATGGAAATGGTGGTGTCAGGCCCTAATTTTTTTAAATATGAACACTCCTGGTTGGGTCTCCATCTGCTGGGTTGGCTGTAGTGGAAGTGTCCCCATTATACTAGTTCTACTCTAGTGAAATTAATTCTTTGGTGCAGATATTGTTGTCAAATGGGTACACATGATATAATCGAAATTGGTTTTCTTAGTACCGTAGTATATAAAGCAGGCTACATTTCATCTTTTAATTCTTTGGTTCTGATATTGTTCTCCATATAGGGCGATGAGCGAGCGCTAAAGCGATGAGCGAGCGCTAAAGCGATGAGCAAGCGCTAAATGTGCTCAACTTAGTGGTTCAACGGTTTCTCAAAACCTACCCAGATCTGCCACAGCTGCTTATGAAAGTACGCCGCGTGTGTGCCCATTTCAGAAAGTCAGCTACAGCTTTTGCCATTCTGGCAGTGCTTGAGCAGCTTTTGCAGCTTTCAGCTCACAGACTGATGTGCGATGTGACCACACGTTGTAAATCAACGTTGCAGATGGGAAGGATTTGTGAGCAGCAGAGGGCAGTTGTTGAGCACCAGCTTCAACACGCCAGTTGGAATTCAGGTCAGCATCTGCACATAACAGCTGATCAGTGGACATGGATGTCTGACATCTGTGCCGTCCTCCAACACTTTGAGGACTCCACCAACATGGTGAACGGCGATGATGCCATAATTAGCATCACCATCCCACTTCTCTGTCTACTGTCTGTCTACTGAAAAGCTCGCTGCTCACAATTAAAGAGGAGGCATTGTAGGCGGAGCAAGGAACTATACAGGGTGATTCTACACAGCCCAGCCTCATCTCAACACAGATTAGGTGATAAGGAGGAGAAGGATGAGGAGGAGAACATGGACAGTCGTCCTTTTGGTGAGGACAGAGAAGTTTTGGCTATCTTGGAAGTCTTGATACCCCTCTTTCAGTCTGTGGGAAAGCTGTATGAGTTTCGCTTAATGATGACATTCAGTAGCCTAAATCATGGCTTTGCTTATGCATGTTATTTCTCAAAACACATTACAGATCAGGCTATTTCCCAACTCTGTAGTCATGAAATTTAAAAAGATCTTTGTGTGTGACTAAGCACCACCAAGAAGTGTGAGATGATGTTGGACGGGCTGCCATTGCTTATGGAACAAGCTGCATTAGAGGACTTCCTGGGAGAAATGACAGCCGGAGTAGATACAGTTTCAAGTCCTTTCACTGAGGTAAAGAATATGGCTGAGGTTAAATACAACTCTCACGAGAAGCAGTGTCAGACTGAAGAACATTGGGCTCACCAGAGGATTTGATTCTGAGGGCCCACCTTTCTCCCCCGCTCAAGAGCCCCATAGCAGTTGCAAGGTTTGCGCTATGAACTCTCCTGAAGGAGAAGCCAGGGCCCACCGGAGGACCCTGCTGAGAAGCAGGTCTGACCAAGAAAAGTCTGTGTGAAGATTCCTGGACACTGTATGGCTGCTTTTTTACTGAGGAGGAAACTGGAGAATGTGGGGGGAAACCACAGAAACATGGGGAGAACATACCAACTACTTGCAGATGATGTCCTTGGTGGGATTTGAACCCAGGTCCCCAGCACTGCACGGCAGCAGTACTAACCACAGAGCAACCGTGCTGCTCTCTCTGATCTCCTTCTGATATCTAACATGCTGGAGAAACTTGCACCTACTGTCACTCATTGTCTTCAGCTCCTTTGTGAGAAACTAATGCTTGGGCAGCCACTCAGTCTACCAATAAAATTCCTAAGAAGGAAATTGTGGATGGCTTCGCTTCTGGTACTGGGTGCACTGCTAATACCATGGTGTGCCATAATTCACTGGAAATATTCCAGGCTGGTTGGAGACAAGCTGATTCCACAGAAAAGAACAAGCAGCAAGCTAAGGAGATAGTGGTCTCTATCATCATAAAGGAGTTAGCTCATTGTCTAGGAGACTGACCACCGCTGCTGTCTACCTTGTGAACATTGTGTTGAAGCTTGCAAGGTGTCATGAGTTTACCATGACAGAGAGGAGCCAGAAGACTGCAGCGCCTGATTCCTCCCACTCCAGCAGTCATTAGAAGCCTTTTGCCTTCTTATTAATCGGTGTCGGTTTCTTTTAGCAGTGCAGGGGTTAATCTGCTCAGTTGTGAGCTCCTGGAAGCTTAATGTCACGCAAAGTGTGGGAAAGACTAAGTGCAACACAAAGGGAAGACATCTTCTTAGAGACTGTCTCTAGGACCCACCAGCTACCTTTCTCTGGCTAATTAATTCCCTGGCCCGGGTGTATAAATATCTGCTGTGTTCTAGAGGGAAGTGCCGGCGATATTCATTACAACTGGTGAAGGTTTTAGCAAAAGCAGTACTTCTTCCTCTCTGGAGCTTGAGGATATGTGCACATTTGTCTGGAGTCATCTAAAGCTAAGCAATTTCCCCCTGTTTGTTCTTCCTTGTTGTCTATAGTGTTTAGTGGAGAGCGACTAGTGCTCATCACCTCCCTTCCCTAGCCTGAGCCAAATGGCAGGGAAAGACAGGACGAGGTACGCATGCGGCGATTGGTGAAGAGCCAATACAGGGACGTTAGGGGAGACAGGGTGACGCTATATCAACCTAGTAGGTCTCCACTCCCCCGCCTTTCCCTAGAGTCTGGGCACCCTTTCTCTCTTCCCTTTGTGTTGCACTAAGTCTTTCCCACACCTTGTGTGACATTATCGCTGGCCGAGCACATTTTGAAAAGAAAAAAAAAGACTGACACTTTGTTTTTGTTTTTTCTCTGTGAGTTTTGCGAGGACCTTTTTTTCTTTCTTTCACCTTTGGTATGGGTTCGGTTGCAGAGCTCGCATAGTGGCTGCACAACCTGTCTGTGGAGGTAAATGACCTCCACTGTGAGGTTCAGCAGCAGCATCAGTGGCTACAGGTCGCCAATGTGGGGGTCTCTGCAGGTAGGCCTGTCCAGCATGAACCCAAGGTTGCCCTCCCGGACAGGTTTTCAGGAGGTAGGGACAAGTTTTTTGTATTCAAGGAGGCATGAAAACTGTATTTTAAACTTCATCCTTATTCCTCTGTAAATGAGGAGCAACTGGTTGGAATTGTGATCTCTCTACGGCAGGGAGATCCTCAGTCGTGGGCATTTTCTTTACCGCAGGGCTCGATTTGTCTCCAATCTGTGGAGGGGTTTTTCGGGGCTCTGGCCCTCATCTATGATGACCCTGACTGAGTTGCCTTGGCTGAGTCTAGGCTACGTCGCTTTCAGCAGGGAAATCGGTCAGTGGAGACATACAGTTCGGAATTCCGTAGATGGGCAATGGATTCCAAATGGAATGACTCCAGCCTTTAGAAGTCAATTTTGTGAGGGGCTTACTGAAAGGTTGAAAGATGCCTTGGCAGTATATGAAACCCCTCAGTCCTTGGAGGCTGTCATGTCATTGGCCATACGTCTTGATAAACGCCTTCGGGATACACGGGTGAGACCACCTTCTCCGGGGCCTTCTTGTCGGGGTTGTGTACCTCTGCCGGGGGAGCGGTCTGGGGTTGAGCCAGTACTGGGGGAGGTAGAGGTACCCATGCAGTTAAGGGGTGTCTCTACATCATACATCTCCCCGGAGATTCGCAGAGAATTTATTTGTGGGAAAAAGGGACATTTTGTTGGGACCTGTCCTTCAATTCCTAAACAAAAGGAGACTTGATTAACTCTTGGTAGTCTGGGGTTGGATAAACAAGGGGTGCATTTGTTACCAACCTGCAGTTCCTGCTTTGTCCTGTCAGCAGAGGTGGTGCTAGAGAGCAAAACCGAGAAAATTTCTGTGTTTGTTGACAGTGTAGCCGGAGTCAGCATGGTTGATCCTAAGTTTGTGAAAACTCATGGTCTTGCCTGCTGTGCTTTAGTAGAAGCTATTTCCATCTTTGCTATCAACTCGGTGCAACTTGCACAGAAAGCATTTGCTCAGATTGTATGTAATGTAAAACTGAGGGTGGGGTCAGTTCATTGTAAAATAATTCTTTGCCATGTCCCAGACAATCTTCCCACACCGATTGTTTTGGGTATTCCTTGGCTTTTTAAACATAATCCGTTGGTGGACTGGCAAGCTGGGGAGATTACTGCCATGAGAACTGTTTAGATATTTCCCTTGCTACTGTCTCTACCAAATATTACCTGCTTTCCTGTCTGGTTTTAAGGACGTTTTTTCCGAGAGGGGGTGTCAGGATTTGCCTCTTCACCGTGCTTATGACTGTCCTATTTACCTGACCCCCGGAGCTAAACTACCGAAGTTCAGACTGTATAATCTTTCTGGCCCTGAGAGCCAGAATTTCATTGCTGAAAGTCTAGAGAAGGGATATATCAGACCCGCATCTTCGCTCGTGACGGCAGGGTTCTTCTTTGTGAAGAAAAAAGATGGCGGTCTACGTCCTTGTTTAGATTTCCCGGAATTACATCAAATTACCATCCGTGATACCCTTTTCTTCTGATTCCTGATTTGTTCAGCCATTGTAGGAGCCATGGTATTCTGCAAGTTGGATTTAAAGGGAGTCTACAATCTGGTTAGAATCAGAGAAGGGGACGAATGAAAAACAGCATTCAATACCCAGAGAGTCTGGTTATGCTTTTTGGTTTGACCAATGCACCTGCGGTATTCCAGCATTTCATAAATTATATTTTCCATCATTTGGTGGGGAGGTTTGTGGTGGTCTATCTGGAAGATATTTTGGTTTATTCACCTGATTTTGAGACCCATCGGGGGCATGTTAAGCAGGTGCTCAAGATATTAAGGGATAACAAACTTTATGCCAAACTGGAAAAATGTGTTCGTTGTTCAGGAGGTGCAGTTTTTGGGGTACTTGTTGTCATCTTCAGGTTTTCGGATGGATCCGGAGAAGATCCGTGCAGTCCTTGATTGGGAAAGTCCCGAGAACCTGAAGGCTCTACAATGTTTTGTGGCCTTCACTAATTTTTACCGGAAATTCATCCAAATTTACTCTGTTATTGTACAACCCATTACTGTCATGACTAACAAGGGGTCTGATTTTTCCAAATGGACGGATTCTTCTCTCCAGGCTTTTTCTTCCTTAAGGAATCATTTTGCCACTGCACCTATACTCAGTCAACCCGATGTTTCCCAATCTTTTATTGTGAAGGTTGATGCGTCGGATGTCGGGGTTGGGGCTGTGTTGTCTCAGGGTCCATCCCCTGGTAAATGGCATCCATGCGTCTTCTTTTCTAAAAAATTGTCTTCGGCTGAGAAAAATTATGACATGGGTAATAGGGAACTTTTGGCGATCAAATTGTATCCTCCATTTCAGGATACAGTGCCGAAATGACTACCCCTTTATGTAAGCATCCGACCATTTGGAAAAATCAGACCCCTTCTTAGTCAGTAAGAGGTTTCACCATTACAGAGTAATTTTGGATGAATTTCTGGAAAAAGGCCATAAAACATTGGAGAGCCTTCAGGTTCTCAGGACGTTCCCAATCAAGGACAGCACGGATCTTCTCTGGATCCATCCGAAAACCCGATTATGACAACAAGTACTACAAAAACTGCACCTCCTGAACAGCGAAAACACATTTTTCCAGTTTGGCATAAATTTTGTTACCCCTTAGGCTATGTGCACACGATGCGATTTTAATGCGTTTCCGCGGCAGTTTTTACGCCACGGAAACGAATTAAAACCGCTTGTTAATAGGTCTTCCATGTATAGCAATGCTAATCCAGATGTGCTGTGCACATGATGCGCCCATTGACTTGCACTGAATCGCAGCAAACCCGTAGGTAGAATATCTATAACTGCGGAATTGCTGCATTTCAATGAAAATCAATAGGCGCAAAATCGCCGCGGAATCGCGCTGTGGGTGGTACCTGCTGTTATCAGCTAGAGCAGCGGTTGGATGAGAGGAGCAGCAGTCTGCTCTTCCTAGCCCACATGGTCACGGTAGTAAAAAAAAGAATAAAAAAGTAAAAATAAAAAATAAACCTGTATACTCACCTGTCTGGCGGCCGCCGGTGTCCTCCTGGTCCCCGGTGGCGAGCTGTCTCCCCGGCGTCCAGCGGTACGCTGCATGACGTGGGCTCGCGCTCAGCAGTGTACCGAGCTGCCAGGACCTGCAGTGACATTACGAATCAGCTGATGGTCACGTGACCATCAGCTGATAAGTGCTGGTAGCAATCAGTTGATAGTCACGTGACCATCAGCTGATTGCTGATGCCGGTAATCAGCTGATCGGTCTCGTGGCTGATCAGCTGATGCTCAGCCTGGGAACATTCACAGGAGTGCTTCCACGGCGTCTAGCTCACCAGGGCTCATCAGCTGATCTTCAGCTGATGAATCCCAGTGACCTCCTGCAGCCTGTATATTGACAGGGGGTGATTTTACACCACTTTCAGTATATAGTGCTGTATTCTACAGCTGTGACATCAGTGATTTCTGATGTCACAACTGTAGAAGTGATCCGGATCGTCGTGGGATACTCGGTGGTGATCGTGGACTGCGTCGTGACGGCGGACAGGTGAGGGATACGGTTGTTTGTTATTCTACGTTTTTTCAGGAGATTGAGGGCTTCGCAGAGGCGTGCAATAAAAATTTTTTAAAAACCCATGTCTTTTTTTATTTCATTAAAATACTTTATTCTGTCCGTGTTTTTATTGAAAAAGCATCGACCACTTTACTGCGCGGTTAGTAATGAGGGCGTCTTATAGACGCCCTCGATTACTAACCTGGGCTTCATGTCAGCAGCCAATACAAGGCTGACATGAACCACAACTCCGTTACCCCATTGCCACAGCTACAGGGCAGTGGGAAGAGTGGAGGATAAGGGCCAGATTTGGCGCATCTTATGGATGCACCATTTCTGGGACTGCTGAGGAGTGATATTAATAGCCGTGGAGGGGGCTAGTATCCATGGCCCCTTCCCTGGCTATTAATATCAGCCCCCAGTGGTCTAGTTTAGCATTTGCTGCTTAGATTTTATAGGGGGAGCCCACGTCAATTTTTTTCTGGGGTCCCCCTGTAATTTAGCCAGTAAGGGCTAAACAAACAGCTGTAGGCTGATATTAATAGCCAGGGAACATTGTTGGCTAATGGCCCCTTCCGCGGCTACTAATATCAGCCCCCAGCGGTCGGCTTTCACTCTGCTGGTTATAAAAATGACACAGGAGCCCACGCCATTTTTTTCTCTCATTTTAGGCTCTGTGCCCATAATTCAGAAGCAGCAGCGCTTTGGACGCAAATTTTTGCTGTGTCCAAAACTTAGCATTCTATTGAACGCATGTAAATCCACATGTGTTCACTGAACTATGCGGATATACTGCATTCAATACTTTCTAGCCGTCAAATTTCTGTTGTGGAGACTAACGACTCCGCAAGAGAATTTGACATGCTGCGGTCCTAAAAGACGCGCCGCATGTCAGTGTCCACGCGTGATTCGCAGCCTTTGATGCACGCATAGTGGACGTGGGATTTCTAGAGATCCCATCCACTATAACGTAACATCTGGATGCTGCGGGTTTGACACTGTATAAACATGCAGCGTCAAATCTGCAGCGGCTCCTGATCGTGGCCACGTACCCAAACTCACCCGCAGCGTATCAATTTCTGTAGCGGACACGCTAGTCTCTGCTGCAGATTTTGACAGATTGAAGTGTCATTATATGCGGCGGATTCACATGTACCGTCAACAAAAGTGCGGCATTAGAACACCGCGTTTTGGACGCAACATAAATACATTGTGCCCAAAGCGCTGCTGAGTGCTGATCGGGGGATGTAGTGGCTAACGAACCAGCTGTGAGATGTTATTTAATGGCGAGGGAACATGTTTGCCTAATGGCACCTTCTCAGGCTAAAATTAACAGCTCACAGCAGTCGCATAAATTACATGAATAGAAATGCTAATGAAGATTGGGTGAATGGAACTAGCTGACACCTAGCTCTTTTGTTTGGTTATGTCAAGGTGTCAATCAGACCTTTTCATGACCAAACTTTAATTAAAGTAAAGAAACATACAGACACAGTGTAAACACTTTATTTGAAATACAACAGACATAATTTAAATGAACAAATATGCTCACCCCTGTTCTTATGGTAATCCAAGGGCTTAAGCAATGTCCCACCAAATAACTTTATTTAGCTCCAAAAATAATTAATTAATGTACAAAAACGCTTAAAAACACGCTTCAAAAAATGCATGTAAAAATGCGTCAAAAATGCATGTAAATCCGCATGCGTTATTTTCTGCCAGGGAGAGGCAAAAACGCTCAGGAAATTTCTGCTTCAAATCCTGAACATATGCACATACCCTTAATATCTGGAGCACTTGCTTAACATGCCCCCGATGTGTCTCCAAATCAGCTGAGTCGTCCAGATAGACCACCACAAACCTCCCCACCAAATGATGGAAAATAAAATTTATGAAATGCTGGAATACCGCAGGTGCATTGGTCAAACCAGAAGGCAGGGGCGTATCTGGGGGGGGGGGCAGCCGGGGCATTTGCCCCAGGCGCAGCTGGCAGGGGGGCGCTGTCGGGCCGCCTAATGTGGTGGTCCGATGTGTCTCCCTTGGTGGCAGTGTTCTGCCATCCCCGGAACGGGATTCAGTCGTTCTCTGATCGGGCGTCAAGCTGACAGCCCGCTCAGAGAAGCTGCGACGTGTCGGCTCCCAGTGATTCTACTTGCGTCTTGCAGACTCTAGTACAACTGAAGCTCTGACCGTCGGCTTAGAGTGACGTCAGCAGCATGATCAGGTCATGTGATCATGCTGCTGACATCACTCACTGGTGCCCACAGGAGGGAAGAGCAATGGTGGTAAGTGCTCCTGTGGAGCTGAAGACACTGAAGATTCAGACCGGGAGGGGGGGGGGTTGAGCATATTTATTAATTGTGCAAGGGGTGTATTTATTGTGTAGGGGGTTATTTATTGTGCAGGGGGGTATTAATTGTGCAGGGGGCATAGTTGGCATAGTTATTAATTGTGTAGGGGGGTATTTATTGTGTAGGGGGTATTTATTGTGCAAGGGGGTATTAATTGTGCAGGGGGGCATAGTTGGCATAGTTATTAATTGTGTAGGGGGTATTTATTGTGCAGGGGGTATTTATTGTGCAGGGGGGTATTAATTGTGCAGGGGGCATATTTATTAATTGTGCAGGGGTACATATTTATTAATTGTGCAGGGGGGCTACAAATTGAGAAGGGGCATATTTATTAATTTTGCAGGGTGGTATTAATTGTGCAGGGGGTATTAATTGTGCAGGGGGACATATTTATTAATTGTGCAGGGGGGCTATAAATTGTGCAGGGAGCATATTTATTAATTGTGCAGGGGCTATTGTGCAGAGGGGCTATTTATTAATTGTGCAGGGGGCATATGTATTAATTGTGAACGGGCATATTTATTCATTGTTCAGTGGGCTATTTATTTATTGTGCAGGGGCCATATTTATTCAGTGTGGAGGGGAGATTTATTCAGTGTGGAGGGGAGATTGGGGGGGTGGGTGCAGACACATTTTTGGTAGCGAGGGGGAAAATGTGTGCGGACACAGTATGGGAAGCGAGGGTGATGGGATGTGGGCGGACACAGTGTGGAGATTTGGGGGGGATGTGTGGGGAGGAAATATTAGGAGGTAAGGGGAAACGTGTAAGGAGACTATTGAGGGAAATAGTGTGAGGAGACAGTATGGGGGAAGAAAAGTGTGAGTGGTGTGACAGAGTCACTGGTGTTATATGCAAGCGGAGGTATGTGTCACTCAGGATGCTTTCCTGTGTGAACTGAGACCTACTGAGTTTCTGCCAGCATGTTATATGCTGGGGGTTACCTCTTTTAAAGGGTGTGGTTTTATGGGAATGACATAGAGATGGGAGGGAAGTAATTCCCCATACCTCCACCTCAGGGTGTGGCTGCGCAAGCTTTAAATGTTCAGTCCTGTTTTTTTTTTCACTATGTTGTGTTTGGAGAGGCAAGGTCTCCAGACTAGAGAGTGATAGCTCAGGACAGAGCTGAAGGCTGGACATAACCTATGTGGGCGAACCGCACGCACACATATGGACTGTGCTATTGTTTATCTTTTGTTTTGTTTTGTTAGTAAGTTTATTTTTGCTGTAGTAGCAGAGCTTTATGCCATATAATAAAGCCTGCAGAGAAAACCCGGTTCCTGAGTCTACTTCCGGAAGCGGCGGAGCGAGTCGACCTACCACAGTTGGTGTGAGAGTGTATGCAAGATTCCAGGAACACGTGTACCTGCCACAAAGACCGGTGGATGTCCTGGGTGAAGGCCGCAAGCCAGCCAGAAAAGTCCAGCAGCATGGAGGAGCTCATTAAACACCTGGTGCAGAGTCAACAACAGATGCACCAACAGCACATGCAGAGCCAGTGGCAGCACTAGGAGATGACAAAACTGTTATTTCAACAGATCCAGTTGCAGCAAAAGGCGCAGCAGCAGCACCAGCAGGAACAGCAGGATGCCATCCAGGGCAGGGCATCCGCCCCACCCCCAGGGCCGACTGATGACTCCCACGTCAGGAAGGCTATAAGACGGGCCATGCAGAAGATGACCCCCGGGGATGATGTAGAAACATTTCTGACTGTCTTTGAAAGGGTGGCTGATCAGGAGAAACTTCCACCAGAACAGTGGGCAGAAGTTCTGGCACCGTATTTGTCTGGGAAACCCCAAAAGGCATATTATGACTCGGCACTGCAGGATGCCAAGGAATACGGCAAGCTAAAGTCAGAGATCTTAGCACGCCTGGAAGTGAATATGGCGGTGAGAGCTCAACGAGTCCACCATTGGGCGTAAGCCAGCAACAAACCCCCTCGCTCGCAGATGTTTGACCTACTGCATCTCGTGCAGAAGTGGTTGCAGCCAGAGTCTTCCACTCCGGCCCAGTGGTTGAGCGGGTGGTGATTGATAGATTTGTGCACTCCCTTCCCAAGCCAGTACAGACTTGGGTTGCCCAGGGCGATCCCCAGAACGCAGATGACTTCATCAACCTGGTAGAGAGGTACCAGGTGGTTGAGAAATCCCTCGGGAAACCAGAAATAGTCATTTCTCCGTCCTGGGATACCCAAAAGGGGGTGTGTTCACCACGGAAGGGGTCTAGAGCCACCACTGGGGGGCGTCTCACTCCCACTGAAGGTGCCACAAGGACTGTTGCTAAAGATCTAGTCTGTTGGCGGTGTCACAACCCTGGACACGTAGCTGCCAGGTGTCATATGTCACCCGAGCCAATGGACTGCAGCCTAGGCAGACGGGTCTCCTATTATGCTTATCCCTCCTGCAGTGTGGACTGTTGACCCGAAGAGGGGCCGCTGGCATGTGCCATGTCCATTAATGGGGTGATGGTGCTTGGACTGTTGGATTAAGGGAGTCTAGTGACCCTAATCAGTGCCAACCTTCCCCACCAGCTGATGGGCGTTTGCTGCATACATGGGAATGCCAAGGATTACCCTGTGACCACAGTGACAGTGGGAACAGACTGTGGTGCCCAATCCCACGAGGTCGGGGTGGTTAAGGACCTGATACATCCCGTCATATTGGGGCGCGATTTCCCATTGTTCTGGGACTTGTGGGGGACAGGAACCGGACTGAGTCGCGTGGACAAATTCCAGGTCCCTAAGGAAATACCCCCATCGACATCTGAAGGGGATGAGTTCCCACTGTGTGTCCTTGCCGGCGACGAGGACGAGACTGTGCCCGAGGAGGCCGACCTCCATGAGTTAGAGGTGACAGGACAGAACTTTGGGTCTGCTCAAGTTTGAGACTTGACCTTGAAGGGGGCATGGGACAATATTACTGTCTGTAATGGGGTTGCTCAAGAGCCGGGGGCAGACACCAGGTACCCACGCTTCAAAGTTCAGGGGAAGTTATTGTATCGGGTGACGAAACCAAGGGGTGATGGAATAGTGGAGCAGCTATTAGTTCCAGGGTCATATCGACAGAGTGTTTTAGATATGGCCCATTCACATGTTCTGGGGGGACACCTGGGGGTCAACAAAACTCAGAAGAGGATATTGAGGAGGTTTTACTGGCCAGGATGTTACCGGGAATCATGAACTATTGTAGATCCTGCCCCACTTGCCAGATAACTGCGCCCTCCTGCCACTTCCGTAGTCCTTTAATCCCCCTACCTGTGATAGAAATCCCCTTTGAGAGGATTGCCATGGACCTAGTGGGGCCCTTTGTCAAATCAGCCGGGGGCCACCAATACATCATGGTGGTCATGGACTATGTGACCCAGTACCCGGAAGAGGTACCACTGAGGAACTCGTCGAGTAGGAGCATCGCCCGGGAACTTGTACATATATTTGCAGGGACCAGACTGCCAAAGGAGATCCTAACGGACCAAGGAACCCCATTCATGAGCAAGGTAATGGAGGAACTGTGTAAAGTCCTTCAGATTACCCAGCTGCGAACCTCCGTTTACCATCCGCAGACAGACGGCCTGGTGGAGGGCTTTAATAAAACCTTAAAAGCAATGCTCATAAAGGTCGTAGAGAAGGACGGTCGTGACTCGGACTACCTTCTACCATTTCTGCTCTTCTCGGTAAGAGAGATCCCACAAGCCTCTACAGGTTTCTCCCCGTTTGAGCTATTGTACAGACGACATCCACGAGGGTTCCTGGATATTGTCAAGGAAACCTGAGAAGCCGAGGTTACGCCCCACTGGAGCATCATAGAACATGACGCCCAGATGCAGGAGAGGATGGCGAAAGTGATGACTATCGTGAAGACTCATCTCCTCCAAGCACAAGAGGCCCAGGCAAGGGTCTATAACCGGTCAGCGAGGCTGAGACAGCTCCAGCCTGGTGATCGCGTACTGGTGCTTATTCCCACCGTCGAAAGCAAGTTCCTGGCCAAGTGGCAAGGCCCCTATGAGGTGGTGGAGAAATTCAGTGAAATGAACTACAAAGTTCACCAGCCTAGCTGAAGAAAGCAGCACCAAGTGTACCATGTGAACTTGCCCAAGCCGTGGTGAGATTGGGAAACACTGGGAGCTTCTTGTTTGGGAGCCAGTCTGAAAGCCAAAGTCGAGGACGTCACTATAGCAGAGACTCTATCCGGCACAGAAACGACAATGTAGAGAGCTGCTGCAACGGAACCTAGACCTGTTCTCGGAGTTGCCAGGGCGTACGGAGGTGGTCAAGCATGACGTGCTGACAGAAGCGCATATTAGGGTAAACCGTAAATCCTGTAAGATTCCTGAAGCCTGCCGTGAGGTAATCTCAGCTGAGGTGAAGAGGATCCTGGACCTCGGCGTGATAGAGTAATTGAAGAGCGGATGGTCGAGTCCCATCGTTCTCGTGCAAAAGCCTGATGGGGAGTGGAGATTTTGTAATGACTACCGTAGGCTGAATGAGGTTTCCAAGTGTGACGCATACCCGGTGCCCCTCGTCAATGAACTCAGCGAGAGGCTTGGACCTTCGAGATATATTACCACTCTCGACTTGATGAAGGGCTACTGGTATATCCTCATGTCCCACAGGGCCAAGGAGAAAACAGCTTTCTCAACACCTGATGGGTGCTTCCAGTACACCCGAATGCCTTTCGGACTGCAGGGAGCACCAGCCACCTTCCAGAGGGCCATGGATCAGATCCTTGGCCCACAAAAGAAGTATGCCGCAGCCTACCTTGATGACATTGTCATCTTTAGTCCAGACTAGCCCAGGGCTAGTCATCTGCCAAAGGTACAGGTGATTCTGGATGCTCTAAGGAAGGCAGGATTTACGATAAATCCGGGAAAATGTGCCATTGGGAATGAGGAGGCCAAGTTCTTAGGCTACGTCGTCGGGAGAGGCGAAATTAAGCCACAGGTCAATAAGATCAAGGCAATTCAGAACTGGCCGCAACTGCTCTCCAAGAAGCAGGTGAGAACATTTCTTGGAATCGTGGGATATTACCAGCGGTTGATCCCAAATTTTGCTATGATTGCCGCACCACTGATGGACTTTCTGATGGGCACAAAATCAACGATGTGGAAATGGTTGGTTGAAACCGAGATGGCGTTCTAACAGCTGAAGCTGGCACTCTGTAAGCAGCTGGTACTGGTCGCACCAGACTTTACTAAAGAATTTTTGCTCCAGACAGACGCCTCAGAAGTTGGCCTAGGAGCCCTGCTGTCACAGGAGATAAATGGGAAAGAGCATCTAGTCCTGTATATGAGCCGGAAGCTCTCGTCCTGTGAAAAAAATTATGCCATTGTGGAGAAAGAATGCTTAGCCATAAAATGGGCCATAGACATGCTAAGATATTACCTACTTGGCCGAAAGTTTAAATTGGTGTCAGACCATGGCCCTTTGAGATGGTTGAGGGAAAAGAAGGGTAAGAATGCCCAAGGTTGTTCTTAGGTCTCCAAGACTTTAATTTTCATGTGGAGCATAGACCCGGGAAGTTACAAGCTAATGCTGATGTCCTCTCCAGAATTCCCTGCTTGGTGTCTGAAGGTGCCCAAACCCCCAGTTTTGGGTAGAGGGGGGGGGAATATGTGACAGAGTCACTGGTGTTATATTCGAGGGGAGGTATGTGTCACTCAGGATGCTTTCCAGTGTGAACTGAGATGTACTGAATTTCTGCCAGCATGTTATATGCTGGGGGTTACCTCTTTTAAAGGGTGTGGTTTTATGGGAATGACATAGAGATGGGAGGGAAGTCATTCCCCATACCTCCACCTCAGGGTGTGGCTGAGCAAGCTTTAAGTGTTCAGTCCTGTTTTTTTTTTTCTGTGTTGTGTTTGGAGAGGCAAGGTCTCCAGACTGGAGAGCCATAGCTCAGGACGGAGCTGAAGGCTTGACATAACCTGTGTGGGCGAACCGCACACACATATGGACTGTGCTATGGTTTATCTTTTGTTTTGTTGTTTTGCCAGTAAGGTTGTGTTTATTTTTGCTGGAGTTGCAGAGCTTTATGCCATATAATAAAGCCTGCAGAGAAAACCTGGTTCCTGAGTCTACTTACGGAAGCGGCTGAGCGAGTCGACCTACCACAGTGGGCACAGAATAGAGACTGAGTAGTGGGTGGGGGATAGCATGGGGGGACAGTGTAAGGTCACAGCCAGGAGGGAACAGTATGCTAAGGAGGGGGAGTGTGATGAGGGGGCACAGTATAGAGACTGAGCCCTATAGGGGGGACACAGTGTGAGGACAGTGTGAAGAGGGGGCCAAGTATGGAAAGGAGAGGGCATTGTGGAGAGCATGTACCATAAGAGGGACAGTGTAGGGGTGATATTTTGTGCAGGGAATATAGTGAGGGGTAATTGTATATTCAGGGACTCAGCATAGGGCAGATATTTTTATTCAGGAGCATTGTAATGACAATGCTATTTTTAAGGGCACTGTGTGGGGATGTGCTGCAGAAGACTGGAGAAGATGGAAGTCTGCAGAGACAAGCTGTGGATGGGAAAAGTCATCATCGCGTCTGGGCAAGTGGAAGCAAAGAAAGAGAACAACTCCAGAGACAACATCATCTATAAGGTACCTGGATGTAAATGCTTTTTATGATGCTGACATTTTTTTTTTATTTATGTTAGGAGCATTAAAACTGTTGTCCACGTTTATGATGAGTCTGCAGTCATTCTAAGTGACTGTAGACTTCTGAATTCTCACAGTGCGCACTGCACACTGTCAGGATTCTCTCGTGCCAGCAATTTGTATACGTATACAGGCAGTCACGTGCCGACTAAACATGCGTGGCCTCACTCAATGAAAATGAATTGAGGGAGGCCAGACACGTCTAGTCGGAATGTGGCCAGAAGTATACAAATTGCATACTTGTGGTGACATGACCATCCACTGTTGCCACGGCAAGGGAGAATCCTAAAAGTGTGCAGTGCATGCGCTGTGAGAATTCAGAAGCCTGCAGTCACAAATAGTGACTGCAGACTTTCATCTCAAACCTGGATGAGCCCATTAATTATAAAATGAAGCCCTATAGCCAATCCTGACACCGTGTAATATACTCACTGTTAGGATTCAGCTCTGCTTGCAGGTTCCATTAGTCATTACATGGCCACTTCACTCATATGAGATTTTCATACTTACGGTTAAGTGACAACGAGCTTTTCTTCCTGCTTCTCACAGAGAGAATTAGGAAGAGCAGATCGTTGGCATGTGACTAAGGGTACCTCCCCAGTAGTATTTGGTCAGTATTTTTTCTCAGGAGTGGGAGCCAAAACCAGGTGAGGAACAATCAGAGAAAAGGTATAATAGAAACAAGTCACCAATTCTGCATTTATCACCCACTCCTGGTTTTGGCTCCCACTGCTGAGAAAAAATACTGACCAAATACTGAAATACTGACCAAATGCTGATGATGGGGCCGTGGCCTTAGTGTGCAAATCGCATATGTGCTGGAGAAGGAGTGGGGGGGGGGGGTGCGCCAAACTGAATTCTTGCCCAGGTGCTAGAATACCTAGATACATCTCTGCCAAAAGGCATAAATAGACTCTTGAAATTTCCTTCTGGGGTATTGAACGCTGTTTTCCATTCGTCCCCTTCTCTGATTCTAACCAGATTGTAGACTCCCCTTAAATCCAACTTGGAGAATACCTTAGCTACTACAACCTGGCTGAACAAATCAGGAATCAGAGTAAGAGGGTATGGATCACGGATGGTAATTTGATTTAATTCCCGGAAATCTAATCAGGGACATAGACCACCATCTTTTTTCTTCACAAAGAAGAGACCTGCCGCCACGGGCGAAGATGAGGGTCTGATATGTCCGTTCTCCTGACTTTCCTCAATGAAATCCTTCATGGCTTGTCTCTCAGGACGAGAAAGATTATACAGTCGGGACTTCAGTAGTTTAGCTCCGGGGGTCAGGTAAATAGGACTTTCATGAGCATGATGAGGAGGCAAATTCTGACACACCCTCTCAGAATAAATGTCTTCAAAACCAGACAGAAAGGCAGGTAATATTTCCGTACAGACAGTAGCAAGGGAAATATCTAAACAGTTCTCATGGCAGTAATCTCTCCATTCAATGATCTCAACAGTTTGCCAATCCACCAACTGATTATGTTTAGCAAGCCAAGAAATACAAAAACAATAGGTGTGGGAAGATTATTAAGGACATAGCACGGGATTATTTTACAATGAACAGACCCCACCCTCAGTTTTATATTATGTGCAATCTGAGTAAATGCTTTCTGTGCAAGTGGCGCCGAATCGATGGCGAAGATGGAAATAGGTTTAGCTAAAGCACAGCAAGCAAGACCATGAGTTTTCACAAACTCTGCATCAACCATGCTGACTCCGGCTCCACTGTCAAACACAGAAATTTTCTTGGTTTTGCTCTCTAGCACCACCTCTGCTTTCAGGACAAAGTGGGAACTGCAGGTTGGCAACAAATGCACCCCTTGTTTATCCAACTCGAGACTATCAAAAGTTAATCGAGTCTCCTTTTGTTCAGGAATTGAAGGACAGGTCTTAACAAAATGTCCCTTTTTCCCACAAAAAAAACATACGCCTTTTTTCTTGCGAATCTCCGAGGAGATGTATGATGCAGAGACACCCCCTAACTGCATAGGTTCCTCCACCTCCCCCAGTATTGGTTCACCCCCAGACCACTCCCCCAGCAGAGGTACACAACCCTGACAAGAAGGCCCCGGAGAAGGTGGTCTCACCCATCTATCCCGAAGGCGTCTATCAAGACTAGTGATGAGCGAATGTGCTCACCACTGCTTGGTACTTGCTCGAGCATCACTGTGCTCGACAAGCTCGGCACTCGGCGAGTATTTCCTGGTTGCTCGGGCGGGAACTCGGGTCCCCTTCTTGCATGTTTGGCGCTCTTTAGAGAGCCAATGAACATGCAGGGATTGTCTGCAATGCACTGTAATGCCGGAGCCATGTTGGTTGTGGGCATTACAGTGATTGGCTGTCCGCACAGCATCATCAGGTCTATATAAGACCTGGCGCCGCTATGCTCGTCGCAGTCTACTCTGGAAACAGGCAGAGTAGGGAGAGGTGCTGCTGAGAGATTTGCATGCTTAAAGTTAGTATAGGTATTTCAGAACATATACAGTACATATATATATATATATATATATATATATATATATATCAAACTGAATTAACAGTCCTTCTGAGGACTAATCCAGCTGCATAAATTAAGTGGTGATAGCAGGAGTTAGGCAGGTAGGCCAGGTATGTGGCAGACTGCAGTGCATGACACAGCACAAGAGGGTCGATTGAACATCCTGTTAGTATAGGTATTCCACAACATATATAGATATATCCATCTGAACTAACAGTCCGTCTGAGGACTAATCCAGCTGCATATAATCAGTGTTAGGCAGGCATTCAGTGTATGTGGCAGACTGCAGTGTATGATACAGCACAAGAGGGTCCATTGAACGTCCTGCCTGCTGCTGCAATAATTACAGATATTTGTAGACATAACCCCAGATATCAGGGGCCAGGGCAATTTTTTTTTCTATCTTAATCCTGGTTATTTGCTTAAAAAGCAATCCAGAGTACACCATTTTTCTGCTACATTTGCTTGTTCTCACTGCAGAATAAAGCCAGATCTGTTCCATATTTCAGCGATAAAAATCCAGAAATTTGAACTGAACGCGGAAAATATTGGCCTCCTTTTCCATTCTGTTGCAGTGTGTCGGTCAAGCTATTCACACTAGGTGTCTGTGAAGAATAGTATTAGTAAATTATACGCCTGCTATTTAAAACCGTGGTTCTCTGTCAGACATATCACCTATAAGACTGTTCCAAAATCAGACATTTCTTCCATTTCCATTCTAATGCAGTGTGTCGGTCAAGCTATTCACATTAGGTCTCTGTGTAGAATAATATTAATAAATTACACTGCTATTTAAAACTGTGGTTCTCTGTCAGACATATCACATATAAATGCGGATCAAATCCAGCCATTTGTAGTGAACGTGGAAAATACAGTATTGTCCTCCATTTATAGATTGTAGCAGTGTGTCAGTGTATACCATTTTACAGTTCCATTTGCTTGTTCGCATAATACAGTTAGATATTTTTTAGTTTTATTCATATTACTGTTTTGTGGAAGCGGAGGAACTTTTTTCAATGATCAGATGCTTGTGATCCATATGACTGCCGTAATAATACAGAAATTTTGTGGAGCGTGCCAAATATTCCACTCCTTTTAAAGTCAGCCACCTGTGTTTTGTTGAAGCAATTGACACTTGGTTGCTGACAAATACCATACTATTAAGCGACTGTCTGAAACCGTGGCCATCAGACGTTATCCCATATGACTGCCCTAATAATCCAGCAACTATTGTGAGCACGTCAAATATTACACTCCATTTAAAGTATTGCAGTTGAGCGTTCAAACCTATTCTCAGTTGGCCACTGACAAATAGCATATCTGTGAACAATGTCAGAGTATTACGCAACTTTTGCGGTCTGACAAAAAAAAACCCATACAAAAAACAAGCTAAAATGGAAAAAGTGTTAAGAAACATTCATTCCAGCGTAATGACTTGTATATAAGGCCAAAGAAATAAAAAAAAATAAAGTTATGGACTGTGGAAGATGTTTATGCGACCAGAATGAACACACAATGCACTCTAATACACATTTGAAGAGACGGAAAAAAAAAACCACAATAGGATCTTTCTTTAGTATAAAAACCAGATTTGCCAATGTAACCTCAATGTATTCACATTGTTCAGCTCCTGCACCTCCTCCTCCAGTTCGGTCTCCATCTCCAAAAAGACAAAATCAGTCACAAGCTGAAAGCACTTCAGCACTGCCTTGGCCAAGCGGCAACAGGCTTTGCTGAAGATAACATGCTTAATGCTTAGGTGACAAACCGCCCACGGCTGCAGAGTTGTTGAAAGCTGTAACACAGCAGTCTGATCTGTGGCTCTCACCGCAGAACATACAGCCACGCATGGTCAAGTGTAACAATGGGAGGAATCTGGTGGCGGAGAAATGACAGCCGGAGTAGATACGGTTTCCCTCTATGCCAGTCCTTTCACTGGGCAAAAGCAAATGGCTGTGTTGAAATACAACTCTCACTGGGAAGCAGTGTCAGACTGAAAAACAATGGGCCCACTAGAGGATTTGATTCTGAGGGCCCACCTTTCTCCCCCACTCAAGAGTCCCATAGCAGCTGCCAAGTTTGCGCTATCATGAACTCTCCTGATGGAGAAGCCAGGGGCCACCCAAGGATTCTCTGGTAGGACAGTCCAGAGCTGCCGAGAAGCAGCCCTGGCTAAGAAAAGTGTTGTGGGAAGGTTCCTGGACACTCTATGGCTGTTTTTTTACTGAGGGGGGAACCCATGCAAACACAGGGAGAACATACAAAATCCTTGCAGATGTTGTCCTTGCTGGGATTTGAAACCAGGATCCCAGCGCTGCAAGGCTTTAGTGCTAACCACTGAGCCACTGTGCTGCCGTTCACCCTTTGATATCTAACAGGCTGGAGAAACTTGCACCTACTGCCACTCTGTATCTTCAGCTCCGTTGTGAAAAACTAATGTATTTGGGCAGCCACTCAGTCTACCAAATTATTATTATTATTTATTATTATAGCGCCATTTATTCCATGGTGCTTTACATGTGAAAACAGGGGGTATATGAGGCGCCACCTGGGCCGTGTGTGCACGTGTGTGGGATACCCGGAGCCGGGTCTCTGGGGGTTGAAGTCTCCGTGGCGGCAACCCGGTCCCGTGGCTCAGGGTGGTCAAACCAGGGGCAGTCTTTTATAGGTTTTAGGTTAATTGTCCGACTACGCCACCCGTGGATTGCGGTCAGAGTGTACCGCCGCTGCGAGGCAGACCGCTGAGTTTGGTGTTGTGTGCGCAGCAGAGAATGGGATAACCCCCCACGGGAGGAGTATAGCCTCAGGGCAGTAGTGTGGATGATGGGAGTGATGGTGCACAAGCGCAGCAGGAACGACTCAGAGTCTTTGCAGTGCAGTTCAGGGTCTTTACTGATGATGATAAGGCAGACCCTCCCGGGAGTACTGGCTAGCATAAGAGGCCTAGTCAGTCTGGGAGCAAACAGGAGTTCCGCTGGCCAGGTGGAGTTGTAGGCCTCCCCGTCTGTCTGCACTCTTTCTGGCTACCTTGTTGTAAGCGAGTGGAAGTAGCCCACGTCCCTGAGTATACCGTGTAGTGCTCACCCGTATGGCTGGTGACTTGGGGCCTTCTGATAGCCTCCGCTCCACGACGGCGGTGCTGGTCCCTTGCTTGTGACTGAGCCTCCGGGCTTCTATGGCCAGAGGACCTGGAATCCCCTGCCGGCTGGTTTCTGCTGCTGGATATATATAAGTCCCCACAGCCTCGGACTCCTGTGTCCGGTTCTTAGCGTCTTCTGCCAGGACGAACTCTGCTTAGCTCAAGTCCCTGGTCTTCAGTTCCTGGCTCCTACAGAGCTCCTAGCTGTTACTTTCCCTGTGTCTGGAACTAACTCCAGGCTCTGACTGTCTAACCCCGCCCCAGACCAAGTTTATAAGGGCAGATTCCTCCCCTCCCAGGACTGGGCAGGAGGTGTTGCATGTTTGAGGGCTCCTGACCAGGAAACCTCCCTCTTGCTCCCAGATGTAATATTTCTATTACTGTGGTAACCAGACCCCTGGGGTGCCACATTCCCCCCTAGTGAATTTCAGTACTCCAGGATTAAACACATTTTATGAAAACACAAATACAGGGTATAACAATAACATAACATATGTACAAGGACATTTTGTCTTTAAGGTCACGGCGCTTCCGTAACCGGGTGTCCATATCACCCAAGGTGAAGTTTTAGAACGGAGTAGGGGACCTGTCCAAAGCAAACCCCAAACATTGGCCCTGGGCGTGGCTGCAAGGCGAAAAGAACTACTTTGGACCACACGGGACCACGCCAGACAGGTTTTTCTTCCGTGGCCGTCTTCGCAAGAGGCACCAAGTGCAGCTATTTACAATGTAGTTTTGGTTATTCAGCGTCCATAACCTGTCAGTCCAAATAAACCTGCAGGGTAACTAGAGAAACATAACCAATGAACAGGCAACAAAAACATAAACCATTTTCAACATTTGCAGTTTACAGGTAAATTCACATTACAGTTTAGATTCTCCAGCGAGCGGGCATCTGTCCTCTAGTGCTCCTGGTGGACCTACGTAACCCACTATCTGGTTCTGCACTACAGGGTGTTGTAGGTGTTGCGGGTAGGCCTGGCAGCTTTCTGCGTACTCTTTGGCTTACTAGGGGCACGGCAGGCTCACTACTAGCAGAGGGTTGATTCTCCTGGGCTGCTGGTATGGATTCTTCTGCCTCCTGGGCCGGCTGCTCTTCTGACACTACCTGTTCTTCTGTAGGCCCTTGAGGGGCTGGCTGTAGAAAGGTGTACCACGATAGCGTTGTTGATTTGTGTCCAGGACTGGGGAAAGTCTCCGAGTACTGTACTGATCATTTCTTCCCTTTCCTCTGCGGGTTGAGGGTTCTCTTGATCTTCGTCAGTGCTTTGCAGCTGCTCGGGACACTTTTTCAGGTGGTCTCTGGAGACAAATGCTGTGGTTTCTCCTCCATCCTTACTGATTATACAGACTTTTGGATTGTCATGGCTTGAGGGCAGTAGGGTGTACGGGTCCTTCTCCCACTGGTCGTCCAACTTGTGGAGCCGCCTCTTTCTCTTCAAGACCTGCTCTCCAGGTACCAGGGGAACAGCGGGAGCATGCTGGTTATAAGTCTTCTCTTGCCTTTCTCTTGCTTGAGACAGACTTCGCTCGACGCTCTCCTGTACTTTCCGATACTGCTGCTGCCGTTCTGTATCCCAGTCTGCCTCTGGCGAGGTGTCCTCAGGCGTCAGGACTCCCATATCCAGGTCAATAGGCAGCTTACCAGGTCTTGCTCTCATTAGGTAAGCCGGGGTACAGTTGGTGGAACCTACGGGGATGTGGTTATACAAGTCCACCAGATCAGGCAGTTTTTCAGGCCACAGACCACGTTCTTCCAGGGGCAACATTTTTAACAAGTCTATCACCACCTGGTTCATTTTCTCACATAGTCCGTTGGTCTGAGGGTGATAGGGCATTGTTCTTATCTTCCTGCAGCCTTACAGATTGCAGAACTCTTGGAAGACCTCCGCTTCGAAGGCTGGTCCTTCGCCCGTCAGCACTTGCTCCGGATACCCGTGTGGACGGCAGAAGTGCAGCTGGAAGGCTCTGGCTGCTGTTTGAGCCGTTAAGTCTTTGACAGGGACCACCACCAGGAACCGGGAGTAGTGATCTACGATGGTGAGGGCGTAGACGTACCCAGATCTGCTTGGAGCCAGTTTCACATGGTCCAGAGCTACCAGCTCCAGTGGCTGCCTGGTGATGATGGGCTGCAGAGGAGCCTTCTGGCTGGCACGGTCCTTCCTTCTTAGGTTGCACGGGCCACAGTCTCTGCACCATCTCTCGATGGCTCCTCTCATGCCTACCCAGTAGAACCGTCCACGCAACAGGAACTCCAGCTTCTTCCATCCGAAGTGTCCTGCTCCGTCGTGGTATGCCTCCAGAACCATAGCCGCGTCTCGTCTTGGGACCACTACCTGCCAGGTCAGCTCATGTGTTCGAGAGTTGACCATTCTCCGGCACAGCTTCTCCTTGTAAAGAAACAGCTTACTTTTCTCTTTCCACAGTTGCTTGGCCTCCTCCGGAGCGTCTGGATCAAGAAGGGCATCAGCCTGTGTCAGCATTTTCTTCACCAGACGGACTGCGGGATCACTGTCTTGCGTCTCCGCCCAGCTGTAGTGGGGTAAGGGATTGAACGTGGCAGAGTCCCTGTCCCTTACACGGTGGGAATACAGGGTAATCCCATGACGGTGGAACGCAGGGAGTTCGACCTCTTCCAGTTCTTCTGGATCTTCCCCTACGTCCGGTAAGTTTGGCATTCTGGACAGGGCATCCGCGTTGGCCTTTGAGCGTCCCACCCAGTATTTGATGGTGAATTCATAGTTGGACAGGCGGGCCATCCATCTCTGCTCCAGGGCACCAAGTTTTGCAGTGTCCAGGTGTGTCAACGGGTTGTTGTCCATGTACACGATGAACTTGGAAGAGGCAAGGTAATGCTTAAAACGTTCCGTCACTGCCCACACCACTGCCAGGAACTCTAGCTTGAATGAGCTATAATTCTCAGGGTTTCTCTCTGTGGGCCGTAGTTTTCGGCTGGCGTAAGCGATTACCCATTCTCTCCCCTGCTGGATCTGGGACAGTACGGCTCCTAGCCCGATGTTGCTCGCGTCCGTGTGGAGGATAAAGGGCTGGCCTTAGTCAGGGTACGCCAGGATTTCATCCCCCGTGAGGGCCATCTTCAACTGGCAGAAGGACTCCTCTTCCAGCTTTTCCCACCTGAAGGGCGGCTTCTGGTTTTTGGCCTTCCTGGATTGACCTATCAGGAGGTCCTGCATAGGAGCTGCCATTTTGGTGAAACCGGGAATGAATCTTCGGTAGTAACCTACCAACCCGAGGAACTGCCGCACTTCCTTTATGCTGGAGGGTCTTGGCCAGTCCTTAAACGGTGATCTTATCGGGGTCGGGAGCCACTCCGTCAGCACTCACCACGTGTCCCAGGTACTGTACCTTTGGTTTCAGCAGATGACACTTGGAAGGTTTCACCTTTAGGCTGTAGCTTGCCAGGGCGTCAAACACCTCTGCCAGGTGTTTCAGATGGTCCTCGTAGGTTTTGGAATAAACGATGACATCGTCCAGGTATAACAGGACCGTCTCGAAATTCCGGTGTCCCAGACAGCATTCCATCAATCGCTGGAAGGTTCCTGGTGCGTTGCAGAGCCCGAACGGCATATAGTTGAATTCGCTGATACCCATCGGGGTGGTGAACGCAGTCTTCTCCTTGTCCACCTCTGCTACAGGAACCTGCCAGTACCCGCTAGTAAGATCCAAAGTGGAGAAGAAGTTAGCAGATTTTAATGCAGCTAAAGATTCTTCTATCCTAGGTAAAGGGTACGCATCTTTGTGTGTGATACGGTTGACCTTTCTGTAGTCTACGCACATTCTCATTGTGTTGTCCTTCTTTTTCACTAGAACCAGTGGAGCTGCCCAGGGGCTACAGCTGTCCTTGATTACCCCAGCCTCCTTCATGTCTCGCAACATCCCCTTTGCATGCTGATAGTGTGCAGGGGGTACAGGTCGGTATCTTTCCTTTATGGGTGGATGGTCTCCTGTGGGGATGTGATGTTCTACCCCCTTTACTCGCCCGAAGTCTAGCGGGTGTTTACTAAAGACTCTTTCGTACTCCTGAACCACCCGGTAGACTCCCTGTTTTTGGTGTGAGGGAGTAGAGTCAGTACTCAAATGCAGTTGCTGACAACAGTCCTCCATTTGTTTCTTAGAGCCGTTACCTTCCTCTGGTTGAGATGGAGGCAAGGGTTCCACGTCCTTTACAGAATTTTGATTTATGGTGAACAATTTGGCTAGCGTGGCATACCGGGGCAGGTGTACTTCTCTCTCCCTGATATTTATGATGCGGACAGGTACCCTCCCATGGCGTACATCGACCACTCCCCGTGCTGTCAAAATGGTGGGCCTACTGTCTGAGTAGACGGGCTCTACCATTGCTTGGTAGTCTCTACCTCTTAGACCAATAGCTGCCCGGCACCAGATCATCATCTCACTTTTCGGGGGCATGGCAATAAGGAACGGGTCACACATTCTCACGCTACCAATCTCACCACCAGATAGTTCCACTTGTTGCCGTTTCATCAGTGCCCGGATCTCTTTTTGGAGGACACGCTGCTGGCTGGAACTGGCGTTCATGGCAACCTGCTGTAAAATGAGAATTATCTCTGCAAGACAATTTTCAATCACGTTAGTTCCCAAGGTTATTTTAGGGTGACTCTCATGACGGTCAAGGTCCACAATAAGCAGTCCTTGTGCCGCCAGTTCAACTTTACCGATTTTAATGGTCACCACTTTGAATCCCACCTGCGGCACGGGCTGACCATTGCTGGCGATGATACTCAGGTCGTCATCTGGGTAGCGGGTTATGTCCGAGTCATTCCAGTACCGCTTGAAGAGCACATAAGGGATGGTAGTTACCTGTGACCCGGTGTCTAGTAGGGCACTCATTGGAATGCCATCCAGTACCACAGGCTAGACTGGACGTCCCCCTACGTATTTATCATGCCAGTTTGAGGGGCCTGATGATCTTATGCCTGGAGGTTGGCCCTTTTCCCCAGGTTGTGCCCGTTTAAATGACAGTACCTTGCCATAAGTCCGGGTTGATTGCAGCGGCGGCAGATGGGTTGTCCGTCCTCGTTGTATCTGTCGCTGGGTCTTCCTCTGGACGATGGGATCCTCCTCTGTCGGCGCCACGGAACGTCCTCCGGTCCGGATGCCAGCTGGATCTTTCCTGGAGGAGAGACCTGTAAAGACTGCACAGTTCTGGTTAGCGCGGCTACGCTTTTAGTCAGCTCTTGGACCTGATGGTGCAGGTCTGTAGCCGGGTTGTTGTCCAAAGCCTGCGCACCAGCTCCTACAGGCTCTGCAGACAAGGGCGCCGCCTCCTGGTGATAGGTAATATCAGGGCGTCGGTGGGTTACAGCGCTACCCGGTGCCGGTTCTCGGAGCACCCGGATGGCCCTGTCTTTGAACTTTGCAAAGTCTAAACCAGGGTTCTGCAAGGCCATTGCACGTAACTGGGTTCGGTGGGCGTTGGATAGCAGACCCTCAATGAATTGCTCAGTTAACAGTTCATCTGCATTCCGCACACTGTCAGGGTCTGCCTGTTTAATGGCTCCCAGGGCCTCTTGCAAACTCAAAGCATAGTCTCTTATACTGTCTTGGGCCCGCTGCTTGCACCCATAAAATCTCATTTTGATCTCTGCTGAGGTGCGGGTATCAAAAGTGTCCTTGTCCCGGACTGACCAGGACTTTACTTCACGTTGGGCTGCGCCGGTTAACTGGCCTATCAATATGCTCACTTTTTGTCCCTCCGTCAGGGGGTATACTTTAAATAGGCTGTACAGTCTCTCTTTAAAGTCGCTTAGGGTATGCGACTCCCCTGAGTATTGGGGCAGCCAGGCCGCTCCGGGGATGTAAGGCATTGTGAACGGCATTACTGCGGCAGCGGCCGCGCTGGTGGTAGAGGGTCCCTCCGTGTCCGTCATCTTCCTCCCCCCTAGTTAAGTGTGGCCTACCTTCCGTTGATCCTCTTCCGTAGGCCGCGGCTCCGCTGGTGCTGCTACGGGCGAGGACCTTGCGTCGCGTCCTGGTGACGTCAGCGTCGCTCTCTCTCCTTCCAGGACCTTGCGCAGCGTTGGTGCGTAGGGCGGGGCTTCAGGTCTCGCGTGGCTTGGACATCCACGCCCCTCTTCTTCCCACATGGCGTCCCGAAGATGGCGCCCGATGACGGGAAACGGCTGAAGATGGCGGGAAACGGCTGAAGATGGCGGGAAACCTCTTTTTTAGGCACGCAATACCCGTTTGTGGCGGGTTGGTCACAATCCTGCCGACTACGCCAAAGTTGACGCGCCCCCTGGGCCGTGTGTGCATGTGTGTGGGATACCCGGAGCCGGGTCTCTGGGGGTTGTAGTCTCCGTGGCGGCGACCCGGTCCCGTGGCTCAGGGTGGTCAAACCAGGGGCAGTCTTTTATAGGTTTTAGGTTAATTGTCCGACTACGCCACCCGTGGATTGCGGTCAGAGTGTACCGCCGCTGCGAGGCAGACTGCTGAGGCTGGTGTTGTGTGCGCAGCAGAGAATGGGATAACCCCCCACGGGAGGAGTATAGCCTCAGGGCAGTAGTGTGGATGATGGGAGTGATGGTGCACAAGCGCAGCAGGAACGACTCAGAGTCTTTGCAGTGCAGTTCAGGGTCTTTACTGATGATGATAAGGCAGACCCTCCCAGGAGTACTGGCTAGCATAAGAGGCCTGGTCAGTCTGGGAGCAAACAGGAGTTCCCCTGGCCAGGTGGATTTGTAGGCCTCCCCGTCTGTCTGCACTCTTTCTGGCTTCCTTGCTGTAAGCGAGTGGAAGTAGCCCACGTCCCTGAGTATACCGTGTAGTGCTCACCCGTATGGCTGGTGACTTGGGGCCTTCTGATAGCCTCCGCTCCACGACGGCGGTGCTGGTCCCTTGCTTGTGACTGAGCCTCCGGACTTCTATGGCCAGAGGACCTGGAATCCCCTGCCGGCTGGTTTCTGCTGCTGGATATATATAAGTCCCCACAGCCTCGGACTCCTGTGTCCGGTTCTTAGCGTCTTCTGCCAGGACGAACTCTGCTTAGCTCAAGTCACTGGTCTTCAGTTCCTGGCTCCTACAGAGCTCCTAGCTGTTACTTTCCCTGTGTCTGGAACTAACTCCAGGCTCTGACTGTCTAACCCCGCCCCAGACCCAGTTTATAAGGGCAGATTCTTCCCCTCCCAGGACTGGGCAGGAGGTGTTGCATGTTTGAGGGCTCCTGACCAGGAAACCTCCCTCTTGCTCCCAGACGTAATATTTCTATTACTGTGGTAACCAGACCCCTGGGGTGCCACATATACATAGCAAAAACACTTACAATTATATTATCAAAATGAGTACAGGAGGAGAGAGGACCCTGCCCGTGAGGGCTCACAATCTACGAGGAATGGGTGAGGATGCAGTAGGTGAGGGTAGAGCTGGTCGTGCAGCAATGTCGTGGAGCTGTGGTCACTGCAGGTTGTAGGCTTGTCGGAAGAGGTAGGTCTTCAGGTTTCTTTTGAAGGTTTCCATGGTAGGAGAGAGTCTGATATGTTGGGGTAGAGAGTTCCAGAGTAGGGGAGATACACAGGAGAAATCTTGTATGCGATTGTGGGAAGAGGAGATAAGAGGGGAGTAGAGCAGGAGATCTTGTGAGGATCGAAGGTTGCTTGCAGATAAGTACCGGGAGACTAGGTCACAGATGTATGGAGGAGACAGGTTGTAGATGGCTTTGTATGCCAGGGTTAGGGTTTTGAACTGGATTATCTGGGCAATGGGGAGCCAATGAAGGGATTGACAGAGGGGAGAGGCCGGGGAATAGCGGGGGGACAGGTGGATTAGTCGGGCAGCAAAGTTTAGGATAGATTGGAGGGGGGCGAGAGTGTTGGAAGGGAGACCACAGAGCAGGAGGTTGCAGTAGTCGAGGTGGGAGATGATGAGGGCATTCACTAATGTTTTTGCAGAGTCTATGCTGAGAAATGCGCGGATGTGGGAGATGTTTTTGAATAAAATTTCTGAGAAGGAAATTGGTGTTGGCTTCGCTACTGGTACTGGGGGCAGTGCTAATACCATGGCGTCGTACCATAGTTCACTGGAAATATTCCAAGCTGATTCCCATAGAAAAGTACCAGCAGCAAGCTAAGGAGTTGGTGGCCTCTATCATCATCACGACCTCGGCACTATGAACTCTCCTGAAGGAGAAGCCAGGGCCCACCGGAGGATTCTCCGGTTCTCTGGTGGGCCTGTCCAACCCTGCGGAGAAGCAGCCCTGGCTAAGAAAAGTGTGTGGGAAGGTTCCTGGAATCTTTATGGCTGTTTTTTTACTGTGGACTTGGCTCTAGTGAGATGTACCATCCCTGGCCACATTCACCTGTCCACATGTTTGTGGTTAGGCGGTCCTTCCCACTTAAGTCCACTGGGGAGGGCACGGGTAATGTTATGGGACCCGTGCTTGTGGAAGGCGGAGACGACACCGGGAGAAATGGGGACAGAGTATGGACACCAGCCGCCGCCATGGGGTTGTGGACAGCTTCCGCCTCCACGAGCCTAAAAGGCCACATTTCAAGTGCAAGCAGATGACCAGAAATCTGTCAGTTTATTATTACGACCTGTGGGTGGGTGGCTGGCTGCATACTTGCGCTTGCATTCCAAGGAATGGGGTAGGGACAACTGAACGCTGCTCTGGGACACAGACGTGCACCATGATTGTTGCAAGTTTGCAACGACAGGTGCATTGCGGGAGGCATCTTCGCATGCGCCAAGGATCACTTCTGATGGGCACACTTTTAGGCAGTGACCTAGCAGTCAGAGATGCTTCCAGGGGTCTTCCCCATGCTGTTCCCATGTCTTTTCAGCACTGTATGCATGTGTTTGATCACGTCTCACACACCACATGGCCAGATAAGATTGTAAAATGTTAAAATGACATTTCCAGGTGAATGCATTTGTCCTGGTTGAAAGCAATGCAAAAGTGCAAAAACGGTGTGGAGGAGCATTTTTGTTTTTGTATATTTATTTTGCCTTATATACAAGTAGTTACCATGGAAAGGATGTTCCTTAACATATTTCCCAGGAAAATCCATTTTGTTTTTGTTTTTGTATGTTTTATTGTGAGTCCGTAAAAGTGGCGTAATACTTCTGACAACATTGTTGACAACAGTAACCGGGGATTCAGAAATGCTTCCAGGGGTCTTACCCATGCCGTTCCCATGCCATTTGAGCACTGTTCCCATCGATTTGGGCAATTTTTAGGCCCTCTGCAGACCGCCGGAGGGGGGGGGTGGTTGCCAGAAAAATGCTCTAGTTTCCCATTGGGCTCGTTTCTCAGATGGAGCACTCGAGCGTTCCAATTTGCTTGAACGAGTACCTGAGCATTTTAGTGCTCGCTCATCACTAATCAAGACGTATGGCCAACGACATGGCAGCCTCCAAGGACTGAGGGGTTTCATATACTGCCAAGGCATCTTTCAACCTTTCAGTGAGCCCCTCACAAAATTGACTTCTAAGGGCTGAATCATTCCATTTGGAATCCATTCCCCATCTACGGAATTCCGAACTGTACGTCTCCAGTGACCGATTCCCCTGCTGAAAGCAACAAAGCCTAGACTCAGCCAAGGCGACTTGGTCAGGGTCATCATAGATGAGGGCCAGAGCCCCGAAAAACCCCTCCACAGATTGGAGACAAACCGAGTCCTGCAGTAAAGAAAACGCCTACCACTGAGGATCTCCCTGCAGTAGAGAGATCACAATTCCATCCCGTTGCTCCTCCTTTCCAGAGGAGTAAGTACCTAGTTTAAAATACAATTTGCATGCCTCCTTGAATGCAAAAAACTTGTCCCTACCTCCTGAAAACCTGTCCGGGAGGGCAACCTTGGGTTCAGGCTGGACAGGCCTACCTGCAGAGACCCCCACATTGGTGACCTGTAGCCGCTGATGCTGCTGAACTTCATAGCGGAGGTCATTCACCTCCAGAGACAGACTGCACAGCTGCTCTGTAGCTCCGCAAATGAAACCATACCAAGGAAGAAAGGAAAAAAAAAAGGTCCACGCCAAAAACACATAGAGAAAAAAAAAACAAAGTGTCAGTTTGTTTGTTTTTTTCATTTTCAAAATGTGCTCAGTCGGCGATAATGTCACGCAAGGTGTGGGAAAGACTAAGTACAACACAAAGGGAAGAGGGAAAGGGAGCCCAGACTCTAGGGAAAGGGGGGAGTGGAGACCTTCTAGCCTGATCTAGTGTCACCCTGTCTCCACTAACGTCCCTATATTGGTTCTTCACCAATTGCCGCACGCGTACCTCGCCCTGTCGTTCCCTGGCATTAGGCTCAGGCTAGGGAAGGGAGAGGATGAGCACTAGTCAATCCCCGCTGAATACTAAAGACAACAAGGGGGGACAAAACAAGGTAAAAATCGCTTAGCTTTAGTCGACTCCAGACAAATGCGCAAACGTCCTCTAGCACCAGAGAGGAAGAAGTACTGCTCTTGCTCAAGCCTTCACAAGGGGTAATGAATATCGCCGGCACCTCCCTCTGGCACACAGCAGGTATTTATACACCCAGGCCAGGGTGTTAATTAGCCAGAGGAAGGTAGCCGCTGGGTCCTAGAGATACAGCTTCTAAGAAGTTGTCTGTGATGCCAAACGAAGAGATCTCCTGCAACCAACTGCAGGGTGACTGTCTGTCTCTTCTGACACACCGTGACACTTACCTTCATTTAGGCTCTCAGCAGATTTGTCCCGTGCATCTCCCCTACTGTGTAACTCTGTACCCCAACACATCAGACTCTTGCCTACCATGGAAACCTTGAAAAGGAAGCTGAAGACCCACTTCTTCTGACAAGCGTACAATCTGCGGTAACCCTCGTTCCAGCATACCGCTGCACGACCAGCTGTACCCTGACCTACTGTATCCTTACCCATCCCTTGTAGATTGTTTATGCACACTCCCGGGCAGGGTCCTCTCTCCTCTTGTACCAGTCGTTGACCCCTTTTCACATGTAAAGCGCCACGGAATAAATGTGGCTATAATAATAAATAATAATTATAGTACTTGTACTCTGGGTCAATTGATGGCACTTTCTTGGTGTCTGCCCCTAATTTGATGTGTTTTGGCAGCTTTTGGGCCTGTTTGAAGGTGTTGTGTATGCGTTTGTTTTGCCCCCATTGAATCCAATGTTGTTCAGCAATGTTCGGCGAATATTCAACAAATAAATTGGCGAATATTGAAAATTCGATGATCGTAATCTGAACCGAATATTGAAACATTCGTTCATCTCCATCAATAATGACAGGGTCCAAAGGGGGGGGGGCATGGAGGAACAATCAAGTATATATAAACGCGTGAAAAAAAGGGGGAAGTGCATTAGGGAGTGATAACTATTTAAACAAAAAGAAGTGATATATACCCTCCAAGGGTGTTATATATCATGCTCAGTGTTCCTGTAACAAAATTTACGTTGGCCACACTACAAGAGAACTGAAAACTAGAGTAAGGGAACACATCAAAGATATTGAAAAATCAGCAACCATTCATGATATAAGTACTTAAGACTTTGCCTAGACATTTTAAAATATGGCATAATAGCAAAACGGAAGGCCTAAAGATCAAGGCAATCGACCAAGTGACACTGTGTCTGGGTCCTAGAGGAGGCGACTTAGGAAGGATCCTTGTGCAAACTGAAAGCTAATGGATTTATAGACTGGGGACATTGACCCTCAAGGCTTGAATGAAAATCTAGGTTTTAGTTATTTCCTATAAAGCAATTAGTGGTTCTTAATAGATATATTATATATTTTTACCATGTTCAACTCTATACTGACTTAGTTTGATATCATATCCATTGAGTATTGTTCCCTATAGCTTCATACGTACATATACTTGTATACTTTCCACGTTACTTTCTGTGATAGTTGTGTTTTTAAGATTTATCCATTTTAGCAAGGATTATTTTTTTTAATGATTTTATCATTGCTCCTTAGATATCTCCTACTCACTGAACTTACCCATGACCATGACGTGACTCTGTTCTGGGGTTTTGTCATGAGATGGTCTGAGAATTAGAAGAGATGGCTTTCGGGGTCGGCATCTTCTGGTTGGAGAGACGCTTCTTGAGACAGATGCCATTATGCATACTCAGGTCCAGAATGCGAAGGAGGTGGCCCTCAGCCCTCTGAAGCCTTATAGGAAGGAAAAAAAGAGAATAAAAGAGGAAAGAGGAAAAAGAGAAGATTAAAAACAGATCTGTAGATCTTCTCCTTCTCTACACTTAGGATGACTGTCTGAATATTTATTCCAGGAAAGAATTAATTCCATACAGATTGATTTGATACAGACTTCTCCATTTGAGAAATGTATCTATATATTTTATTTATTTATTTTTCTGATGATTTATAAAGCTTATTTAATAATTCTATATTGTTGTATTATTCTTGTCAACACTAATTTGACAATTTATATATATTTATAAATTTTATTCACTTTTCTATAGATACATTATTCACTTTTTATTTATAAATTGTATTCACTTTTCTATATTGGACAAATAGATTTTTGGGGGGCAATTTTATGTATGTACACGTTTTATTGACTTCTCTGTACAGACACAGTACAATATCAAACAAATAGATCCCTTGGATAATTTAACATCAGATTGCTCTAGAGATAACCAATCCTTCTAATAACACAGGTTACTTCAAATGGCATACGGTATTGATCTGTATACCTAGATATTTGTACACTTACATACTTAGTCACCAATTGTATTTCCACTATTCCTTTTATTTTGTACACGCCTCCACCTTCACTTAGAATACCCTTTCATTTCTGGTATTATTATGTGACCTCCCACCATCACTTCTTTTTGTTTAAATAGTTATCACTCTCTAATGCACTTCTCACTTTTTTTTGCACACATTTATATATATTTGATTGTCCCTCCATGCCCCCCCTCCTTTTTGGATCTTGTCATTATGGACCCTCTTAATATATAGCCATATTTTGGAATCCTGTCACAATGGACCCTCTCAATATATAGTCATATTTTAGCTATTGCATAGTATGTCCATAATATTTTGGTCACATTTTCATTATCACATTGCTCTATACACTATTCTTTAGTTCTGGATACTCCTTTTGGAATAATATACATCTTTATTTTTAGTTAATTTACCTGTAAAGTGACGCATCATTAGCATGTTTACCTTTTTGGACATCTTCTAGTCCTGTTCGATTCTTTCCTTCTTACTGTATACTTACCACTGTCCTCTGAATCCAGTCCCCGCCTGTGTAAGAGCACGTTCACACTGTGGCCATTACACAGACGTGAAGCTATACAGATGAAATGATTAGCTCAGGGCTTGACCCTCTTTTCTAAACTAAGTATTTCATCTGTATAGCTTTCCATGGATGGGTGTCTCAGTCGGCACCCTATATTTGTTACTGAATGGGAAAGACATTTTTAAATGTATTTTAGCAATTCTTAGTGGTTATAAAAAAATGGGGAAAACTGACACATATTTCCTTTTTATTTTTTTATTTCTCCGATAACGCCCAATGTCAGCAAAAAAAAAGGGAGAGACGATATGACAGTGACATATAAATAAAGCCTCATGTTTCACAAGAAAAACAGCAAAAGTACGAGAAAAAAAGTATAAAAACTAAAAAATGTGTCTAAACATCAAAACAGAAAAAACTGACGGCACTTCCAATACAAGAAATAGGTGTGAACAGGTGCTTACTAGGAGCTGCTACTTCCATAAGATACTAACAATCAAAGCAGCACACTGAAACGATAAGTATGCGAACATGAAATATATGAAATATGAATAGCATTACTGCTCTAGCAAATAGAAATAAATGAGAAATCTTAGCGCAATAATTGTCCAATTCATGTGTACCTGGTAGCCGCGATAAGGCGTTTCTCAATGTCAGGACCCTACCAATGTGAATACCTCTCTAAGAGACATCCGTCTGCTTGTGTGTGGGAAAGTAAGATCCTGCTGCAATTAAAACCACCTGTGGCATAGAGGTGGAGTGCTCAGTCAAAGCTTATACATAGACACTGAAAAAACTGACCGGCACTTCCAATACAAAAAATAGGTGTGAACAGGTGCTTACTAGGAGCCGCTACCTCCATAAAATACTAACAGCAGCACTCTGCAACGCTAAGTATGCGAACATGAAATATATGAAATTTGAATAGCATTACTGCTGTAGGAAATAGAAATAAATGAGAAATGGTAATCACATTGGTAGGGTCCTGGTACTTTGAGAAACGCCTTATCACGGCTACCAGGTACACATGAATTGGCCAATTTATGTGCTAAGATTTCTCATTTATTTCTATTTATTCAGGCTTAACTAGATAATCCCTAACCTCTATGTAAAAATTAATCCTTTTAGTGTGTGTCAAAAGAACAAAATTGCGTGAAAAAACTTTTTCCTTTTCTATACAAAAACATAGCAGCAAATATGATTTAATTGAAATGAAACTAAACATAAATATCACATTCTTAAATTAAACTATAAAGCAGAAAGAAAACAAAATATTACAATGGACGGCATATTTTAATATTATAACATAACATCTCTAAGTAAATTCATTCCGTGGGGGGCTCCAGTATCTAAATTAAAAATCTAGAAAGCTTCTGTAGACAACAATAATTGTTTACGATTGCCTCCCCTCAGGAGGTTTAGTTACTTTTTCAATTTCAACTACATGAAAACTATTTGCATATAACGGCATGTTCACATGCAAAATGTTTAGCCACACAACACATTTCTATTGACAGCTTCACCAATAACAATAAGATGCTCAAATATTATTTTTTTTACTGGTAATACATCCTATATAACTAGACCCCTCAAATCTTTATTCCAGGTACCCTTACAGCTCAGCATAACAATGATTTGGCCATGAAAACAGTGACATACGGATACGGTCATATCCTAGGAGCCATTTTTTAACATGACGACGAAAGACTTGTGCTTCTTTGAGCAACGTGTGTGGCCTAAATGTGCTAGCATAGCCTGCAGTGTCTCTGGACTTGTCTCTCATGGAGCATATTTCTTTTGCAATCACAAAGAAAGTTGCCAGCAGCGGATCTTGATGATTTGCGTGCCTAAGTGCATTCAGTGTAGCAGAACATTCCTTAGACAACAATTAATAACCTCACTGATAGCAGCCAAGGCGTCTAACTGCGTGTATTTCTGTGCGTGAAGTTCATACTTGATACTGAATAAATCGAGATGCTTTGAAAATTCTGCTTCCATTGTGCATGTCAATAAAATGTCCATAATTCCACTTTCCCTTCTTGGTGTTGCAATTTCAATGTTGAGGAGTATATATGTGACACCCCAGGGGTCTGGTTGCCACAGTGATAGAGATATTACGTCTGAGAGCAGGTGGGAGGTCTCTTGGTCAGGAATCCTATGCATGCCACACCTCCTGCCCAGTCCTGGGAGGGGAAGAACTTCCCCTATATAAACCTAGGGCTGAGGCAGGGTTAGTGAGTAGAGAAGAAGTAGAGACAGAGAAAAGAAGCAAATATAGGAACAGAACATCAGGAGCTCTGTGGGAGCAGTGTTACAAGGAGTCAGGGGCTGGCAGCTGCAGAGCTCGCCCTGACTGAGAAGATTTCTTACCGGACCCGGAGTCCGAGGCTGTGGGGACTAATCTCTACCCAGCAGCAGAAACCGACCGGCAGGGGATTGCAGGTCCTCTGGCCCAGAAACCCGAAGGCACGGTCACACGCGTGGGACCAGCACCGCCATCGTGGAGCGGAAGCCATTAGAAGGCCCCGAGTCACCGGCCATACGGGTGAGCACCACACGGTACACTCAGGGACGTGGGCTACTTATACCCGCCTCTAGCAAGGTAGCCAGAAGAGTACAGTTAGTTGGGAAGGCCTACAACTTCGCCTGGCCAGGGGAGATCCCATCTGCTCAAGGACTGACCAGGCCCCGATTGCTAGCAAGTACTCCGGGAGGGTCTATCTTTGTCACCAGTAAAGACCCTGAACTACACCGCATCGTCTCTGAGTGGTTCCTGCTACCCCCATCATCCACGTCGGCTGCCCTGAGGCCATACCCCTCCCGTTGGGGGTTATACCATCCACGCTGCACCATCCTTCCACCGGCCTCAGCGGTCTGCCCTGCAGCGGCAGCTCCATAGCTGCATTCAACAGGTGGCGTAGTCATCCACCATCTACTGCTAATAGACTGCCACTTAGTCTGACTCCCTGGGCACGGACCGGGTCATCGCCACGAGACTACTACCCCCATCTGATCCAGCTCCGGGTAGGCTCCCGCGTGCGCAACGCAGCGCGACTCAGGCCCAGGGGCGCGTCAACTTTTGGCGTAGTCGGCAGGATTTCGTGCCCGCAACCACCGGGTACTGCGTGCCTGAACAAGAGACTTTCAAACTCACCTGTGGTGAAGATTCCCGCCATCCGGCGCCATTTTCAGCCTTCTTCCCGCCATCCGTGAAGATTCCCGCCATCCGTGAGGTTTTCCCGCCATCCGGCGCCATCTTCAGCCTTCTTCCCGCCATCCGTGGAGTTTTCCCGCCGTTGGCCGCCATCTTGAAGACGCCGCGCGGGAAGAAGAGGGGCGTGGACTCCGAAAGCGCGCGAGAACTGAAGCCCCGTCTCACGTCCGGACGTTGCGTAAGGTCCTGGAAGGAGCCCAGCAGACGCCGACGTCACAGGAGCGCGACGGAAGGTCTTCAACCCTGACGATCCACTGCGGAGCCGCGGCCTACGGAAGAGGATCATCGCAAGGTAGGCCACGGTCCACTAGGGGGGAGAAGGATGTCAGATATGGAGGAGAGCTTCACCGCTCCAACCCCCGCCAGCGCCACCGCTGTTGCGGTCATGCCTTTCACCATGCCCTATATCCCGGGGGCAGCCTGGCTACCCCAGTACTCAGGGGAGTCACATACCCTGCAGGACTTTAGAGAAAAACTGGATAGCCTCTTCCAGGTGTACCCCCTCACAGAAGAGCAAAAAGTAAGCATCCTGGTGGCCCAATTAACCGGGGCAGCCCAAAGGGAGGTAAAGTCCTGGCCACCTGGGGGGAGGACTGTCGCAGGGATACTAACCCGGCTGAGGGACACCTTTGATACCCGCACCTCAGCCGAGATCAAGCTCAGATTCTACGGGTGCAAACAGCGGGCACATGAGAGTATAAGGGACTATGCATTAAACCTACAAGAAGCCCTGAGAGCCATTAAGCAGACCGACCCTGACGGCGTGGGAGACGAGGACAGGCTGTTAACTGAACAATTTATAGAGGGTTTATATTGCAATGCCCACCGAACCCAGTTGCGGGCAATGGCCTTACAGGACCCTCATCTGGGATTTGCACAGTTCAAGGACAGAGCCATCCGGGTGCTCCGAGAACCGGCACCAGGTGGCGTTGTGACCCACAGACGCCCCACTACCACTTACCACCAGGAGGCGGCATCCTTGTCGGCAGGGCCTGTGGGAGCTGATGCGCAGGCTTTGAACAATGACTCGGCTCCAGACCTGCACCATCAGGTCCAAGAGCTAGCTAAAAGCGTTGCTGCGCTAACCCGAACTGTGCAGTCTTTACAGGTTTCCACTCCAGGGAAGCTCCAGCTGGCATCCGGACCGGAGGACATCCCGTGGCGTCGACCAAGGAGGACCCCACCGGCCAGAGGAAGACCCAGCGACCGATACAACGAGGACGGACGACCCATCTGCCGCCGCTGTAATCAACCCGGACATATGGCAAGGTACTGTCCTTTAAACTGGCACAACCTAGGGTAGAGGGCCAACCCCTAGGAAAAAGATCATCAGGCCCATCGAACTGGCGCGACAAATATGTGGGAGGACATCCAGTCTTGCCTGTGGTACTGGATGGAATTCCTATGAGTGCCCTACTGGACACCGGGTCACAGGTCACCACCATCCCGTACGTGCTCTTCAAGCAGTACTGGAATGACTCGGATATTACCCGCTACCCTGACGACGACTTGAGTATCATCGCCAGCAATGGTCAGCCCGTGCCACAGATCGGATTTAAAGAGGTGACCATTAAAATTGGTAGAGTTGAACTGGCAGCACAGGGACTGATCATTGTAGACATTGACAAACACGAGAGTCACCCAAAGATAACTCTAGGAACTAATGTAATTGAAAATTGTCTTGCAGAGGTGATTTTCCTTTTACAGCAGGTTGCCAAGAACGCCAGCTCCGGCGAGCAGCGAGTGCTCCAAAAAGAGATCCGGGCACTGATGCGACGGCAACAGGTGGAACTCTCCGGCGGTGAGATTGGTAGCGTGAGAATGTGTGACCCTTTCCCTATTGCCATGCCCCCAAAAAGTGAAATGATGATTTGGTGCCGGGCAGCTATTGGTCTGAGAGGTAGAGATTACCAGGCAATGGTAGAACCAGTTTACTCAGACAGTAGGCCCACCATCTTGACAGCACGGGGGGTGGTTAATGTACGCCATGGGAGGGTGCCCGTTCGCATAATCAATATCGGGAAGCGGGAAGTGTACCTGCCCCGGTATGCCACGCTAGCCAAATTATATACCATTAACCAAAATGCTATACAATCTGTGGAACCCTTGCCTCCATCTCACCCGGAGGAAGGTAACGGCTCTAAGAAAACAATGGAGGACTGGTGTCAGCAACTACATTTGGGTACTGACTCCACTCCCTCACACCAGAAACAGGGAGTCTATCGGGTGGTTCAAGAGTACGAGAGAGTGTTTAGTAAACACCCGTTAGACTTCGGGCGAGTCAAGGGGGTAGAACACCACATCCCCACGGGAGACCATCCTCCCATAAAAGAGAGGTATCGACCCGTACCCCCTGCACACTACCAACACGCCAAGGGGATGCTTAGAGACATGAAGGAGGCTGGGGTGATCAGGGATAGCTGTAGCCCCTGGGCAGCTCCACTAGTCTTAGTCAAAAAGAAAGACAACACCATGAGGATGTGTGTAGATTACCGGAAAATCAACCGTATCACACACAAGGATGCGTACCCCTTACCAAGGATAGAGGAGTCTTTGGCTGCTTTAAGATCTGCTAACTTCTTCTCTACCTTGGATCTCACTAGTGGGTACTGGCAGATTCCTGTAGCAGAGGCGGACCGGGAGAAGACCGCATTCACCACCCCGATGGGACTTAGCGAGTTTACCTGTATGCCGTTTGGACTCTGCAACGCACCAGGAACCTTCCAACGATTAATGGAGTGCTGTCTGGGCCACAGAAACTTCGAGACGGTCCTGTTGTACCTGGACGATGTCATCGTATATTCTAAGACTTATGAGGACCACCTGAAACACCTGGCAGAAGTGTTCGAAGCTCTGGCAAGCTACGGCCTAAAGGTGAAACCCTCCAAGTGTCACCTCCTGAAACCAAAGGTGCAGTACCTGGGACACGTGGTGAGCGCTGACGGAGTGGCTCCCGACCCTGATAAGATCACCGCAATTAAGGAATGGCCAAGTCCCTCCAGTGTAAAAGAAGTGCGGCAGTTCCTCGGGTTGGTAGGCTACTACCGCAGGTTCATCCCCGGTTTCACCAAAAAGGCAGCTCCTATGCAAGACCTCCTGATAGGCCAGTCCCGGAAGGCCAAGAACCAGAAGCCGCCCTTGAAATGGGAGAAGTTGGAAGAAGAGTCCTTCCGCCAGCTGAAGATGGCCCTCACGGGGGATGAAATCCTGGCGTACCCGGATTACAGCCAGCCCTTTATCCTCTACACCGACGCAAGTAACATCGGGCTAGGAGCCGTGCTGTCCCAGATCCAGCAGGGGAAAGAGCGAGTAATCGCTTACGCCAGCCGAAAACTGCGACCCACCGAAAGAAACCCTGAGAATTACAGCTCATTTAAGCTAGAGTTCCTGGCAGTGGTGTGGGCAGTCACCGAACGCTTTAAGCACTACCTCGCTTCTTCCCGGTTCGTCGTGTACACGGATAACAACCCGTTGACACACCTGGACACGGCAAGACTCGGTGCCCTAGAGCAGAGATGGATGGCCCGCCTGTCCAACTACGAGTTCACCATCAAATACCGGGCAGGACGCTCCAATACCAACGCGGACGCCCTGTCCAGGATGCCAAACCTACCGGACGTAGGAGAATATCCAGAGGGACTGGAAGAAGTCGAACTCCCCGCGTTTCACCGTCATGGGACTATCCAGTATTCCCATCGGGTAAGGAGTAAGCAAGGCGCTACGCTTAACCCCTTACCTCACTACAACTGGGCGGAAACGCAGGACAGTGACCCTGCCGTCCGGCTGGTGAAGGAGATGCTGACTCGGCCAGAGGCTCGCCTTGACCCAGACGCTCCGGAGGAAGCCAAGCAACTGTGGGCAGAAAAGAGTAGACTGTTCCTTTACAAGGGGAAGTTGTGCCGCAGAATGGTTAACTCCCGGACGCATGAACTAATCCGGCAAGTAGTGGTGCCACGAAGAGACGCAGCCATGGTGATGGAGGCATACCACGACGGGGCTGGACACTTCGGATGGAAGAAGCTGGAGTTCCTGCTGCGCGAGCGGTTCCACTGGGTAGGCATGAGGGGAACCATCGAGAGGTGGTGCAGAGACTGTGGCCCGTGCAACCTAAGAAGGAAGGACCGTGCCAGCCAGAAGACTCCCCTGCAGTCCATCGTCACCCGGCAGCCGTTGGAACTGGTAGCCTTGGATCATGTAAAACTGACCCCAAGCAGAAGTGGCTACGTCTACGCACTAACCATCGTGGATCACTACTCCCGGTTCTTGGTTGTCGTCCCCGTCAAGGACTTAACAGCTCGAACAGCAGCTAGAGCCTTCCAGCAGCATTTCTGCCGTCCACACGGGTACCCGGACCAAGTGTTGACAGACCAGGGACCTGCCTTTGAAGCGGAGGTCTTCCAAGAATTCTGCACTCTGTATGGCTGCCGGAAGATAAGGACGACACCCTATCATCCGCAAACTAATGGACTTTGTGAGAAAATGAACCAGGTGGTAATGGATCTTCTGAAAACGTTGCCCCTGGAAGAACGCGGTCTGTGGCCTGAGAAGCTGCCCGATCTGGTGGACCTATACAACCACATCCCGGTAGGTTCCACCAACTGTACCCCGGCTTACCTAATGAGGGCGAGACCTGGTAAGTTACCTGTTGACCTGGAAATGGGAGTCCTGACACCCGAGGACACTTCACCAGAAGCAGACTGGGACACAGAGAGGCAGCAGCAGTACCGGAGAGTACAGGAGAGCGTGGAGCGAAGTCTCTGTCAGGCTAGGGAAAGACAAGAGAAAACTTACAACCAGTATGCTCCCGCTGTTCCCCTGGTACCCGGAGAGCAGGTCTTGAAGAGAAAAAGACGGCTCCACAAGTTGGACGACCAGTGGGAGAAGGACCCGTACACCGTACTGCCCTCAAGCCACGACAACCCAAAGGTCTGTACCATCAGTAAAGACGGAGGTGAAACCACAACCATTGTATCCCGGGATCACCTGAAGAAGTGTCCCGAACAGCTACGGAACCCTGAAGAGGAACAAGAAGACCCTCGACCCGTAGAGGAAAGGGAAGACATGGTTAGTACTGTGCTCGGAGACTTCCCTCGGTCTTGGACTCAAGTCAATGGCGCAGTTGTGGTACCCGTACTCACCTTCCTCCAACCAGCATCCCAAGCACCTACGGAGCGACAGGTAGAGCTGGAAGAGCAGCCGGTCCAGGAGGCAGAAGACTCCACACAAGCAGAACAGGAGGATCAACCCTCTGCTTATAGTGAGCCTGCCGTACCCCTAGTGAGCCAAAGAGCCAGTAGACAGCTGCCCAGTTTACCCTTGACAGCTCCTACACCCTGTAGTTCAGGGCTAGACAGTCAGCTCCGTAGGTCCACTAGGGCGACTAGAGGCCAGTTACCCGCACGTTGGAGGATTTGAAATGTATAAATTGTTTTATTTGTGGTTACCTGTTTTTCTTGTTGCTTGTGTATAATTATGTGTTTCTAGTTGTTTATAGGAGTCTTTGGTGGATTTACCGGGAATCCTTTGTACATAGTTGGAGCGTAACCCAGGACGGACTAAAGACTGTTAAGGACTCGGGGCAGGACAGGCCCCTATCTGGTTACGTCTCCCTGTTTTGGTGAAATGGACACCTTGCTTTCTTCAAAGACTGCACCCGGTTACGGACATGCCGTGACCACCTTTATGTGTTTCTTTATTGTATTGTTATTGTTATACCTTGTTATGTTTATCCAAAAATATGTTTAGTCCCGGAGTACTAAATTTCACTAGGGGGGAATGTGACACCCCAGGGGTCTGGTTGCCACAGTGATAGAGATATTACGTCTGAGAGCAGGTGGGAGGTCTCTTGGTCAGGAATCCTATGCATGCCACACCTCCTGCCCAGTCCTGGGAGGGGAAGAACTTCCCCTATATAAACCTAGGGCTGAGGCAGGGTTAGTGAGTAGAGAAGAAGTAGAGACAGAGAAAAGAAGCAAATATAGGAACAGAACATCAGGAGCTCTGTGGGAGCAGTGTTACAAGGAGTCAGGGGCTGGCAGCTGCAGAGCTCGCCCTGACTGAGAAGATTTCTTACCGGACCCGGAGTCCGAGGCTGTGGGGACTAATCTCTACCCAGCAGCAGAAACCGACCGGCAGGGGATTGCAGGTCCTCTGGCCCAGAAACCCGAAGGCACGGTCACACGCGTGGGACCAGCACCGCCATCGTGGAGCGGAAGCCATTAGAAGGCCCCGAGTCACCGGCCATACGGGTGAGCACCACACGGTACACTCAGGGACGTGGGCTACTTATACCCGCCTCTAGCAAGGTAGCCAGAAGAGTACAGTTAGTTGGGAAGGCCTACAACTCCGCCTGGCCAGGGGAGATCCCATCTGCTCAAGGACTGACCAGGCCCCGATTGCTAGCAAGTACTAATCTCTACCCAGCAGCAGAAACCGACCGGCAGGGGATTGCAGGTCCTCTGGCCCAGAAACCCGAAGGCACGGTCACACGCGTGGGACCAGCACCGCCATCGTGGAGCGGAAGCCATTAGAAGGCCCCGAGTCACCGGCCATACGGGTGAGCACCACACGGTACACTCAGGGACGTGGGCTACTTATACCCGCCTCTAGCAAGGTAGCCAGAAGAGTACAGTTAGTTGGGAAGGCCTACAACTCCGCCTGGCCAGGGGAGATCCCATCTGCTCAAGGACTGACCAGGCCCCGATTGCTAGCAAGTACTCCGGGAGGGTCTATCTTTGTCACCAGTAAAGACCCTGAACTACACCGCATCGTCTCTGAGTGGTTCCTGCTACCCCCATCATCCACGTCGGCTGCCCTGAGGCCATACCCCTCCCGTTGGGGGTTATACCATCCACGCTGCACCATCCTTCCACCGGCCTCAGCGGTCTGCCCTGCAGCGGCAGCTCCATAGCTGCATTCAACGGGTGGCGTAGTCATCCACCATCTACTGCTAATAGACTGCCACTTAGTCTGACTCCCTGGGCACGGACCGGGTCATCGCCACGAGACTACTACCCCCATCTGATCCGGCTCCGGGTAGGCTCCCGCGTGCGCAACGCAGCGCGACTCAGGCCCAGGGGCGCGTCATATACACTGCATTACAACTAGAGATGAGCGTTGTTCTACTCGAACTGTTCGCCAATCTCAAATTCGAGCTGTTTTGGGCGGTGTTCGAGCAGTTCGGCGAACACGAACGATTTGAGAAAAATTCGGCTATTTGAGGTTATGTTCGATAACTGTTCGTGCACCAAAATCATAACTGGATTTTTTCTCAGTAATGATGAAAATTAATGTTAATACGCAGTTTGAGTGTACAGCGGGGTGGGGGGAGGGGCAGGGGATGGATCTCTGCAGGAATAATGAAGATCTCCATTTTTTTTTCTCTTTCCCGCATTTACAGTGGGGAGGTGCAATCTGTCAGCCTATCAGCAGCGCACACACGGAGCGAAGTGCTTTTTTCACACAAGCAAGGGCATGTGTCATTGGCAGTGTATGTCACATGTCCTTGCCCTATAAGACCAAGCCATTTTCCCCGTCGCCACCATTTTCTCACTGCTGCAGCTGCGTGTTAGACGGCACCGCTGTTGCTGTGTGCGCTATACCTTGTTAATTTCAAGCCAATTTTCGCACAAATCTACAGATAGCTTGGGAGTAGGGAATAGTTGTGATTGCAGTCCTTTTAAGGACTAGGTTACAGCATTTCCTACGACTTTTATCAGGCAGGTCTGTGCTCTTAAATAGATAGATTGTGGGAGTAAAGACTAATTGTAATTGCAGTCCTTTTCAGGACTAGGTTACATCAGTTCCTATCAGTTTTTGCCAGGCAGGTCTGTGCCAGTGCTGTGCAAGTTTTTTTCACAGCATTTGGCTGAATCTAGCAAAGCTAATCCTTTTTGGCCTATTGCAGAGTGTGTTAGTCAGTGGAGTAGCCTATCTGTGTTGCAAGATATACCACCTGTGTATAGAATACCAATTTTTTTACTGCACCTAGTGAAGTAAAATCTTTTAGGCATAGCATCATTCTATTAGTCCATCTATACTGACCTCCATCAGGTTGCAAACTGAATATAATTTTTTTCTGCATCTAGCTCTGAAAAAATATTTGGCCTTCTAGCAGTGTGTGGGACTTTCTCTATTAGTCCATCTATACTGACCTCCATCAGGTTGCAAATTAAAAATAATTTTTATCTGCATCCAGCTCTGAAAAAATATTTGGCCTTCTAGCAGTGTGTGGGACTTTCTCTATTAGTCCATCTATACTGACCTCCATAAGGTTGCAAATTAAAAATAATTTTTTGTCTGCATCTAGCTCTGAAAAAATATTTGGCCTTCTAGGAGTGTGTGGGACTTTCTCTATTAGTCCATCTATACTGACCTCCATCAGGTTGCAAACTGAATATATTTTTTTTCTGCATCTACCTCTGAAAAAATATTGGGCTTCTAGCTGTGTGTGGGACTTGTTCTATTAATCCATCTATACAGACCTCCATCAGGTTGCAAACTGAATATAATTTTTTTCTGCATCTACCTCTGAAAAAATATTTGGGCTTCTAGCAGTGTGTGGGACTTGTTCTATTAGTCCATCTATACTGACCTCCATCAGGTTGCAAACTGAATATAATTTTTTTCTGCATCTAGCTCTGAAAAAATATTTGGGCTTCTAGCTGTGTGTGGGACTTTCTCTATTTGTCCATCTATACTGACCTCCATCAGGTTGCAAACTGAATATATTTTTTTCTGCATCTACCTCTGAAAAAATATTTGGCCTTCTAGCAGTGTGTGGGTCTTGTTCTATTAGTCCATCTATACTGACCTCCATCAGGTTGCAAATTAAAAATCATTTTTTGTCTGCATCTAGCTCTAAAAAAATATTTGGCCTTCTAGCAGTGTGTGGGATTTTCTCTATTAGTCCATCTATACTGACCTCCATCAGGTTGCAAACTGAATATATTTTTTTCTGCATCTACCTCTGAAAAAATATTGGGCTTCTAGCTGTGTGTGGGACTTGTTCTATTAATCCATCTATACAGACCTCCATCAGGTTGCAAACTGAATATAATTTTTTTCTGCATCTACCTCTGAAAAAATATTTGGGCTTCTAGCTGTGTGTGGGACTTGTTCTATTAGTCCATCTATACTGACCTCCATCAGGTTGCAAACTGAAAATAATTTTTTGTCTGCATCTAGCTCTGAAAAAATATTTGGCCTTCTAGCAGTGTGTGGAACTTTCTCTATTAGTCCATCTATACTGACCTCCATCAGGTTGCAAATTAAAAATAATTTTTATCTGCATCTACCTCTGAAAAAATATTTGGGCTTCTAGCTGTGTGTGGGACTTGTTCTATTAGTCCATCTATACTGACCTCCATCAGGTTGCAAACTGAATATAATTTTTTTCTGCATCTACCTCTGAAAAAATATTTGGCCTTCTAGCAGTGTGTGGGACTTTCTCTATTAGTCCATCTATACTGACCTCCATCAGGTTGCAAACTGAATATATTTTTTTTCTGCATCTACCTCTGAAAAAATATTTGGGCTTCTAGCTGTGTGTGGGACTTTCTCTATTAGTCCATCTATACTGACCTCCATCAGGTTGCAAATTGAATGTAATTTTTTTCTGCATCTAACCCAGCCAATAGTTTTGGCCTAATACCACAGTTTGGCCACTCAGCTCTGCTCGGTTCCCATCCATTGTTTTTTTGTGCAAACAACTCCAGAGTTGTGAATTAGTTAACCACCAAAATGAGTGGAAAAAGGCCTGCTGCTGGTGGAAAGGGGAATAGGCGTGTTGGGAAGGGGAAAAAAGGTTGTGTCCGTGGGGTAGGTGTTAAAGCAACAGTAACATCTGCAGAAGAAAGACCATCTTCCAGCCAAACTAAAATGTCTACTTCTTTTAGCGGACAATGTGATAAGATCCCTTTCTTACGGCCACGCCAGTCGCTACAAATTCCAGATGAGGCACAAAAACAGCAGGTGCTTCAACGGATATCAAGTGCTCCTTTAAGTGGGTTCTCCTCCACATCAACTTCAACATCACAAATACTCCAGTCCTCAAAGGTGTCACCCCAATCGCACTTGCTTCCTCACAGCTCCCAAATCTCCAGCTGCCCGTCTGAGTATGAGGTAGAACAGATGGTTGAGTCTGCAGAGCTGTTTACTCATACTATAGCCTGGGAATCAGAGGTCGACTCCAGCGCTTCTGTGAATCCAGACGAGGAAATGATCTGCACTGATGCCCAGAATCTTTATGAATCGGATCCAGGACCAGACTCAGAAGGTTCTGACCATAATGTAGACCCTCATTCCCAAACTGTAACTCCTGTTGGTGGAGACAATGAGGAAGACGATGATGAGACTCAAATACCTGATTGGAGCGACAACTTTAGTTTTTTGTCAGGGCAGGAACAGGTTGGCTCTGAGGACGACGGGTGTGATAACGCACAGGGTGATGATGATGAGGTTGGAGATCCCAATTATTGTCAACCCACAGTCAGCCAAGAGATGAGGTCAGCAGAGGAGGTGGAGGAAGATGCTAGTGACGACGAGGTCAGGTTGCGCCTTCCTGGACAGAGACGTAGTACTGGAAGCACGTCAACAACTGCATCCTCAAACACAACTCTGCCTCTCACCACAAGTCGTGGTGGCTCTTCAGGTCGCATGGGTGCTAAGCCTTGCATAGCCTGGACATTTTTTCAGATCGATAAAGATGACCCAACTCGTGTTATCTGTAACATTTGTCAGCAAAAGCTAAGTAGAGGCCAAAAAATACATAGTTTGAGTACTTCATGCATGAACCGGCACATGGACATGAAGCATAAGTTGCAGTGGGAAGCTCAGTGTGCTACAATGCGGCCTAGCCGGCCGGGCCAACCACTGTCTGCCATATCTTGTGCATCCGCGGCCTCTTCATCCTCTGTGACTGGGGGGACAGCAGTCACACCTGTTTTGGGGCGCAGACCTGCCACCTCTTTACCCGCAACAGCCAGCGTGATTGGCAGGTCATCATTTTCTTTGGAGGTGGTAACACCAGCTGGTGTTGAGCGCTGTCCGACATCGATAGCACCACCTTTGGATCAAGGCAACCTAACATGTCCGCCTGCATCTTCCTCACAGACCGGCAGTTTGCCGGGAACACCCTTATCAACCCCGTCTAAGCACAATAGCCAGCCCTCGGTCCCTCAGATGTGGACAAGTAAAAGACCATTTCCTCCTAGCCATGAGAAAGCTAAGAGCTTGAATTTCACCATCTGCAAGCTCTTGGCTACAGAAATGCTGCCTTTCCGCCTGGTGGACACAGAGGATTTTTGAGACCTTATGTCCGTCGCAGTGCCCCAGTATCAGATGCCCAGTCGGCACTACTTCTCAAAGAAAAGTGTGCCTGCGCTCCACCAGCATGTCGCACACAACATCACCGCTTCTTTGAGAAACTCTGTGTGTGACAGGGTGCATTTCACCACAGACACTTGGACGAGTAGGCATGGACAGGGGCGTTACATGTCACTGACTGGGCACTGGGTAACTATGGTGACAGCAGGACAAGGGGCTGCTGTCCAAGTCTTGCCATCCCCACGAGTTGTGCGTCAATCCTCTTTATGTCAAAGTTCCTCCACTGCTTCTGCCTCCTCAACCTCCTCTTGGTCTTCCACCTGCACCCAAAGCCTGTCTGGTCATGCCACAAGCTTTCTAACTGCGCAGAAGGGATCCTGCACACCTCCTTACTATGCTGGCAGTAGGGCTCAACGTCATCAGGCGGTTTTTACTTTGAAATGTCTGGGAAATGTGAGTCACACAGCTGAGGAGTTGTGGTCAGCTCTGGAGAACCAATTTCATGAATGGTTGTCTCCACTGGACCTGAAACCAGGGAAGGCCGTGTGCGACAATGCTGCAAACCTGGGTGCGGCCCTTCGCCGGGGCAATGTCACACACGTGCCTTGTATGGCTCACGTGTTGAACCTGGTTGTCCAGCAATTTTTAGCCCACTATCCCAGACTAGATGGCCTTCTGCAGAGGGCACGGTCGCTGTGTGCTCACTGCCGCCGTTCGCATCCCGCAGCTCAGCGACTTACATCTCTACAGAAGTCGTTGGGCCTGCCACTTCACCGGCTAAAATGCGATGTGCCTACCCGGTGGAATTCAACTCTGCACATGTTGCAGCGACTGTGGCAGCACCGACAAGCCCTGGTGCAATACGTTCTGACGTATAGCCTGGGCCAACGAGATCCGGAGGTGGGGCAAATCACGCTGGAGGAGTGGTCTCAGATCAGGGACCTATGCACCCTTCTGCACAGTTTTGAAATGGCGACGAAGATGTTTAGTGCTGACGATGCCATTATCAGCATGACTATTCCGGTGATTTACATGCTGGAGCAGATGTTAAACAGAATTCGGAGTCAGGTGGTGGCACAAGAGGAGGTGGAGGAAGTAGAGGAGGAGGAGTTGTATGCGGAAGGGCTAACATCTGCAAGGTCCAGACGGTCGGCAGCACCAAGGCGGCAGGCATGTGAGGGTGGGGGAGATGGTTTTACCAGGGCGCATGGTAGCAGCCAAACTAGTGAGGAAGGTGCAGGAGCCCAGGAAGAAGTGGAGGACGAACTGATGGAAGACTCATCAGATGAGGGAGACCTTGATCACATTTCTGTTGTGCGAGGTTGGGGGGAGAGGACAGAGGAAGGAAGCATGATTGTTTCCTCGCCACCAACACAACAGGGACTTGGTGCTCCTGGATGCGCAACACACATGAGTGCCTTCTTGCTGCACTACCTGCAACATGACCCTCGAATTGTGAGAATTAGAAATAATCCTGACTGCTGGGTTGCCACACTGTTAGATCCCCGGTACAAAAGTAAATTTGCAGAAATTATTCCTGCCATAGAAAGGGATGCACGCATGCAGGAGTATCAGCAGAGACTGTTGCAGAATCTTACATGTGCTTTTCCACAAAACACCAGTGGTGCACGTAGTGAATCTCACAGTTCCAACTTGCCAACCGTGGGACCGTCAAGTGTTCAGCACTCAAACCGTAACAGAACCACAGTATCTGCTGGTAACATCAATTTTGCGGAATCATTTCACCACTTTTTTAGCCCATCCTTTGCAAGGCCACAGGAGACAAGAAGTCTGACACATAGTCAACGCCTAGAGACGATGGTACAGGAGTATCTCCAAGTAAACATTGAAGCCATGACTGTGTCACTGGACCCTTGCTCTTTTTGGGCTTCCAATCTGGATAAATGGCCGGAGCTAGCCACTTACGCCTTGGAGATCTTGTCATGCCCCGCAGCCAGCGTTCTGTCTGAACGTGTGTTCAGCACTGCTGGTGGTGTGCTGACAGATAAGCACACGCCGCTCTCCACTGATAATGTAGACAGACTCACGTTCATAAAGATGAACAAATCATGGATCCGAAACGACTTTTCTACCCCTGTGTCATCCTGGGGAGAGTAAAAGCTTGATGATTGGTTAAAATCACCCTACCAACCGTTTTAAGCTTTCAAACTACTAATCATGTGTATCTGTATCTTGACTGGAAAATAATTTGGGCTTTGTAGCAGTGTGCAGCACTGATCCTATTAGCCCATCTATACTAAGCTCCACCAGATTTAAAATTAATAATAATTTGTAGCTGCATCTAGCCCGGAAAATAATTTTGGGGCTCCGAGATGCGCAAGACACATAAGTGCCTTCTTGCTGCACTACCTGCAACATGACCCTCATATTGTCAGAATTCGAAGTAATCATGACTACTGGGTTGCCACACTCTTAGATCCCCCAAACTTTTCGATCAACCTTTTCATTTTAATAAAGGCCAAAAAAATGGTCATTTTTGAAATTATAAGCATTAGCAGGTTATTAGAAACTGAAATCAAACAGTTTTCAACTCAAAACTTTATTCTAGGTGATGTTACATTTTCACATAGGACCCCTTGTTCGAAAGGAGCTTCTGAACTCTCTCGTCCATTGAATTTGTCAGGTTTTGGATGGTTTCTGCTTCAATTGTTTTGCATGAGGACAGAATACCCTCCCAGAGCTGTTGCTTAGATGTGAACTGCCTCCCGCCATCATAGACACTCCTTTTGATGATGCTCCAGAGGTTCTGAATGGGGTAGAGGTCAGGGGAGCATGGGGGTCACACCATAAGTTTGTCCCCTTTTATGCCCATATCAGCCAGAGATGCAGATGTTTTATGTGCAGCATGAGATGGTGCATTATCATGCAAAAAAAATGATCTTGCTGTGAAATACACGGTTCTTCTTCTTGAACCATGGCAGGAAGTGCTGTTTGAGAAAATCCACATACATTATGGAGTTCATCTTTAGCGCCTTCAGGGATCCTAAAGGGGCCGACAATCTCTCTCCCCATGATTCCAGCCCAAAACATTACTCCACCTCCTCCTTGTTGGCGCTGTAGCCGTGTTTGCGTGGGGTGTCCATCCTCCACTCCATCCATCTGGACCATCGAGCGCTGCACGGCACTCATCCGTGAACAAAACAGTTTTGAAATCAGTCTTCATGTAATGTTTGGCCCACTGGAGCCGTTTCTGCTTGTGTGAAGTGGATAGAGGAGGTCGACAGGATGGCATATGCACAGCTGCAAACCTCTGAAGGACCCTGCATCTTGTTGTTCGGGGGACGTTGGAGGCACCAGCAGCTTCAAAAACTTGTCTGCTGCTATGACAAGGCTTTTTTGCCGCTGCTCTTTTAACCTGACGTAATTGCCTGTAGGAAAGAGTCCTCAATTTGCCCTTATCAGCATGCACACGTGTGTACTGTGAATCAGCTACATACTTCTTGATTGCCAAGACACTTCATCCTGATCATCGCACAATGTTGATTGTAGTCATGCCTTGACCTAAACACTCCACAATTTGTTGCTTCTCAGCAGCCGACACATCCTTTTTCTTTCCCATTTTGGCAGAAAATGTAGGCTGCTTAATAATGTGAGACAGCCTTCTTAAGTAGTCTTGCCTTTCATTGGACACACCTGCCAAACTAATTAGCACAGGTGTCTGTAATTGCTTACAGTGATATAAAGAGCCCTGACACACATCACCATCAATGAGTTTAACTGACAAACAAACAAATTCTTCCCTTATCACTCCTAAACACTTTTTGCATAATAATTTGGAACACAGTGTACATGTGCTTTTCCACAAAACACCAGTGGTTCACGTAGTGAATCTTACAGTTCTAACTTGCCAACCGTGGTCTGTATGGAGTTGTTCAATAAAGGGCCCAAAATTAAGATAACATAGATGGGAGAGGTCTCTATGAATAGGAATTCCTAAGTATTTGATACCCTGTGAGGGCCAGGCAAAGGGAAAGTTGGACTGGATGGAATCCTATATGGATTTGGGGAGGGAGACATCGAGGGCCTCAGACTTCGCTGCATTGATTTTAAAATTTGACCATGTAACAAAGTGATCTATTTCAGCCATAACAGCATGGATGGATATATGTGATTGAGTGATATATACTAGTACATCATCAGCAAATAGAGAGCACTTGTACTCGGTGCCTCCCACCTCAATCCACCTAATATTGGGGTTATGGCGAATTGATGAGAGCAGGTGCTCCGTCACTAGGATGTATAAGAGAGGGGACAGAGGACATCCCTGCCTTGTCCCATTGGTGATTGTGAAAGGTGATGAAAATGTTCTGATGCACCCCCTGGGCCTTGGGACACCCGGAGCCGGACCCTTTTTGGTGGATGCTGGTGGTTGTAGTCTTCGTGGCGGCGACCCGGTTCCGTGGCTCAGGGTGGTCAAACCAGTGGCGGAACTATTTATGTGGTTTTGATGTTTAAATGTCCGACTACGCCACCCGTGGATTGCGGTCAGAGTGAACCGCCGCTGCAGGGCAGACCGCTGAGGCTGGTGTTGTGGGTGCAGCAGAGCGTAGCATAACTCCCCACGGGAGGAGTATAGCCTCAGGGCAGTGTATGCGGAGGATGGGGGTGATGGTGCAGGGCAGCAGCAGTAACGACACGGAGTCAGTGATGCAGTCCAGGGCCTTTACTCACAGTTCTTATTATCCAGACCACGTCTGCAGGTAACGGCTGCCCACGTCGTACTGTGCTCACCAGATGAGGGGCTCAGACAACTCCCAGATAACTTTGGAGCGCTTCACAGGACCCCCTTTGTGTGTCCTTTGTCTGGCCTTTCTTACCAACCCTTCTGTCCGGCTGCCTCGGGCCTCCTCTTGGTAAACTTGGCGCCAGTTTCCCTGACCCTATGTGCTGCCCTCCTAGCGGGTGTAGCGAGGGGCTGCGCCACATAAAATGTCACAGCCTCCGGTTTCTAGCTGAGGGTCGTTTCCTGCCTCCACTAGTTTCGGGGACCGGTCTCCCCCTTTGGCCTGACCCCTCCATGCAGGTGGATTCGGGCGTGCGGTGGCGACTCGCCCGTCCGCACCCCTGGGATCCCTTCGTTCCTCGTTCCTGGAGCGTTCTCCGCTCCTCTTCCTTCCTTCTCCCTCTTCCAGGCCTGGGCCTCTGTTACTAGGCCCGCCTCCGGAGCAGAGCTCATGCAGAGCCCCTGCTCCCTGCCACTTCTGCTCAGACTTCTCTGCACTGAACTAAGATGGTGCCCACCTTTTATACTCCCTTCTCAATGCACCCAGGAACTGCTTCCTCCCTGCTCCTGCACTACAGGGTTCCCCTTCCTCAGTGTTCCCTCCCCCCACTCCAGCCAGGGACAGGGACTGTCGTGCCCATCTCAGGGGCATATTGGTCGCCCTGCCCCACGGCAATGTGGTGTAATGCATGCAGGTGTCGGGTCCTGATCCACACTCCATCCTTGCTTGAGAGTGAGATATCACACCTCTGGGTGAGGTGCAATACCTCTGTAGCAACCGAGCCCTCAGGGTGCTACAGTTCCATTTATCTTCAGCCTAGGTGACGTATTGCGATACAGGGCCGTGATTTTGGCTATAAAAGGGTCCCCTAGACCCCTACCCCAAGCTTTTTAAGAGAATCATATATGGCGTGCCAGGAGACTCTATGGAATGCTTTCTCAGCATCCAACGAGAGTATCTAATTACAAATTTTTAACTGCATCTAGCCCAGGAAATACTTTGTGCCTAGTAGCAGTGTCTGCTAGTCAGCGGATTATCCCGGCTGTTAAGCAAGCTACACCACCTGTAGTTTGGACACTTAATTTTTTCAAAGGAAATGCTTCGGGACCACGGGATACTCAGTGAAGAGCATCAGGAGGCACCCCAAGGCATAGGGGCTGGGACTGGCAGTAGGATGCCTTGCGGTGGACAGCCGAGCTCGATCCTTATAAAAGCTTTTTAACTGCAGCAGCTTTAGTGGACGCTAGTGGAGCTGGAATTACGCGGCTGCTGGCATGAGACTTGCCCTCCAATAGATCCTTGTAAATGGATTTAAAGTGTATTCATTCAAATTAGAGAGACAATTTAAATTAAAAAGCTTAGAGCTGCCTCCACCACAGGGGGGCTCGCTCGACCCACCAGCGGACAGGCACCAGTATTGGGAGAGGGGGGCTGGCCGTCAGGGTTCACCGCGGCTCTGGCACAAACCCGGCGACACGGAGGTGGCACGGGCAGGAGCGGACTGAACGTGTCGGCTTCTCACTTTTTGGATTTTAGAAGGGCATGACATGCCTATATCTGTGTCTCCCCCTCCTTTTACTCCTCCACCTCTTTTCTTTTCTCATGACTATATGTACTTGTCACTTTTCCATGTGTTAGTTGTGTCTTCTGAGCAGTTTGTCAGCTTTTGGACACCTTTGAAGGTGTTTTCTATGTGTTTCTATGTGTTTTTGTTTGCCTGCCATTGGTTTTAACGGTGTTCGAAGGTGTTCGACGGACAGTTCGACGAACAGTTCGGCGAACACACGGGTGTTCGACGAACCGAACCGAACTCGAACACTACGGGGGTGGCTCAACACTAATTACAACAGTATTGGCTTATACAATGAAAATGACGTTCTATGAAGTCAAGCCACAGGCTGGGCTTCACAGGAAGATCAAAATGGCAATTACAGGGGCATTCAGCAGGTCCTAGGCTGCGGTGACCACCTATCGTTTCCCTGTGATCACTAGTGGGCAGTGGGAGCTGAAGCAGGCATGCACCGGTTATCGCCATATTCAAATGATGCGGTCAAAACAAATGCAAAAGCATTTCAATGGTTAAACAGCAGCTGGTAGATCTTGCTCTGCCTGCTGCTGTTACAGGCAAATGGTCGCTATGTAGCACAGTCAACATCTGGCAGTTATAGTGCTGGTTCAGTTCCTGAGCCCGCTCCATACACTCAGTTTGATCATATGACCTAAATTTATATTATGTAGTCATGAAGAGGTTGATATCTGGTGGTGTGGGATCCTGTGCTGGACGCTGTCATACTGTACTGCCTAGCGCCACTGCCACAGGTCACATAACGAAGAACAGCAGCTACTGTCTGCGACAAGAACTGTGATGTGCAATGAAGCTGCCCAGACCCCAGGAAATACTTGTTTTAAAGTTTGAGTGTCTGACTGTGCCTTTGTGTAAGAACTCTATGTTTCTCTGGCAGCCCATCTAATAGTAAGGGAACTGAACTGCGCTTCAGACTTGGTATTGAGCGATGATCACAGCGAGTGGGAGCCCTAATCCCATATTAACCAATTGAAGAAGCAGACATTTTCCGGGTTTTTTCTTCACCTTACAAGAGCTCCAAGTGGACAACAGAAAAAATAACCCATAACATATTCAAGATAACAGCAAGCCTTATCAGGAAAAATACAAGATGAATACCCCCCTGACAAAGCCACACTAGGATGGCAATTCTTTCTCCCTGATAATATTGTAGTTTTGATTGACCACATTTACTTGACTATATAATGTGTTTAAACAGGAAAAAAATCCAAAGGGAACGGAATTTAAAAAAAAGCAATTCCACCAATGTATTGTTTAGGGTTTTGTTTCTATACCGTTCCCTTTATGGTAAAAATGACATGGAAACTTTGTTCTGCAGTCAGTACAGTTATGATGATATGATTTTTTAATGTTTTATTGATCAAAAACAAAATATACATCAGAAATGATTTCTGTTGCCATATTCTGAGAGCCTACACTTTTTCATTCTACAGTCAATAGAGTTGTATGATGCTTTTTATCCTTGCATGACAAGCTGAAGTTTTTCTTTTTAATTTTCGTTAGGATGCGGTGACCATTTGATATTTTGTAAAAATAAATTTAATTGCTTTTTTTTACATTTTTATTAGTCCCCCATGGAAACTTGAACCTAATATTACAGTCTATTGGAAAATTACCAATAACCATGGCAGACAAAGGGTCCTCCAGTAGGTCACTAGCTGCTATGACAACACTTAGCAATTGTCTCCCATGTGGCCAATGGGCGTTGGAAGGGACATCCTTGAAAGATGACACTATATTTTATGCCAATACTAACTATTGTATTATGCTGGTGATGTGAATACTTACATGACATGACTTTTGTCCTTTTTGCATGTATATTTTAAATGATTGAATAAATATGTGTTTTTAATTACCAACATTTTTTTGTTGTTTGAGTGGGAATGTACTCCGTGCTCTCTGTAGGTTAATTAAATACTTATAGGGAATGTAGATTGTGAGCCCCAATGGGGACAGCGCTGATAATGTCTGTAAATTGTCTGAATTGTAAAGTGCTGCGGAATATGTTGGCGCTATATAAATAAAAGGATTATATTATTATCACAAGACAAAATCATTTGTCTATTTGAGCTCTGCAGATTATATTGCAGCCTAGTATACATCTAGAAATGGGAAATAAGTGATTAAATTACCAGTTTGGTTTGGGTTATTTTAATTTAAAAATTATTAAAAACACTATTTGTCGTTTTTAAACTTTTAATTGCAGAAAGTAATGTATTAGTAATTTAATAAAGCAAACAATTGTTCTCCTTGATCATTGATGCTCAGGGCGCTTACTTTGCAGCAGGCAGAAACAAATTCCCCAAAACTAAATCCATTAGCCTTGTACAGGTAATGAGTGTTGACAGTGAAACAGAATAATGTTATCAGCGCATCATGTTGTTCTCTGTTCTGGGACCATGTCTGATGCGTCGGTTTGATTTCAAGAATAGGATGTGTAACTCAACGCCAACTATTGAAGCTTAATAAACTACCGATATGTACGAGAGATAATCCTGAATCAGAACTTCTTAATGCACCCTCTTACAGATTTGTTTCACTGTTACAGATTTGAATGGTGCCATTAGTCCCTAGATCATAAGCATTGCCAGTGACTAATGGCACCACAGGGGGGAATTTTTCTCCTGTAACTAAGTCTATCGATGCCCCTGTTTCAGAAGAAAACTACAAAATAAAAAGGATATACACTATGACTTTTACCCAGTGGTCCTTTCTGAAACTAATGGTTATATTGTGTTAAGAAAATATTTTAAAAATTAGTAAAAACAAAATAAAATATCAATTGACACAAACACCACTCACGACACACGTGCCCGGATGCTACTGTAAAGGGGAACTCCACTTCTCACACTCGCTCATCCACTCAACTATCGCAATAGGCTGACAAAGAGCTAGGCGTACCCCACAGCCATTTCCCACATCCACGCCACACTTTACGCTGACACCACTTGCCGTTTTACCAGGATAGCGAGACGTCGGCCTTGGGCAACATACGGGTACACCCAGCTTTTCTAAGCTTCTGAATGGTTCACTATTTGCACTCTGGCTACAAGGCAACACAACCAAGCTATTTTCTCTCCACAAGATCGTGAGTAAGTTAGAGCAATGAGGGACAAATTTATAAAAGTTTAGATTATTATACAAAAAGTACAGTGCTTAAATAAGTTACAAAAGGTGAAATAATAAAAAAACATATATATAAAACAGTCAAGTAAAAGGATAAATTTCTGAATTCCTTCTCCCCTTTGCAAACATAAGTTCCTTACACAGTGCAGATGCTGCTGCCGCTTTATATAGCACCACAACAGCTGCAGCTCTTGAATGGGTCGCCCCCCTCACACATACAAAATCTCGCACAATCAAAAGGCAACCCTGGTACACCAGCCTGAATAAAGAACTGAGGCGGGCTTCCAGAGTTGCTCAGCGGAAATTATTGTGACTGTCAAAGGGGCATACAGCGGGCATTATTACTAGTGTTGAGCCACGCCCGTAGTGTTCGAGTTCGGTTCGGTTCGTCGAACACCCGTGTGTTCGCCGAACTGTTCGTCGAACACCTTCGAACACCGTTAAAACCAATGGCAGGCAAACAAAAACACATAGAAACACATAGAAAACACCTTCAAAGGTGTCCAAAAGCTGACAAACTGCTCAGAAGACACAACTAACACATGGAAAAGTGACAAGTACATATAGTCATGCGAAAAGAAAAGAGGTGGAGGAGTAAAAGGAGGGGGAGACACAGATATAGGCATGTCATGCCCTTCTAAAATCCAAAAAGTGAGAAGCCGACACGTTCAGTCCGCTCCTGCCCGTGCCACCTCCGTGTCGCCGGGTTTGTGCCAGAGCCGCGGTGAACCCTGATGGCCAGCCCCCCTCTCCCAATACTGGTGCCTGTCCGCTGGTGGGTCGAGCGAGCCCCCCTGTGGTGGAGGCAGCTCTAAGCTTTTTAATTTAAATTGTCTCTCTAATTTGAATGAATACACTTTAAATCCATTTACAAGGATCTATTGGAGGGCAAGTCTCATGCCAGCAGCCGCGTAATTCCAGCTCCAGTAGCGTCCACTAAAGCTGCTGCAGTTAAAAAGCTTTTATAAGGATCGAGCTCGGCTGTCCACCGCAAGGCATCCTACTGCCAGTCCCAGCCCCTATGCCTTGGGGTGCCTCCTGATGCTCTTCACTGAGTATCCCGTGGTCCCGAAGCATTTCCTTTGAAAAAATTAAGTGTCCAAACTACAGGTGGTGTAGCTTGCTTAACAGTCGGGATAATCCACTGACTAGCAGACACTGCTACTAGGCACAAAGTATTTCCTGGGCTAGATGCAGTTAAAAATTTGTAATTAGATACTCTCGTTGGATGCTGAGAAAGAATTCCATAGAGTCTCCTGGCACGCCATATATGATTCTCTTAAAAAGCTTGGGGTAGGGGTCTAGGGGACCCTTTTATAGCCAAAATCACGGCGCTGTATCACAATACGTCACCTAGGCTGAAGATAAATGGAACTGTAGCACCCTGAGGGCTCGGTTGCTACAGAGGTATTGCACCTCACCCAGAGGTGTGATATCTCACTCTCAGGTAAGGATGGAGTGTGGATCAGGACCCGACACCTGCATGCATTACACCACATTGCCGTGGGGCAGGGCGACCAATATGCCCCTGAGATGGGCACGACAGTCCCTGTCCCTGGCTGGAGTGGGGGGAGGGAACACTGAGGAAGGGGAACCCTGTAGTGCAGGAGCAGGGAGGAAGCAGTTCCTGGGTGCATTGAGAAGGGAGTATAAAAGGTGGGCACCATCTTAGTTCAGTGCAGAGAAGTCTGAGCAGAAGTGGCAGGGAGCAGGGGCTCTGCATGAGCTCTGCTCCGGAGGCGGGCCTAGTAACAGAGGCCCAGGCCTGGAAGAGGGAGAAGGAAGGAAGAGGAGCGGAGAAGGCTCCAGGAATGAGGAATGAAGGGATCCCAGGGGTGCGGACGGGCGAGTCGCCACCGCACGCCCGAATCCACCTGCGTGGAGGGGTCAGGCCAAAGGGGGAGACCGGTCCCCGAAACTAGTGGAGGCAGGAAACGACCCTCAGCTAGAAACCGGAGGCTGTGACATTTTATGTGGCGCAGCCCCTCGCTACACCCGCTAGGAAGGCACCACATAGGGTCAGGGAAACTGGCGCCAAGTTTACCAAGAGGAGGCCCGAGGCAGCCGGACAGAAGGGTTGGTAAGAAAGGCCAGACAAAGGACACACAAAGGGGGTCCTGTGAAGCGCTCCAAAGTTATCTGGGAGTTGTCTGAGCCCCTCACCTGGTGAGCACAGTACGACGTGGGCAGCCGTTACCTGCAGACGTGGTCTGGATAATAAGAACTGTGAGTAAAGGCCCTGGACTGCATCACTGACTCCGTGTCGTTACTGCTGCTGCCCTGCACCATCACCCCCATCCTCCGCATACACTGCCCTGAGGCTATACTCCTCCCGTGGGGAGTTATGCTACGCTCTGCTGCACCCACAACACCAGCCTCAGCGGTCTGCCCTGCAGCGGCGGTTCACTCTGACCGCAATCCACGGGTGGCGTAGTCGGACATTTAAACATCAAAACCACATAAATAGTTCCGCCACTGGTTTGACCACCCTGAGCCACGGAACCGGGTCGCCGCCACGAAGACTACAACCACCAGCATCCACCAAAAAGGGTCCGGCTCCGGGTGTCCCAAGGCCCAGGGGGTGCATCAGAACATTTTCATCACCTTTCACAATCACCAATGGGACAAGGCAGGGATGTCCTCTGTCCCCTCTATTATACATCCTAGTGACGGAGCACCTGCTCTCATCAATTCGCCATAACCCCAATATTAGGTGGATTGAGGTGGGAGGCACCGAGTACAAGTGCTCTCTATTTTCTGATGATGTCCTAGTATATATCACTCAATCACATATATCCATCCATGCTGTTATGGCTGAAATAGATCACTTTGTTACATGGTCAAATTTTAAAATCAATGCAGCGAAGTCTGAGGCCCTCGATGTCTCCCTCCCCAAATCCATATAGGATTCCATCCAGTCCAACTTTCCCTTTGCCTGGCCCTCACAGGGTATCAAATACTTAGGAATTCCTATTCATAGAGACCTCTCCCATCTATGTTATCTTAATTTTGGGCCCTTTATTGGACAACTCCATACAGACCACGGTTGGCAAGTTAGAACTGTAAGATTCACTATGTGAACCACTGGTGTTTTGTGGAAAAGCACATGTACACTGTGTTCCAAATTATTATGCAAAAAGTGTTTAGGAGTGATAAGGGAAGAATTTGTTTGTTTGTCAGTTAAACTCATTGATGGTGATGTGTGTCAGGGCTCTTTATATCACTGTAAGCAATTGCAGACACCTGTGCTAATTAGTTTGGCAGGTGTGTCCAATGAAAGGCAAGACTACTTAAGAAGGCTGTCTCACATTATTAAGCAGCCTACATTTTCTGCCAAAATGGGAAAGAAAAAGGATGTGTCGGCTGCTGAGAAGCAACAAATTGTGGAGTGTTTAGGTCAAGGCATGACTACAATCAACATTGTGCGATGATCAGGATGAAGTGTCTTGGCAATCAAGAAGTATGTAGCTGATTCACAGTACACACGTGTGCGTGCTGATAAGGGCAAATTGAGGACTCTTTCCTACAGGCAATTACGTCAGGTTAAAAGAGCAGCGGCAAAAAAGCCTTGTCATAGCAGCAGACAAGTTTTTGAAGCTGCTGGTGCCTCCAACGTCCCCCGAACAACAAGATGCAGGGTCCTTCAGAGGTTTGCAGCTGTGCATACGCCATCCTGTCGACCTCCTCTATCCACTTCACACAAGCAGAAACGGCTCCAGTGGGCCAAACATTACATAAAGACTGATTTCAAAACTGTTTTGTTCACGGATGAGTGCCGTGCAGCGCTCGATGGTCCAGATGGATGGAGTGGAGGATGGCTGGTTGATGGACACCCCACGCAAACACGGCTACAGCGCCAACAAGGAGGAGGTGGAGTAATGTTTTGGGCTGGAATCATGGGGAGAGAGATTGTCGGCCCCTTTAGGATCCCTGAAGGCGCTAAAGATGAACTCCATAATGTATGTGGATTTTCTCAAACAGCACTTCCTGCCATGGTTCAAGAAGAAGAACCGTGTATTTCACAGCAAGATAATTTTTTTGCATGATAATGCACCATCTCATGCTGCATATAAAACATCTGCATCTCTGGCTGATATGGGCATAAAAGGGGACAAACTTATGGTGTGACCCCCATGCTCCCCTGACCTCTACCCCATTCAGAACCTCTGGAGCATCATCAAAAGGAGACTCTATGATGGCGGGAGGCAGTTCACATCTAAGCAACAGCTCTGGGAGGGTATTCTGTCCTCATGCAAAACAATTGAAGCAGAAACCATCCAAAACCTGACAAATTCAATGGACGAGAGAGTTCAGAAGCTCCTTTCGAACAAGGGGTCCTATGTGAAAATGTAACATCACCTAGAATAAAGTTTTGAGTTGAAAACTGTTTGATTACAGTTTCTAATAACCTGCTAATGCTTATAATTTCAAAAATGACCATTTTTTTGGTCTTTTTTAAAATGAAAAGGTTGATCGAAAAGTTTGGGGGATCTAAGAGTGTGGCAACCCAGTAGTCATGATTACTTCGAATTCTGACAATATGAGGGTCATGTTGCAGGTAGTGCAGCAAGAAGGCACTTATGTGTCTTGCGCATCTCGGAGCCCCAAAATTATTTTCCGGGCTAGATGCAGCTAAAAATTATTATTAATTTTAAATCTGGTGGAGCTTAGTATAGATGGCCTAATAGGATCAGTGCTGCACACTGCTACAAAGCCCAAATTATTTTCCAGTCAAGATACAGATAAACATGATTAGTAATTTTAAATCTGGTGGAGCTTATTATAGATGGCCTAATAGAATCAGTGCTGCACACTGCTACAAAGCCCAAATTATTTTCCAGCCAAGATACAGATAAACATGATTAGTAATTTGAAAGCTTAAAACGGTTGGTAGGGTGATTTTAACCAATCATCAAGCTTTTACTCTTCCCAGGATGACACAGGGGTAGAAAAGTCGTTCCGGATCCATGATTTGTTCATCTTTATGAACGTGAGTCTGTCTACATTATCAGTGGAGAGCCGCGTGCGCTTATCTGTCAGCACACCACCAGCAGCGCTGAACACACGTTCAGACAGAACACTGGCTGCGGGGCATGACAAGATCTCCAAGGCGTAAGTGGCTAGCTCCGGCCATTTATCCAGATTGGAAGCCCAAAAAGAGCAAGGGTCCAGTGACACAGTCATGGCTTCAATGTTTACTTGGAGATACTCCTGTACCATCGACTTCTTGTCTCCTGTGGCCTTGCAAAGGATGGGCTAAAAAAGTGGTGAAATGATTCCGCAAAATTTATGTTACCAGCAGATACTGTGGTTCTGTTACGGTTTGAGTGCTGAACACTTGACGGTCCCACGGTTGGCAAGTTGGAACTGTGAGATTCACTACGTGCACCACTGGTGTTTTGTAGAAAAGCACATGTAAGATTCTGCAACAGTCTCTGCTGATACTCCTGCATGCGTGCATCCCTTTCTATGGCAGGAATAATTTCTGCAAATTTACTTTTGTACCGGGGATCTAACAGTGTGGCAACCCAGTAGTCAGGATTATTTCTAATTCTCACAATTCGAGGGTCATGTTGCAGGTAGTGCAGCAAGAAGGCACTCATGTGTGTTGCGCATCCAGGAGCACCAAGTCCCTGTTGTGTTGGTGGCGAGGTAACAATCATGCTTCCTTCCTCTGTCCTCTCCCCCCAACCTCGCACAACAGAAATGTGATCAAGGTCTCCCTCATCTGATGAGTCTTCCATCAGTTCGTCCTCCACTTCTTCCTGGGCTCCTGCACCTTCCTCACTAGTTTGGCTGCTACCATGCGCCCTGGTAAAACCATCTCCCCCACCCTCACATGCCTGCCGCCTTGGTGCTGCCGACCGTCTGGACCTTGCAGATGTTAGCCCTTCCGCATACAACTCCTCCTCCTCTACTTCCTCCACCTCCTCTTGTGCCACCACCTGACACCGAATTCTGTTTATCATGTGCTCCAGCATGTAAATCACCGGAATAGTCATGCTGATAATGGCATCGTCAGCACTAAACATCTTCGTCGCCATTTCAAAACTGTGCAGAAGAGTGCATAGGTCCCTGATCTGAGACCACTCCTCCAGCGTGATTTGCCCCACCTCCGGATCTCGTTGGCCCAGGCTATACGTCAGAACGTATTGCACCAGGGCTTGTCGGTGCTGCCACAGTCGCTGCAACATGTGCAGAGTTGAATTCCACCGGGTAGGCACATCGCATTTTAGCCGGTGAAGTGGCAGGCCCAACGACTTCTGTAGAGATGTAAGTCGCTGAGCTGCGGGATGCGAATGGCGGAAGTGAGCACACAGCGACCGTGCCCTCTGCAGAAGGCCATCTAGTCTGGGATAGTGGGCTAAAAATTCATGAAATTGGTTCTCCAGAGCTGACCACAACTCCTCAGCTGTGTGACTCACATTTCCCAGACATTTCAAAGTAAAAACCGCCTGATGACGTTGAGCCCTACTGCCAGCATAGTAAGGAGGTGTGCAGGATCCCTTCTGCGCAGTTAGAAAGCTTGTGGCATGACCAGACAGGCTTTGGGTGCAGGTGGAAGACCGAGAGGAGGTTGAGGAGGCAGAAGCAGTGGAGGAACTTTGACATAAAGAGGATTGACGCACAACTCGTGGGGACGGCAAGACTTGGACAGCAGCCCCTTGTCCTGCTGTCACCATAGTTACCCAGTGCCCAGTCAGCGACATGTAACGCCCCTGTCCATGCCTACTCGTCCAAGTGTCTGTGGTGAAATGCACCCTGTCACACACAGAGTTTCTCAAAGAAGCGGTGATGTTGTGTGCGACATGCTGGTGGAGCGCAGGCACACCTTTCTTTGAGAAGTAGTGCCGACTGGGCATCTGGTACTGGGGCACTGTGACGGACATAAGGTCTCGAAAATCCTCTGTGTCCACCAGGCGGAAAGGTAGCATTTCTGTAGCCAAGAGCTTGCAGATGGTGAAATTCAACCTCTTAGCTTTCTCATGGCTAGGAGGAAATGGTCTTTTACTTGTCCACATCTGAGGGACCGAGGGCTGGCTATTGTACTTAGACGGGGTTGATAAGGGTGTCCCCGGCAAACTGCCGGTCTGTGAGGAAGATGCAGGCGGACATGTTAGGTTGCCTTGATCCAAAGGTGGTGCTATCGATGTCGGACAGCGCTCAACACCAGCTGGTGTTACCACCTCCAAAGAAAATGATGACCTGCCAATCACGCTGGCTGTTGCGGGTAAAGAGGTGGCAGGTCTGCACCCCAAAACAGGTGTGACTGCTGTCCCCCCAGTCACAGAGGATGAAGAGGCCGCGGATGCACAAGATATGGCAGAAGGTGGTTGGCCCGGCCGGCTAGGCCGCATTGTAGCACACTGAGCTTCCCACTGCAACTTATGCTTCATGTCCATGTGCCGGTTCATGCATGAAGTACTCAAACTATGTATTTTTTGGCCTCTACTTAGCTTTTGCTGACAAATGTTACAGATAACACGAGTTGGGTCATCTTTATCGATCTGAAAAAATGCCCAGGCTATGCAAGGCTTAGCACCCATGCGACCTGAAGAGCCACCACGACTTGTGGTGAGAGGCAGAGTTGTGTTTGAGGATGCAGTTGTTGACGTGCTTCCAGTACTACGTCTCTGTCCAGGAAGGCGCAACCTGACCTCGTCGTCACTAGCATCTTCCTCCACCTCCTCTGTTGACCTCATTTCTTGGCTGACTGTGGGTTGACAGTAAGTGGGATCTCCAACCTCATCATCACCCTGTGCGTTATCACACCCGTCGTCCTCAGAGCCAACCTGTTCCTGCCCTGACAAAAAAGTAAAGTTGTCGCTCCAATCAGGTATTTGAGTCTCATCATCGTCTTCCTCATTGTCTCCACCAACAGGAGTTACAGTTTGGGAATGAGGGTCTACATTATGGTCAGAACCTTCTGCGTCTGGTCCTGGATCCGATTCATAAAGATTCTGGGCATCAGTGCAGACCATTTCCTCGTCTGGATTCACAGAAGCGCTGGAGTCGACCTCTGATTCCCAGGCTATAGTATGAGTAAACAGCTCTGCAGACTCAACCATCTGTTCTACCTCATACTCAGACGGGCAGCTGGAGATTTGGGAGCTGTGAGGAAGCAAGTGCGATTGGGGTGACACCTTTGAGGACTGGAGTATTTGTGATGTTGAAGTTGATGTGGAGGAGAGCCCACTTAAAGGAGCACTTGATATCCGTTGAAGCACCTGCTGTTTTTGTGCCTCATCTGAAATTTGTAGCGATTGGCGTGGCCGTAAGAAAGGGATCTTATCACATTGTCCGCTAAAAGAAGTAGACATTTTAGTTTGGCTGGAAGATGGTCTTTCTTCTGCAGATGTTACTGTTGCTTTAACACCTACCCCACGGACACAACCTTTTTTCCCCTTCCCAACACGCCTATTCCCCTTTCCACCAGCAGCAGGCCTTTTTCCACTCATTTTGGTGGTTAACTAATTCACAACTCTGGAGTTGTTTGCACAAAAAACAATAGATGGGAACCGAGCAGAGCTGAGTGGCCAAACTGTGGTATTAGGCCAAAACTATTGGCTGGGTTAGATGCAGAAAAAAATTATATTCAATTTGCAACCTGATGGAGGTCAGTATAGATGGACTAATAGAGAAAGTCCCACACACAGCTAGAAGCCCAAATATTTTTTCAGAGGTAGATGCAGAAAAAAAATATATTCAGTTTGCAACCTGATGGAGGTCAGTATAGATGGACTAATAGAGAAAGTCCCACACACTGCTAGAAGGCCAAATATTTTTTCAGAGCTAGATGCAGACAAAAAATTATTTTGAATTTGCAACCTGATGGAGGTCAGTATAGATGGACTAATAGAGAAAGTCCCACACACTGCTAGAAGGCCAAATATTTTTTCAGAGCTGGATGCAGATAAAAATTATTTTTAATTTGCAACCTGATGGAGGTCAGTATAGATGGAGTAATAGAGAAAGTCCCACACACTGCTAGAAGGCCAAATATTTTTTCAGAGCTAGATGCAGACAAAAAATTATTTTCAGTTTGCAACCTGATGGAGGTCAGTATAGATGGACTAATAGAACAAGTCCCACACACAGCTAGAAGTCCAAATATTTTTTCAGAGGTAGATGCAGAAAAAAATTATATTCAGTTTGCAACCTGATGGAGGTCTGTATAGATGGATTAATAGAACAAGTCCCACACACAGCTAGAAGCCCAATATTTTTTCAGAGGTAGATGCAGAAAAAAATATATTCAGTTTGCAACCTGATGGAGGTCAGTATAGATGGACTAATAGAGAAAGTCCCACACACTGCTAGAAGGCCAAATATTTTTTCAGAGCTAGATGCAGACAAAAAATTATTTTTAATTTGCAACCTGATGGAGGTCAGTATAGATGGACTAATAGAGAAAGTCCCACACACTGCTAGAAGGCCAAATATTTTTTCAGAGCTGGATGCAGATAAAAATTATTTTTAATTTGCAACCTGATGGAGGTCAGTATAGATGGACTAATAGAGAAAGTCCCACACACTGCTAGAAGGCCAAATATTTTTTCAGAGCTGGATGCAGATAAAAATTATTTTTAATTTGCAACCTGATGGAGGTCAGTATAGATGGACTAATAGAGAAAGTCCCACACACTGCTAGAAGGCCAAATATTTTTTCAGAGCTAGATGCAGACAAAAAATTATTTTCAGTTTGCAACCTGATGGAGGTCAGTATAGATGGACTAATAGAACAAGTCCCACACACAGCTAGAAGCCCAAATATTTTTTCAGAGGTAGATGCAGAAAAAAATTATATTCAGTTTGCAACCTGATGGAGGTCTGTATAGATGGATTAATAGAACAAGTACCACACACAGCTAGAAGCCCAATATTTTTTCAGAGGTAGATGCAGAAAAAAAATATATTCAGTTTGCAACCTGATGGAGGTCAGTATAGATGGACTAATAAAACAAGTCCCACACACTGCTAGAAGCCCAAATATTTTTTCAGAGGTAGATGCAGAAAAAAATTATATTCAGTTTGCAACCTGATGGAGGTCTGTATAGATGGATTAATAGAACAAGTCCCACACACAGCTATAAGCCCAATATTTTTTCAGAGGTAGATGCAGAAAAAAAATATATTCAGTTTGCAACCTGATGGAGGTCAGTATAGATGGACTAATAGAGAAAGTCCCACACACTGCTAGAAGGCCAAATATTTTTTCAGAGCTAGATGCAGAAAAAAATTATATTTAGTTTGCAACCTGATGGAGGTCAGTATAGATGGACTAATAGAACAAGTCCCACACACTGCTAGAAGCCCAAATATTTTTTCAGAGCTAGATGCAGAAAAAAATTATATTCAATTTGCAACCTGATGGAGGTCAGTATAGATGGACTAATAGAATGATGCTATGCCCAAAAGATTTTACTTCACTAGGTGCAGTAAAAAAATTGGTATTCTATACACAGGTGGTATATCTTGCAACACAGATAGGCTACTCCACTGACTAACACACTCTGCAATAGGCCAAAAAGGATTAGCTTTGCTAGATTCAGCCAAATGCTGTGAAAAAAAACTTGCACAGCACTGGCACAGACCTGCCTGGCAAAAACTGATAGGAACTGATGTAACCTAGTCCTGAAAAGGACTGCAATTACAATTAGTCTTTACTCCCACAATCTATCTATTTAAGAGCACAGACCTGCCTGATAAAAGTCGTAGGAAATGCTGTAACCTAGTCCTTAAAAGGACTGCAATCACAACTATTCCCTACTCCCAAGCTATCTGTAGATTTGTGCGAAAATTGGCTTGAAATTAACAAGGTATAGCGCACACAGCAACAGCGGTGCCGTCTAACACGCAGCTGCAGCAGTGAGAAAATGGTGGCGACGGGGAAAATGGCTTGGTCTTATAGGGCAAGGACATGTGACATACACTGCCAATGACACATGCCCTTGCTTGTGTGAAAAAAGCACTTCGCTCCGTGTGTGCGCTGTTGATAGGCTGACAGATTGCACCTCCCCACTGTAAATGCGGGAAAGAGAAAAAAAAATGGAGTTTTTCATTATTCTTGCAGAGATCCATCCCCTGCCCCTCCCCCCACCCCGCTATACACTCAAACTGCGTATTAACATTAATTTTCATCATTACTGAGAAAAAATCCAGTTATGATTTTGGTGCACGAACAGTTATCGAACATAACCTCGAATAGCCGAATTTTTCTCAAATCGTTCGTGTTCGCCGAACGTCTCGAACACCACCCAAAACAGCTCGAATTTGAGATTGGCGAACAGTTCGAGTAGAACAACGCTCATCTCTAATTATTGCTGTCTAGGGAGAAAAATGTGAGCACTGTTTTCTAGGGCACATGCACAGGGCATTAATATATTCTAGAGGTTTGTTTTACCATCTAGAGAGCACATAGTAGGTGCAGTAATTGGGACACATAATGCAACAGCAGCTCAGCATTGGGGTATCAGCGGGATAAGGAGTATGTGCAGGTTGGAGATAGATGCTGGAAATGTGAAAAGTTATATATGCCTTTGTTGTAATCTCTCCAGCCGAGTCCTGGCTGGAAGAAGTTGCCATGTTGGTCTGGGCCAGATGGAAAAGACAGGAAAAGTGAATGACTCCACCACAAAGAATGTCAACTGTAAGTCACTATCTGTAACTGTACAGGTATCTACCACTATATGGTCACCATATGGCGGTAATATCAGTGTTGGTCTTTGCATAGAGATTTGTTTTAGAAACAGCATGATCATCTACTAAGGTTCTCCTACATCCACTGTTCGGCTGTACCACCATAGTTGTAATCAGGGTTACCTGGTTATGGGCCAACTCAGAATTTAATCCCCCTCTAAACCAAAACCTTAGCTACGCCTCAGCAGGAGTGTTTGTCAAAGGCAAAGGGGCAAGACAAACAAATTGTCAAAGGCAAAGTCTGTGGTCAGGAAATAAAGATCAGAACAGCAGAACACAGAGCACAAGGAACACACAACGCCGATCAAAGCTATGACTGGCAATCGTCTGACCATTGTCAGCTATCTAAATAGCCAGGCAATCACCTAGGAAGGGTGACACTTGGAGGAAACTCTGCAGGCTCGGACTGATTGGGCTGCTGGACAATCCTTAAATTGCATAGGAATAGCTTGGCATGCCCCTGCCATTGATTGGGTGGCCGGGCTATCCCATTCACAAAACTGACAGCCCAGAACGCCCCTGAAATGGATACGGCGGCTGAACTGTCACTCACTGCATCCCTAGGACACAGTGAGTGGCATAATTGTGACAGTATCCCCTATTCTAGGGGAGCCACTGGACCGATAGGTTTCCTGGAAAATCTTAAATGGAAGGCCCTGACCAAACGATCATCATTCACAGATGAAGCTGGGACCCAGGATCTCTTCTCGGGTCCGTATCCCTTCCAATGAATAAAGTATTGCAGGGAGTTTCGGACCCTCCAAGAATCCACGATCCTCGTACTCCAAACATCTATCTACTGAAACTGGAGAAGGTGGAGACGATGAAGAAACTATAGAAGGGACAAACTCCTGTAATAGGGATCTATGAAAAACATTAGGAATACGAAGAGATGGAGGAAGCTTCAATCTAAAAGCTACTGTATTGACTAATTCCAGAATCTCATAAGGGTAAATGAACTTAGGACCCAATTTTGCTGATGGTACTTTAAGTTTAATATTTTTGGGTGACAACCAAACCTTAACACCTACTTGAAAGGCAGGACCCACCAAACATTTTCTATCGGCCTTCCATTTTCGACGAACCTGAGGAACACCAAAATTCTTCTGAACCTACCTCCAGAAGAATATTGTTTGGTCAGGGCCTTCCATCCCTGAGCTTCTGTATTGTGACCTCCACTCCAGGACGCTCAGAACTTATCCTAGAAAATTCACCAAAATGGGGATGAAAACTATCATTACAAAAAAAGGTGAGGTTCCAGTGGACTGATTGATCCAACTGTTAAAGGCGAACTCCGCGAGAGGTAAGAATGAGGACCAGTCCTCCTGCCGAGTTACAACAAAACATCTTAAAATTTGTTCCAAAGATTGATTTGTCCTTTCTGTTTGACGGTTGGTTTCAGGGGATAGACAGAGGGAAATGACAAGTAAATCGCCAGTTTACTACAAAAAACTCTTCATAATTTGGAGACAAATTGCACTCCCTTATCAGACACAATGTTAAGAGGAATTCCATGCAATCTCACAACATGACAAATAAACAACCTGGAGAGTGTCTCTGCATTAGGCCTGACAAAAGAACAAAATGAGTTTGTTTGCTGAATGGGTAAACCACCACTCAAATAACAGTTTTCCCATCAAACAGAGGCAAATCCGTGATGAGTCCGAGGTCTTTATGGAATTGACAACAGAAATAATTCCCCGGCCGACCAGTTATAACAGACTTTAGCTTGTGCACAAAGTTCATAAGCGGATACAAAATCTTTAATATCATTATACATAGACGGCCACCAAAAGAACCTAGCAATGGCTTTCCACGTAGCTGTGACCTCAGGATGACAACTCAAGACAGAATCATGAAACTCCTGCAATCTTAGCCTTCACATTCTTTTATCTCGGCCTGAACGTGATAGAAAAATTGAATCTAGAGAAAAATAAAGAACATCGGGCCTGTCTTGGGGTTAACCGTTTAGCTGATTCAATGTAAGCTACTGTAAATTCTTATGATCAGTGACCACAGTGACTCGATAAACCGCCCCCTCCAAAAAATGCCTCCATTCCTCACAGGCTAATTTGACAATGAGAAACTCACGATTCCCAACATCATAATTTATTTCAACAGATGAAAATTTTCTGGATAAAAATACTCATGCAAGTTGGTCAGAGTTTTGGAACCCTGAGATAACATGGTACCTACCCCAACTTTCGAAGCATCCACCTCCACAATGAATGGCTCTTGGAGATCGGGTTGAATTAGAAGAGGATCAGACATGAAATACTCTTTAAATTTTTTAAAAGTCCTAATAGCATCCGGTGACCAAACCCTGAGATCCACCCCCTAACGTGTAAGGTCAGTAAGAGGTTTAGCAATCTAAGAAAGAACCCTAATGAAATTTCTATATTTATTGGCGAATCCAAGAAAACGTTGCAACACTTTAAGATCACGAGGTCGAACCCAATCAATTATGGCCCTCACCATCCCAGGATCCAGCTGATAAAATAAACCCCAGGAACGAAATTTCCTGAAGAGAAAAAATACATTTCTCTAATTTAGCAAACAAAGAATTCTCCTTCAGCCTTTGTGATACAACATGGATGGACATGTTACTGGTAAGAATCCAAAATCCGGAAAAAAAATTCAAATATCACAAAGGTAAATCACAATAAATCTTCCAATGCAATCAGAAAAAATATAATTCATAAAGTTTTTAACCCTTTTACCCCTGAAGGTGGTTTGCACGTTAATGATCAGGCCAATTTTTACAATTCTGACCACTGTCAATTTATGACGTAATAACTCTGGAACGCTTCAACGGATCCCACTGATTCTGAGAATGTTTTTTCGTGAGATATTGTACTTCATGATAGTGGTAAAATTTCTTCGATATGACTTGCGTTTATTTGTGAAAAAATCGGAAATTTGGCAAAAAACTTTAAAATTTTGCAATTTTCAAAATTTGAATTTTAATGCCCTTAAATCAGAGAGATATGTCACACAAAATAGTTAATAAATAAGATTTCTCACAAGTCTACTTTACATCAGCACACTTTTGAAACCAAATTTTTTTTTGTTAGGAAGTTATAGGGGTTAAAAGTTGACCAGCGATTTCTCATTTTTCCAACAAAATTTACAAAACCATTTTTTAGGGACCACATCACATTTGAAGTGACTTTGAGGGACCTTTATGACAGAAAATACCCAAAAGTGACAACATTCTAAAAACTGCACCCCTCAAGGTGCTCAGAACCACATTCAAGAAGTTTATTAACCCTTCAGGTGCTTCACAGGAATTTTTGGAATGTGGAAGAAAAAAATGAACATTTATTTTTTTTCACAAAAATGTTACTTTAAATTTGTTTATTTTCTCAACAGGTGCTTCACAGAAGTTTATAACATTGAGCAGTAAAAATAAAATTTTCACATTTTTCCCACTAAAATGTTTTTCAGCCCCCAATTTTGCATTTACATAAGGCTAACAGGAGAAATTGCACCATTCAATTTGTTATGCAATTTCTCCTGAGTAAGCCAATACCCCATATGTGGGAGAAAACCACTGTTTGGGCGCAAAAAAGGGTTCAGAAGAGAAGGAGCACCATTTGACTTTTTGAATGTAAAATTTGGTTGAATAATTAGCGGATGTCATTTCGCGTTTGGGAAGCCCCTGATGTGCCTAAACAGTGGAAACCCCCCACAAGTGACACCATTTTGGAAACTAGACCCCTCAGAGAACTTATCTAGATGTGTGGTGAACACCCTGAACCCCCAGGTGCTTCGTAGAAGTTTATAACGTAGAGCCATGAAAATAAAAAAATCTAACTTTTTCCACAAAAATTATCTTTTAGCCCCAATTTCTTTATTTTCACAAGGGTAAAAGGAGAAAATGGTCCCCAAAAACTGTTGTGCAGCTTCTCCTGAGTATGCCGATACCCCATATGTGAGGAAAATGCACTGTTTGGGCACTTGGCAGGGTTCAGAAGGGAAGGAGCACTGTGTGACTTTTTGAACGCAAAATTGGCTAGAATCGAGAGGGGATGCAATATCAAGTTTGGAGAGCACCTGATGTGCCTAAACAGTGGAAACCCCCCAAAAGGGACTCCATTTTGGAAACTAGACCCCTCAAGAATTTTATCAAGGGGTATAGTGAACATTTTGAACCCAGAGGTACAACACAGAATTTGATAACATTAGGTCATCATATTGAATAAGTTGTCATTTGTCTTGAGCGCAAGTGCTTGCTACTTGAGTTTGCATCGGGTACTCGGATATGCACCATGTATCGCAGATGTTCGAGGCCCACTGCATGTTTCACAGTTATTAGACACCCAAAAAAAACATGCGGGGATCGCTCGTGCATGGCAGGCAATCCCAGCGAGTTTTTTTTGGCTGTAAAGCCGCAAACATATGTGGCGGAGACTCGAGCATGTCATTCGAGCACCCAAGTAGCGAGCACTTGCGCTCAACACTAGTCACCATATCGTCATCATTTTTTTTCTTTACTTTTGAAAAAAAAAACAACACCATCACAACCCTAACCCCAACCCTAGCACAACCCTAACCCTAGCACAACCCTAACCCTAGCACAACCTTATCCCTAGCACAACCCTAACCCTAGCACAACCATAACTCAACCCTAACCCTAGCACAACCCTAACCCTAGCACAGCCCTAACCCTAGCACTACCCTAACCCTAACACAACCCTAACCCTAGAGTTTATTTTTTACGCCTTTCCTCGTGCGGTATAAGTGATTAGACGACTTTATTCTTCGGGTCGGTGCGATTACAGCGATACCAGATTCATATCGGGTTTTTATGATTGACAGCTGTCACACACTAAAAATCCCCTTTTTTTGCAAAGACTAGTGTTTGCATCACCATATTTTGTGAGCTATAATTTTTCCATATTTTGGCCAACAGAGTCATGTGATGGCTTGATTTTTGCGGGACAAGTTGACGTTTTTATTGGTACCATTTGCGGGCACGTGACATTTTTTGATCGTTTTCTATTCTGATGTTTGGGAGGCAGAATAAACAAAAACCAGCAATTCAGGAATTGTTTTTTGTTGTTGATTGTTTTGCCATTCCGCGTGTGGTCAAATTAATAAGACAGCTTTATTCTTCGGGTCAGTACGTTTACAGCAGTACCACATTTCTATAGTTTTTTCATGTATTGGCGCTAGTGATGAGCGAGCACTAAAATGCTCGGGTACTTGTTGCTTGGGTCGAGCAAATTGGAATACTCGGGTACTTGACCCGAGCAACGAGCCCAATGTAAGTCTATGGGAAACTCGAGTATTTTTCAGGTGGCTCCCCCCCGGCGGTCTGCAGAGGGCCCAAAAATTGCCCAAATTGACGGGAACAGTACTCAAATGACATGGGAACAGCATGGGGAAGACCCCTGGAAGCATTTCTGACTCCCAGGTCACTGCTGTCAACAACGTTGTCAGAGTATTACGCCACTTTTACGGACTCACAATAAAACATACAAAAATTAAACCAAAATGGATTTTCCTGGGAAATATGTTAAGGAACATCCTTTCCAGGGTAATGACTTGTATATAAGGCAAAATAAATAACCAAAACCAAAAATACTCCTCCACTCCTTGGCTATGTTCACACGTAGCGTTTTTGATGCGTTTTTGCACTTTTGCATTGCTTTCAACCAAGACAAACGCATTCACTGGGAAATGTCATTTTAACATTTTACAACCTTATCTGGCCATGTGGTGTGTGACACATCATCAGACACATGCATACAGTGCTGAAAAGACATGGGAACAGCATGGGGAAGACCTCTGGAAGCATTTCTGACTCCCAGTTCACTGCCTAAAACTGTGCCCATCATAAGTGATCCTTGGCGCATGTAAAGATGCCTCCCTCCATGCACCTGTCGTTGCAGACTTGCAACAATCACCATCCACGTCCTTGTCCCAGCGCAGCGTTCAGTTGTCCCTACCCCATTCCTTGGAATGCAAGCGCAAGTATGCAGCCAGCCACCCACCCTCCCAAAGGCAGCAATACTATACTGCCAAATTTTTGACAGCTGCTTGCACTTGAAATGTGGCCTTTTAGGCTGATGGAGGCGGAAGCTGTCTACAATCTTATGGCGGCGGCGACCGGGTATCCATACTCGGTCCCCAGCCACCACTATTTTTCCCGGTATCATCTACGCCTTCTACAAGCACGGGTCCCACAACATTACCAGTGCCCTTTCCAGTGCACTTACTGGGAAGGATCGCCTAACCACAAACACGTGGAGAGGTGAATGTGGCAAGGGATGGTACGGAGCCAGTCCACAGCTTTTTTTGCTGAGTTGTATTTCACCACAGCCATATTCTTTAGCTTGGTGAAAGGACTTGGAGAACCATATCTACCCAGCTGTCATTTCTCCCAGGAAGTCCTCTAAAGCTGCTTGAACTTGAAATGTGGCCTTATAGGCTCGTGGAGGCGGAAGCTTTTCATAACCTCATGCCGGCGGTGGCCGGGTGTCCATACTCGGTCCCCAGCCGCCACTATTTCTTCCAGTATCGTCTCTGCCTTCCACAAGCACGGGTCCCACAACATTACCCGTGCCCTTCCCAGTGCACTTACTGGGAAGGACCGCCTAACCACAAACACGTGGACAGGTGAATGTGGCCAGGGACGGTACGGAGCCAGTCCACGGCTTTTTTTGCTGAGTTGTATTTAGCTCGGTGAAAGGACTGGCATAGAGGGAAACTGTATCTACTCTGGGTGTCATTTCTCCCAGGAAGTCCTCTAATGCAGCTTGTTGCAGAAGCAATGGCAGCCCGTCCAACATCAACTCGCACTTGTCGGTGGTGCTTTGACACACAAACATCTTTCTTTGCGCATTTAATTTCATGACTACAGAGTTGGGCAATGGCCTGATCGGCACTGCGGTTTGAGAAATAACATGCATAAGCACGCCCGATCCACATTAAAAAAGCAGCCATAGAGTGTCCGGGAACCTTCCCCCCACACTTTTCTTAGCCAGGACTGCTTCTCGGCAGGGTTGGACGGTCCCAGCAGAGAATCCTCTGGTGTGCCTTGGCTTCTACCTCAGGAGAGTTCATGATAGCGCTAACTTTGCAGCTCTTTGGGGCTCTTGAGCTGAGGAGAAAGGTTAGCCCTCAGAATCAAATCCTCTGGTGGGCACAATGTTTTTCAATCTGAAACAGCTTCTCAGTGGGAGTTGTATTTCACAACAGCCATATTCTTTAGCTCGGTGAAAGGACTGGCATAGAGGGAAACCGTATCTACTCCGGCTGTCATTTCTCCATCACCAGATTCTGCCCATTGGTCACACACGACCATGCCTGGCTGTATGTTCAGCGATGAGAGCCACAGATCAGGCTGCTGTGTTACAGCTTTCAACAACTCTGCAGCGCTGGGTGGTTTGTCACCTAAGCATTAAGCATGCTATCTTCAGCACAGCCTGTTGCCGCTTGGCCAAGGCAGTGCTACAGTGCTGTCAGCTTGTGACTGATGTGGTTATTTCGGAGATGGAGGAGGAGATGCAGGAGCTGAACAATGTGATTACATTGAGGTTAAATTGGTGACGCTGTTTTTTATACTAAAGAAAGATCCTATTGTTTTGGGGTTTTTTACGTTATTTTTTAAGACAAATGCATTCACAAGGAAATGTAGTTCTAGCATTTAACAACCTTATCTGGCAGTGTGGTGTGTGACACATCATCAGACACATCCTGTTTTATTTATGTTGGAGGGACTCTGAAAGTCATAAAGCCTATTTTCATAGGGCCATCAGACGGCCCTTACTATTCTTAAAAGGCCAGCAGTCGGCCCTCGCTATTGTTAGAGAGCCATCAGCCGGCTATGCTTTGTTGATCCCATTATTAACAAGTGGGTCTCCAATACTGTTATTGCGTATGCAGTGACTGCAAGGGCTGCCAAAAATTTGGACGCAACCCAATACCCCTTTGAAGAGACATAGAGGAGGGTCTCAGTAAAAAAAATGTTCCCATTATAAACGAGCGGGTCTCCTATAGTGGTAATGCCCATGCTGTGACTGCAAGGGCTGCCAAAATTTGGGAGAAACCCCACTAAGAATGTAAAGACACATAGAGCAGGGCCACAGTAATGACAAATTCCCATTAGAAAGGAGAGAGTCTGCTATACAGTTATAGGGTATGCAGTGAGTCCAACGGCTGACCGAATTTAGGAAAAACCCCACTAAGAATTTAAAGACACATAGAGCAGGACCACAGTAATGACAAATTTCCATTAGAAAGGAGGGACTCTGCTATACAGTTATAGGGTATGCAGTGAGTCCAACGGCTGACCAAATTTAGGAAAAACCCCACTAAGAATTTAAAGACACATAGAGCAGGGCCACAGTAACAAGTACGACATGTTCCCATTAGAAAGGAGAGGGTCTGCTATACAGTTATAGGGTCTCCCATAGTGTTGGCCTATGCAGTGAATGCAAGGGCTGCCAAAAATTGGGAGGCACTCCAATGCCCCTTGGAAGAGACTTAGAGGGCCTCATAAAAATTGTTACAATTAGAAAGGAGCGGGTCTCCTATACTTGTAATGCCCATGCACTAAGTGTATGGGCTGACAAACATTTACCCCTGGGGGTTATACATGAACATACTGTACAATTTTTTTTTTTTACGGGCATCATAAACACCCTTTAAAAAAATTCTGTGGGTGTTGCATCACGGACCACGGTCACCCTGGTGATATCGTGGTGGAGAATGAGGATGAGGAGAAGGAGGAGGACAAGAGCAAATAGTCAAAATCAGGAAGCGTATACCCATGTGTGGGTGTGAAGAGGTGCATGGGAATACACCTCCCAAAAAAAGACACTGTATTTGAGTTTATGTTACGCTGCTATCATTCGGTGGTGTTGAGAAGTCTGGCCCAATCCAGCCCTTGTTCATTTTTATAAGAGTCAGCCTGTCAGCATTTTCAGTTGACAGGCGAATGCGCATATCGGTTATAATTCCCCCAGCGGCACTAAAAACCCACTCTGATAAAGCGCTAGCGGCAGAGGGGAATGTCCTGCTGCTGAGGGAGAGAGTCGCACTTCATAGAAGCTCCCTGAACTAGGCTGAATTTAGCCAATTTAAAGGCTTTTTTCTTCCCCATCTCAACTGCAGACCGGTGCATAGGGGAGGCCGCCTCACTACCCGGTGAACCCAGGCCTACATGGAGGCCTGAAGCCGCGGCCTCTCCTCCCTGTGAGATCCATGGCGTGCCCTGCTGTGATGATGGAGGAGCGCTTGTGGCGAATTGCGAACTGCGGGGGTCCCGGCCTGCTGCTGCGGCTGCGGAATAAGACTGAGGCATAGAGGCACACGATGTGTGTCACCGCCACCCCCGTGCCGTGGAGACTGGCAACTACGGAGATCCAGGTACTGGTGTGGCAGAGTGAAGGGCCAGTCGCGGTCACACATATTCACAAAGAACTTACTGGCCTGGACTCTGTGCTCACCGCCTGTTGCGCTGCTGCTGGCATGATGGCGGTCCTCTTTGGGGGGTGCCGCGGTGATCCTGAGGGGCGCTGGGCCCGTGATGTGGAGAGTCCTGCTGGAGACGCCTCGGCCGCCACGGGAACAGCCGCCATCTTGCTGAACCTGCGCTTCTCATGTGGAGACACTGAAGCAGGAGCTTCAAACTGACTACATCTCTACTAAATCTATTCAAAATAAGATAAACACTTCTCCCTTCCTCAGCATTTTTATCTAACACCTACTGAGAGCCACAGATCTCTAACCCCGTAGAAAATCACTTGTTTTTCCACTGATTCACAGTAAAGGACAAAATTCTCTTTTGACATATAAAATCCCCAAGTTTAACCTTTTGTCCTTATTAACAAGGAATAAGAGGAACAACTTATAAGAAAAAGGAAAAAAAAAAGAAAAGGAGATTCATCTTTATTTGAAAAGCAATTCCTAATTTTACATCTAAACTCCATCAAGTGGACATTTGTAATATAACAGCTACTTTTCACTATTCACTTCAAGCGCCATCTTGGGGACCACAAGGACATTACAGTCTCAATCTATTAAAATTACTCTTCACTCACTACTCTTGTGATATCATCCAACTCTCCATGGCCATTTAATAACCAACCTTGGCCCCACATATTCAGTCTATCACTGGTCAATAGATAATCTGCTCTTGTGATTTCTCCATTTCTTATCATGTAGTAGCTACAGTCTACGAACTATGAATCTGTGAATCTTCCGGTTCAGGCGCCGACCATGTGAGCTCTGATTAACCGTTCATGTTCACCCCCCCTGTACATCTACTCCGGGCTCCTGATTCTTGATTCCTGCAGCTCAGCGATTCTTCGAAACTTTCATACAGCTGAAGGCCTTCTTCAAACAATATCATTGGCCTATATGGACCGCTACCTTCTCCGTAGCGGTCAAAAGCAATCTACCTTTTCCAACCACTCTGACTTCTCCAATCTTCATAATATGGCTCCTACTTTTGACCAAGAGGAACATCCCGCCCAATCTGAGGGTGGAGAGGATTTGCGTCAACCCCCCAAAATGCCCCGCAATTCTACTTCAAGGAAAGGGGTGACACAAATGGACCCTTCAGAACTAGCGGCTGAGGTCACTGCTAGGCTATTACCCGAAATCAAAACCATAATCCAATCCACACGAAATACTGCTTTGCTGGAACTACAAACCAGACAGGGTGAACAAGCCGAACAGCTTACCGAATTAGAATCACGATTATCGAACATCGAGGATGATTCATATGAGGACCATACCAAAATATCTGCTATCGTCTGTGAAAACATAATTTTGAGAGACCGTATAGATGACCTTGAGAATTGCTCTCGTAGAAGCAATCTGCGTTTAGTGGGTCTACCTGAATCATATCTTCAGAACACCTTGAAATCCCTATGCGAAAATGAAGTCCCAAAAGCCCTAAAACTACCTGAAGGTAAAAAGGTGGAAAGAGTTCACAGAATCGGTTCTCGACCTGCTATCTCTGGGGCCCAGAGTACAATCAGGCCAAGACAGGTCATTATGAAATGTCTGGACTTCAATGACAAAGCGGACATTATCCGAGCATACAAACAACTAAACCACCCATTGATCATTCAAGACCATAAAATCTTGCTTTTCGAAGACTACTCCATCGAAGTAACCAGGAAAAGGAAGTCCTTCAGCTCTATATGCACCAGACTGCACAAAGAAAAAATTTGCTTTCAACTCCGCTACCCGGCTACTCTACGCTTGAAGGACACAGATGGCTCTTTCCGGGAATTTATTTCAGCTGTTAAAGCAGATACTTTTGTCAGCAGTCTCCTGTGCCCAAGAGCCAGCCCTGAACAGATCCACCATGAGGATACTCCTTCTTGCTCACGGTCCCCTAAGGGATCTACGAGGCGAGGAGACAAAGGAGGCCAGAGCTATAATAACCGTTGATTCAGTGAGTTTCTCCTTTCATACACCTGGAGACTCTGGAGTAAAGGTATTATGGAGGCAATTGCTTCCGACCGTCTCCCCTCTCAGACTTTTAAAACTTTGACTAAAGTTATTATTTTCCATAAATGTGGTGGGAGGGGAAAATGGAATCAATAAGGGATCAAAATGGAAGAAAAATGTTGATGAAAAACAACATAGCAAAAGGGGGTAAATAGTAATTTCTAATGTTACACACATGGTCGGGCAGAAGTGAAGCCCAGGGGAAAGTTTTTTCCTAGCGAGCAGATACAAAATGTCTACTCTATTGCTAGGTCAGTGTTCTAAAATTTTGGTTTATTGTTACTTAAATTTGTTACACATGTTTGAGCATTGTTCCTTATTGTACAATCCAGTTACATGTCATCATTGTCTTATATGTATTTCACCAGTCATGCTTATTCTTACAGTCCCTTAATATGTTTATCGTGTCATGGAATGTTAAAGGTTTGAGGTCTCCCCAAAAACGAATGAAAGTCCTTAGACATGTAAAACGTTTCAAGCCTGAAAAAGCCCTCCTACATGAAACACATTTACCGGAGGCAGATTTCCCCTGGATGAAAAAATTATGGGTGGGTGGTGTCTATGGCTCATCGTCCGTGGATAGAAAGGCTGGGGTCTTAATCCTTATCAATAAAAATGTATATGTGGTGCCCCTGAGGGTTTGGTCGCCACAGAGGTATTGCATCTCATCCAGAGGTGTGGTATCTCACTCTCAGGTAAGGAAGGAGTACAGCTCAGGACCCTAACACCTGCATTCACTACACCACATTTCCGGGGGACAGGGCGAGATTGCTCCTACGGGAGAGCACAGTTCCTGGTCCCTGGCTGCAGGGGGGGGACCACCTAGAGAGGAGGAACCATGTAGTGAATGGGGTGGAGGAAGTAGATCCTGGGAGCACTTGAGTAGGAGCAGTATAAAATAGAGACACCATCTTAGATCAGTGTTCAGTCAGAGGAGGAAAGTGACAGGACCAGAGGCTCTGCACGAGCTCTGCTCCAGAGGCGGGCCTAGTCAGGAGGCCTGAGCCTGAGAGGAGAGGGAGCAGGAAAGGCTCCAGGAACGAGGAGTGAAGGGACCCTAGGGGTACGGGCCGTGCAGAAAGCCACTCGTACGCCCGCTGCTACCAGGAGGTAGAGGGGTCAGGCCAGATAAGGGGAAACGGTCCCTCAACTAGTGGAGAAACTGCAAGGCTCAACTAGAAACCGGAGGCTGCAGCATTTCATGTACTGCAAGCTGAAAGTCAACACCAGTCTCACTAAGAAGGTAGCCACATAGGACCCAGGGGACGGAACACACGACACCCGCCAAGGCCCGAGGGTACCGGATTGAAGTGTCACTAGGTGTGAGGTGCAGGGAGAAGGCCAGAGGAAGGACACACAGAAGGGGGTCCTGCTAAGTACTCCGGAGCTATCTGGGGGTGGACTGAGCCCCTCACTGAGTAAACACAGGACGACGTGGGAAGTCGTAATCTGCAGTGATGACTTGGAATGAAACAACTGTGAGTAAAGGACCTGAGACTGCATCCCACTGACTCCGTGTTTATTACTGACTCCCTGCACAACAACCACCATCATCCACACACCCTGCCCTGAAGCTACACTCTTCCTTGGGGAGTTATACTACCTTTGCTGCAAAACCACTAGCTTCAGAGGACTGTTCCGCAGCGGCGGCCTCATTAGCCGCACTCCACAGGTGGCATAGTCGGACATTATATAAAAATCCATATAAATAACCCCTTGGATTGACCGCCCTGGGTCACGGACCGGGTCACCGCCACAGTGACTACAACCCCCAGCATCTACCGGCCCGGCTCTGGGTACCCCACGGCCCAGGGGGCGCGTCATATATGACTCGCCCCCTGGGCCGTGGGGCACCCGGAACCGGGCTTCTATGCGATGCTGGGGGTAGTAGTGGCAACCCGATCCCGTGGCTCAGGTTGGTCAGACCAAATTGTGGCAGTCTATTTATCAGTGTTTTGAATGTCCGACTACGCCACCCGTGGATTGCGGTCAGAGATAACCGCCGCTGCAAGGCAGACCACTGAGGCTGGTGTTGGTGTGCAGCACAGGGGTAGGACAACTCCCCACGGGAAGAGTGTAGCCTCAGGGCAGTGTAGGTGAATGCTGGGGGTGATAGTGCAGGCCGCAATAGTAAGAGTTCAGAGTCCGCTTCAAACAGTCCAGGGTCTTTATTGCAGATGTTATTACTGACCCAACAGGAGTACCGGTTAGGAATGGGCCTGGGTATCTGAGAGCATTCGGGCGAGCCCCACTGGTCAGGGTGAGTGTGTAGGCCTACCGTTCTCTCTCTATGCTCTTGCTGACTATCCCCCTTTTCATGGTGTAATAGCCCATGTCCCTGAGCTGGCCGTGTACTTTGCCTGTATGGCTTGCGACTCGGGCCTTGGGTACCTTTTGCTTCTCCTTGCTGTACTGGTCCCTCTGTGTGGTGGAGCCTCCAGGCTTCTTAGGCCAAGGGACCTGAAATCCCTCGCGGGTTGGTTCTCTGCTGCTGGGTTTGCAACCCTGACAGCCTCGGACCCCAATGTCCAGTGGTGATTCTCTCAGCCAGGACCGGCTCTCATCGCCTCTGTCCCTGGTTCGCAGTCTCTCCTCTGCCTCACGGACTCCTCAGCTGCTGCTGACCTGTCCCTCTTCTCTGAGAACCCCTCTGGACACTTCAGAAGTGGGTTCTGGTCTCTCTAACCCTGCCCCAGTTCCAGCTTTTATAGGGGCAGCCTGCTCCCCCTACTGGCCTGGGACAGGAGGTGCTGCATGCTAATGGTCCCTGACCAGGGAACCTCCCTCCTGCTCTCAGACACAGCCTTTAATATTTGTGGCATCCAGGCCTGGGGTGACACATATACACCAGATCATAAGCCAACAACAGGATGGAGAGGGAAGATTGGTATAATTAACATTAACCACATCTTGTGGAACCTTCTCTATATATAATGTATATGCCCCTAATATAGGAAACAAATCCTTTTTCAAACAATTGGAGACTAGACTTTTGCTCGACTCCAATCCCAACAAAATAGTAGGTGGAGATTTTAATTCGGTGGTTTCAGTACACGAGGATAGGAAAAACACTGCTGGTACTCCGCAATCAACAACCTCGCATGACAAAGCGCTAGCACCTCTTATGTCCACCTGCCAATTAATCGACTCGTGGAGGTTCCTGAACCCTAGCAATAGAGAATTCACGCATTTCTCACACGCCAACAACTCTTGGTCTCGAATTGATTATATTGTTGCCTCTCCTTCTCTGCTAGCTAAATTGATAACTGTACACATTGATAATATTGTTATTTCAGACCATGCTCCTGTTAATTTGGAACTATCTAAGAAATTCCCTCAGGGCTCTGATTTCTTATGGAGATTTCCAGATTATTTTTGTAAAGACGATTCATTTATTTCCTCTCTCAAATTATGGTGGCAAGAATTCTTGTCAGACAACTCAGCACACCAAAACGATCCCACATTACTATGGGAATCAGCCAAGGCAGTACTTAGAGGGAAAATTTTGGCGTATACATTTTCTCACAAAAAAAAAGTTATGAGAAGATATAGTGAACTATCCTCTGAACTGAAACAAGTCTGCACTACATTTCTTCTTGACCCTTCCCCTTTAAATAAAACACTTTGGTCCCAAAAACAGTCTGAATTCAACCAATACGCAGATATGAGATAAAAGTTCCACTTATTCCAAACAGAAGCATATTTTTATAGGTTTGGCAACAAATCAGGGAGGATGATGGCTAATTTAGCAAGAGGACTGAAAAAGCCTCAGGGAATTTTCCAACTAAGAAATACCAACAGGGTAATTCACACGAATCCTAAATCAATTAATGAGATCCTAGGCTCATTTTATAAGGACTTATATAAAAATCCAAAACAAGCCTTACCCCTCTCCGATACACTCTTAGATAGGGTCAAATTACCTTTATTTTCATAAGAACACAAACCTATCTCATTGGAAGAGATTACTAATACGATTAGAAATTTGAAACCAAACAATCTGATGGATACACTTCTGATTTCTTTAAATCCTTAAGGGAAGAGGTTTCCCCGTTATTAGTTTCGACCTTTAACAAAATAACTAATGGCGATCCCATTTGCCCTTACGTCAAATTATTACTAAAATCACACCCATTATCCCCCAATTCATACAGACCAATTTACCTCATAAATATCGACATTAACCCCTTTAAAGCCCATGACGTATTAATACGCGTCTGTGCCCTGGGCTTTAAGAGCCTGACCCGCATTAATACGTCATATCTTTAATGCGGTACCGCGACCGAAGTCGCGGTGATCGCATTAAATTTCCTCTGGGTAGATGGCGCCATCATCCCGGGGGGTGTCGCCGCGCCACCGCACCAGCGATCGCTGTGATTGGCTGTTCAAATCTGAACAGCCAATCACAGCATTTCTCACTGTTTCTGGCAATGTGATTGCCGGAAACAGTGATCTGCAGCCTAGGATCGGTGCTCCTAATAGCACCGATCCTAGGCTGTTGCTAGGACACCCCAGCCCTGGACCCTAAGCGCTAAGATTGGTGCGATCGCCGATCACATCGATCGCACCGATCGTAGCACGATCGCGCGGTGACAGGGCGGTCATGGGGCGGTGACCGGCTTGTGACCTGCCTGTCACCGCCCCATGACCCCCTGCAATGTGATCCAAGCCCCCAGACTGCTGTGATTGGAGCGATCGATGATGACATCGATTGCTCCAATCAGAGTACCTGAATACAGGTGACCGGGCGGTCACAGGGAGGTGTCACCTCCCTGTGACCCCCAGTGATGTGTGCTCTGCCCCAGCCATGTCTGATTGGTGCAATCAATGTCATCAATCAGATGGCTGGGGCACAGCATGCACCACAGGGGATCACAGAGAGGTGACACCTCCCTGTGACCGCCCAGTCACCTGTATTCAGGTACTCTGATTGGAGCAATCGATGTCATCATCGATCGCTCCAATCAGATTACCTGACCGGGAGGTGACTGGGTGGTGACACCCCCCTGTGACCGCCCTGCAGACCCTCACACTTGGTGAGGATTTCTACAGAGCGGTCAGATCTCATCTGTCTGTCGCTGGGCCTTGTAGTGCCACAGAATATTCTGTGACACCACAAGACCATCTACTCACCTGCTGCTGCTGCTGCTCCTGAATCTTCTGCTCCAGCGTCCTGGGTATCCTGCTCCTGACCTGCTGTGGATCCTGCTCCAGATCCTGCTCCAGAGCCTGCTGCTGATCCTGCTGCTGATCCTGCAGAGAAGACTTTGGTAAGTCTGTTCTCCCCTCATCCAACCCAATCCCCCCTCCCCTCTCTTTTTACCCCCCCCCCCCACTTACCACCATTTTTTTTTCTGCGTCCTGCAGCGCTCTCCAGCTCCGCTCCCCGTCACCAGCACCGGGCTCCTGCTCCGGGCTCCCGGCCACCAGTGCCGGGCTTTCACTCCGGGCTCCCAGTCTCCTGCTCTGGGCTCCCGGTCACCAGCGCCGGTCTCCTGCTCCGGGCTCCGTCTCCTGTTCCGGTCCTGCTGACCCCTTGGTAAGTCCATCTCTGATCTCCCCTCATCCACCCCAATCCCCCTCTCCCCACTCCCCCGTCTTTTTACCCCCCTTCCCACCCCAATCCCCCTTCACTCCAGTGTCCCTGTTAATTCTCTCGGTTCTGGTCTCCAGCTCCAGTACCGGTTTCCTGCTCCGGGCTCCCGGTCTCCTGCTCCGGGCTCCCGGTCTCCAGCGCCGCTCCCGTTCTCCTGCTCCAGGCTCCTGGTCTCCTGCTCCGGGCTCCCGGGCTCCTGCTCTGGGCTCCCGGTCTCCTGCTCCGGGTCTTCTGTTCCAGTCCTGCTGACCCTTTGGCAAGTCCATCTCTGATCTCCCCTCATCCACCCCAATCCCCCTCTCCCCACTCCCCTGTCTTTTTACCCCCCTTCCCACCCCAATCCCCCTCACCCCAGTGTCCCTGTTAATTCTCTTGGTTCTGATCTCCAGCTCCAGTACCGGTCTCCTGCTCCAGGCTCCTGGTCTCCTGCTCCGGGCTCCTGGTCTCTTGCTCCGGGCTCCCGGTCTCCCGGTCTCCTGCTCCAGGCTCCTGCTCCAGGCTTCCAGGCTTCCAGCCACCAGCGCCGGGCTCCCGGTCACCAGCGCCGGGCTCCCAGTCACTAGCGACGGTCCTACTGCTGAAAGAAGAACAGAGAAGACTTTGGTACCTCATCTCTGATCTCCCCTCATCCACCCCAATTCCCCTCTTCCCACACATCTGTGCGCACATCCAGAAGCCGCCGAGTGTTGATCGGTGACATAGTTCACCAATCCACACTCGTGCTCGCTGTTTGCACCACATACAGTATTTCCTTTTTCCACACACTCTAAATAAAGTACTGACACACACACACTCTAAATAAAGTATTGATACACACGCACCACATACATAACAAAAAATGTCCCGCTCATCCCAAACTCGCTATTCAGCGGAGGAGGCATATGCTTTTCTTGCCTCCGACACTGACAGCGAGGACGAGGATCCCACATTTCTTTGTTTTTCCAACTCCTCGTCGACTTCCTGCTCCTCCTCTTCTTCCTCCTCTTCCTCCTCAGGTGCTGCTGGACCGCCCCGCAGTCGTCGCAGGAGAGAAGATGATCCAGCGCTCCCCACTACTGATCCCATATGGACCTCGCCCCCCGAAAATTATGAGCCACTGATTCCTGATTTCGTGGCGGAATCAGTAATCAAGTTTGACACCACCGGCCTCACAGAACTAGACTTTTTCAAAGTCTTTTTCTCTGAGGATTTTGTAAACCTCATGGTGGGCCAAACTAATTTATACGCTCATCAATTTTTGGAACAAAACCCCTCTTCATCATTTTCTAACTGGTCTCCTGTAGACGCAGTAGAAATGATGAAGTTTTGGGGCCTGGTCCTTCTTATAGGGATCCTGAAGAAGCCAGAGCTTCGGCAATACTGGAGTGTTGACGTTTTGTGTAACACTCCAGTGTTCCGAATTGTCATAATCTGGAGACACTTTCAGACCATCCACAAGTTCTTGCATTACCAAGATAATGCAAGGTGTCCTGCACGCGATGACTCGAACATTGATCGTTCTGTTCAAAGTTCGGCCGGTCATCGAACACTTCAACAACAAGTTTGCTGAAGTGTACGTGCCCCAAAGGGACATCTGCGTGGATGAGTCCCCAGTAAGAGGGCAAAGTACAGGATCAAGCTGTATAAACTTTGTGAGAGTACCTCAGGGTACACACACAAGTTTAGAGTTTATGAAGGGAAGGACTCCCAGATTGAACCCCCTGAATGCTCCCAAGTTCTGGGAGTGAGGGGGAAAATTGTGTGGGACTTGGTGCACCCACTGCTGGATAAAGATTATCACCTGAACGTGGATAACTTTTATACAAGTATCCCGTTCTTCAAGTCCCTCTCTGCGCGACGTACCACAGCCTGCGGTACTGTCTGCAAAAATCAGAGAGGTCTCCCAAAGACGCTAATTGGGCAGCTGCTCAGAAGGGGTGAGAGCAGAGCCCAATGTAGCGATCACCTGCTGATGGTCAAGTACAAGTACAAAAGGGATGTCCTTTTCTTAACCACCATACATGGTGATGGCAGCACACTCAGCACTGTACGAGGTTCCCCTACACAGGTCGCCAAACCAGACTGTGTAGTGGGGTACAACAAGTACATGGGGGAAGTTGAACTCTCTGATCAAGTCCTCCAGCCGTACAGTGCTTTGAGAAAGGCCAAGGTATGGTATAAGAAGCTGGCCGTGCACATTGTACAGATGGCAATGCACAACGCTTTCCTTCTGTCACAATGTGCAGGCCAGACTTCTACGTTGTATCTTCACTTCCAGGAGACAGTTATCAAGGCCCTGATATTTGGCAGCCATGACGGAGCAGGCCCCAGCACTTCTGAAGGATGATTTGAAAAAAATCCGGCTGTTCGAGGTTATGTTCGATAACTGTTCGTGCACCAAAATCGTAACTGGATTTTTTCACAGTAATGCTGATAATCAATGTTAATACACAGTTTGAGTATATAGCGGGGCGGGGGGAGGGGCATGGGATGGATCTCTGCAGAAATAATGAAGATCTCCATTTTTTTTTCTCTTTCCTGCATTTACAGTGGGGAGGTGCAGTCTGTAAGCCTATCAGCAGCGCGCACACGGCGCGAAGTGCTTTTTTTCACACAAGCAAGGGCATGTGTCATTGGTTGTGTATGTCACATGTCCTTGCCCTATAAGACCCAGCCATTTTCCCCGTCGCCACCATTTTCTCACTGCTGCAGCTTAGTGTTAGACGGCACTGCTGCTGCTGTTAGCGCTATATTGTGTAACTGAGTTGCAAGCGAATTTTCTCTTAAATAGACAGAAAGGTTTAGGGAGTAGGGACTAGTTTGTAATTGCAGCCCTTTTGAGGGCTAGGTTACAGCAGTTCCTAGCACTTTTAGCAGGCAGGTCTGTGCTCTTAAATAGACAGAAAGGTTGGGAGTAGTGACTAGTTGTAATTTCAGCCCTTTTGAGGGCTAGGTTACATCAGTTCCTATCACTTTTTGCCAGGCAGGTCTGTTTTAGTGCTGTGCAAGTGTTTTTCACAGCATTTGGCTAAATCTAGCTAAGCAAAACCTTTTGGGCCTCTTGCAGTGTGTGTTAGTCAGTGGAGTAGCGTATCTGTGTTGCAAGCTACACCACCTGTGTATGTAATACAAATTTTTTACTGCACCTAGCCAAGTAAAACCTTTTGGGCATAGTAGCAGTGTGTGGTACTCATTGTATTAGGCCATCTATACCAAGCTCCAACAGCTTTGAAATTAATAATAATTTTTAGCTGCATCTAGCCCGGAAAATAATTTTGGGCATAGTAGCAGTGTGTGGTACTCATTGTATTAGGCCATCTATACCAAGCTCCACCAGCTTTGAAATTAATAATAATTTTTAGCTGCATATAGCCCGGAAAATAATTTTGGGCTTAGTAGCAGTGTGTGGTACTCATTGTATTAGGCCATCTATACCAAGCTCCACCAGCTTTGAAATTAATAATAATTTTTAGCTGCATCTAGCCCGAAAAATAATTTTGGGCTTAGTAGCAGTGTGTGGTACTCATTGTATTAGGCCATCTATACCAAGCTCCACCAGCTTTGAAATTAATAATAATTTTTAGCTGCATCTAGCCCGGAAAATAATTTTGGGCTTAGCAGCAGTGTGTGGTACTCATTGTATTAGGCCATCTATACCAAGTTCCACCAGCTTTGAAATTAATAATAATTTTTAGCTGCATCTAGCCCGGAAAATAATTTTGGGCATAGTAGCAGTGTGTGGTACTCATTGCATTAGGCCATCTATACCAAGCTCCACCAGCTTTGAAATGAATAATAATTTTTAGCTGCATCTTGCCTGTAAAATAATTTTGGGCATATTAGCAGTGTGTGGGACTCATTCTATTAGGCCATCTATACTAAGCTCCACCAGCTTTCAAATTACTAATAATTTTTAGCTGCACATGTTAAACAGAATTCGGAGTCAGGTGGTGGGACAAGAGGAGGTGGAGAAAGTAGAGGAGGAGGAGTTGTATGCGGAAGGGCTAACATCTGCAAGGTCCAGACGGTCGGCAGCACCAAGGCGGCAGGCATGGGAGGGTGGGGGAGAGGGATTAACCAGGGCGCATGGTAGCAGCCAAACTAGTGAGGAAGGTGTAGGAGCCCAGGAAGAAGTGGAGGATGAACTGGCGATGGGCATGGAAGACTCATCAGATGAGGGAGACCTTGATCACATTTCTGTTGTGCGAGGTTGGGGGGAGAGGGCAGAGGAAGGAAGCATGATTCTTACCTCGCCACCAACACAACAGGGACTTGGTGCTCCTGGATGCGCAAGACACATGAGTGCCTTCTTGCTGCACTACCTGCAATATGACCCTCGAATTGTCAGAATTCAAAATAATCCTGACTACTGGGTTGCCACACTCTTAGATCCCCGGTACAAAAGTAAATTTGCCAAAATAATTCCTGCCATAGAAAGGGATTCACGCATGCAGGAGTATCAGCAGAGACTGTTGCAGAATCTTACATGTGCTTTTCCACAAAACACCAGTGGTGCACGTAGTGAATCTCACAGTTCTAACTTGCCAACCGTGGGACTGTTGAGTCTTCAGCACTCAAACTGTAACAGAAGCACAGTATCTGCTGGTAACAGCAATTTTGCGGAATCCTTTCACCACTTTTCTAGCCCATCCTTTGCAAGGCCACAGGAGACAAGAAGTCAGACACATAGTCAACGCCTAGAGACGATGGTACAGGAGTATCTCCAAGTGAACATCGAAGCCATAACTGTGTCACTGGACCCTTGCTCTGTTTGGGCTTCCAATCTGGATAAATGGCTGGAGCTCGCCACTCACGCCTTGGAGATCTTGTCATGCCCCGCAGCCAGCGTTCTCTCTGAACGTGTGTTCAGCGCTGCTGGTGGTGTGCTGACAGATAAGCGCACGCGGCTGTCCACTGACAATGTAGACAGACTCACGTTCATAAAGATGAACAAATCATGTATCTGCAAGGAATTTTCTACCCCTGTGTCATCCTGGGGAGAGTAAAAGCTTAAGGATTTGTTAAAATCACCTCACCAACCGTTTTAAGCTTTCAAATTAATAATAATTTTTAGCTGCATCTAGCCCGGAAAATAATTTTGGGCCTGTAGCAGTGTGTGGTACTCATTCTATTAGGCCATCTATACTAAGCTCCATCAGCTTTCAAATTACTAATAATTTTTAGCTGCATCTTGCCTGGAAAATAATTTTGGGCCTGTAGCAGTATGTGGTACCCATTCTATTAGGCCATCTATACTAAGCTCCACCAGCTTTCAAATTAATAATAATTTTTGTTCTCTCTGAACATGTGTTCAGCGCTGCTGGTGGTGTGCTGACAGATAAGCGCACGCTGCTGTCCACTGACAATGTAGACAGACTTACGTTCATAAAGATGAACAAATCATGGATCCGCAAGGACTTTTCTACCCCTGTGTCATCCTGGGGAGAGTAAAAGCTTGAGAATTTGTTAAAATCACCTCACCGACTGTTTTAAGCAACTCTGGGGCAATTGATGTGGTGTCTGTGCCCCAAATTTTTGGAAAAAATGGAGACTCTTTTTGGAGTCCCCTTGCTGTGTCTTACGTGACGTTGGCATCGTCAATTACAGGTGGGTTGGGTCTCCCCCCCCCCCCTTTTAACCGTAAGAAACTACATACACTATGGCTTGGGGTAACACAGATGGTTGAGTCTGAAGGTCTGCTCCAAAGCTTCAGTGTCTGCTAGTCAGCGTAGTAACCCAGCTGCGAAGCAAGCTGAACCGCCTGTGTATCTAATAATGATTTTTAACTGCATCTAGCCTAGGAAGACTGTGGTGACCCCCAACCAAACCCAGACACTCAGCCCCCTACCGCCCCCCTTTCATTGACAATACAATCATGTAATTCTTACAACTGGATGGGTGAGGATCGGTCACAGCTTTATTAACTGTTTATACTCATTACATTAGAAAGGCATTTTATTTCTAAAATAATTCAGCTTGTTGCAGCATGCCCTGTGTCTCCAGTCTCCACAACGGCAAGTTGGCCAACAAGTGTAACTCTCCAACATGTCCTTTCTATTTCCAGGCCACGGAGGATACTCGTATGCAGGACTCTTACCCCCATCCATCACTCTTAATGCTTGTTCCACTCCGTCCTGGAGTCCTGACAGGAATATGTCCAGTCCAATATCCATTAAGTGAACACAGTCGGGCCGTATGAAGCCTGCTTTATCTCCTTTCTGTTGTCCGCCTCTGTCTCTTATAAATTTTGGCTTCAAAATATTTATTAGCCGCCTTGTCCGTTCGATGGCCGTGATGTCTCGGGCACCTTGTCATACCGCGCTCGGCACAATCTCTGACTATTTTTGTGAAAAATTCTCTGAAGCGCTCAGTGTCTAGTTTCATTATTGCCATTAGTTATACGCTCTTGTAATAACCTAGGTCATTTCCCCCTGCCTGTATAACTAAGATGACCGGACCTCTTGCCTCTCTCCCTACTTTGATTACCTCCATTAGTACCTGTGGCCATTGCAGGCCTCTAATACCTCTCCAGTTCAAATATGTGTTATGAAACTCAAATATCCTCCTGCCTGGGCAGACTTTCGCCTTGTTTTCTGCACAATATATATACGCGTGGCCTATCACCCACACTGTTGGCTTAGCGTCACTTGTAAATGAAACAAACCACGTTAGGATAACAAGTCCGGTCTTATGTATCTCGCCAAACACGTGGGTCGCCATCTCCCTATCCTCTGAACTTCCGTTTCTGACAGTCCTGCTCTTGCTGCTTCCGTGGCCACGCCTATGCGGAATGAGTGTGTCCCATAATCTTTGGGGTGGTTCCCTGTCGATGTTATGCAGTTATTAAATATAGCTTGGAACTGGTATCTTGATAATGGCGTTCCATCAATGTGTGATAGCAAGAAATTACTTTGTGATCTGATGGTTATATATGTTTTTACTATTGTTACCCGACTCAGCGTACCATTTGTGGGTTGTAGAAGTACCCAAGTGCCCCTGCCCGCTGGAACCGTTTTCGATTTGCGTATGCGTAGACGTATTGCATTATTGGCTATGACTACGTCCTGGTGTAATAAGCCTCCACTGGTGTTAATTTTGGATTGAGGGACTAATTCGCTTATGCATAGCGCCCCGAAGAAGGCAATCGCAAATACAGTAGACAGTAGTGTTGCTTCGAATTGTGAGTATCATGTTAATGGTGATAGGGATATGATGTGAAAAATCAGTTTTAGTGACACGGGACGGGAAGTCTACACTCCTGACTTGGCTGACCCCTTTTCCACCCTTTTATAGATTGTCTGATGATGAATCTCTTTGTCACATGTCCCCAATTCAGTAGTTGGAAGTGAAATGCTACTCCGGTCAGCCACCGCTGCGCTGATGCCCCTGTTATGCCCCTCATCATTAACTGGTGGAGAAATTCTATGGTGACTTGTAATCTGGCTTGTTCACATTGGTCAACCTGTCTGCCTGCTACTAGTCGTGTCCACTGTTCCCATGCCTTACCGTATGCTTGCCACATCGACGGGGAAACTGACGCTCTGATTAATGGCATCAACTATTCTCCACTAGATCCCATAGGGAGGCTGGGCAACTGTTGCCCGATGGGTGGGCGTTGGGGAGGAGCTCTGTGAAAATCTGCCAATTGAATTGTGATAAAGCGTTAGCAGCAGCGTTAGACCCCTCAGCATCGTGGCTAGAGCGGACCCATACATTGTGTTTTAGGCACAGGAATGCTAGCCGGCATAGTAGGCCTAGCACTGGGAGAGACGATGATGCCATATTATTAATGAAGTGCGCTAGGCTGGTGTTTTTTGTTATGAAGAGTATATTTTTGATAGCCAGGCGTGCGCCCCATATTTCTATTGCTACCAACAGTTCCAGGACTGTCTGTTTTTTTGTCAGCACTTGTTCTGCCCAATACGGAGGCCATAAGCTTGTGCACCATTGGTTATTTAGTAGAGATGAGCGTTGTTCGACTCGAACTGTTCGCCAATCTCAAATTCGAGCTGTTTTGGGCGGTGTTCGAGCCGTTCGGCGAACACGAACGATTTGAGAAAAATTCGGCTGTTCGAGGTTATGTTCGATAACTGTTCGTGCACCAAAATCATAACTGGATTTTTTCTCAGTAATGATGAAAATTAATGTTAATACGCAGTTTGAGTGTACAGCGGGGTGGGGGGAGGGGCAGGGGATGGATTTCTGCAGGAATAATGAAGATCTCCATTTTTTTTTCTCTTTCCCGCATTTACAGTGGGGAGGTGCAATCTGTCAGCCTATCAGCAGCGCACACACGGAGCGAAGTGCTTTTTTTCACACAAGCAAGGGCATGTGTCATTGGCAGTGTATGTCACATGTCCTTGCCCTATAAGACCAAGCCATTTTCCCCGTCGCCACCATTTTCTCACTGCTGCAGCTGCGTGTTAGACGGCACCGCTGTTGCTGTGTGCGCTATACCTTGTTAATTTCAAGCCAATTTTCGCACAAATCTACAGATAGCTAGGGAGTAGGGAATAGTTGTGATTGCAGTCCTTTTAAGGACTAGGTTACAGCATTTCCTACGACTTTTATCAGGCAGGTCTGTGCTCTTAAATAGATAGATTGTGGGAGTAAAGACTAATTGTAATTGCAGTCCTTTTCAGGACTAGGTTACATCAGTTCCTATCAGTTTTTGCCAGGCAGGTCTGTGCCAGTGCTGTGCAAGTTTTTTTCACAGCATTTGGCTGAATCTAGCAAAGCTAATCCTTTTTGGCCTATTGCAGAGTGTGTTAGTCAGTGGAGTAGCCTATCTGTGTTGCAAGATATACCACCTGTGTATAGAATACCAATTTTTTTACTGCACCTAGTGAAGTAAAATCTTTTGGGCATAGCATCATTCTATTAGTCCATCTATACTGACCTCCATCAGGTTGCAAATTGAATATAATTTTTTTCTGCATCTAGCTCTGAAAAAATATTTGGCTTCTAGCAGTGTGTGGGACTTGTTCTATTAGTCCATCTATACTGACCTCCATCAGGTTGCAAACTGAATATAATTTTTTTCTGCATCTAGCTCTGAAAAAATATTTGGCCTTCTAGCAGTGTGTGGGACTTTCTCTATTAGTCCATCTATACTGACCTCCATCACGCTGCAAATTCAAAATAATTTTTTGTCTGCATCTAGCTCTGAAAAAATATTTGGCCTTCTAGCAGTGTGTGGGACTTTCTCTATTAGTCCATCTATACTGACCTCCATCAGGTTGCAAATTAAAAATAATTTTTATCTGCATCTACCTCTGAAAAAATATTTGGGCTTCTAGCTGTGTGTGGGACTTGTTCTATTAGTCCATCTATACTGACCTCCATCAGGTTGCAAACTGAATATAATTTTTTTCTGCATCTAGCTCTGAAAAAATATTTGGCCTTCTAGCAGTGTGTGGGACTTTCTCTATTAGTCCATCTATACTGACCTCCATCAGGTTGCAAATTAAAAATAATTTATATCTGCATCTAGCTCTGAAAAAATATTTGGCCTTCTAGCAGTGTGTGGGACTTTCTCTATTAGTCCATCTAAACTGACCTCCATCAGGTTGCAAATTCAAAATAATTTTTTGTCTGCATCTAGCTCTGAAAAAATATTTGGCCTTCTAGCAGTGTGTGGGACTTTCTCTATTAGTCCATCTATACTGACCTCCATCAGGCTGCAAATTAAAAATAATTTTTATCTGCATCTACCTCTGAAAAAATATTTGGGCTTCTAGCTGTGTGTGGGACTTGTTCTATTAGTCCATCTATACTGACCTCCATCAGGTTGCAAACTGAATATAATTTCTTTCTGCATCTAGCTCTGAAAAAATATTTGGCCTTCTAGCAGTGTGTGGGACTTTCTCTATTAGTCCATCTATACTGACCTCCATCAGGTTGCAAATTAAAAATAATTTATATCTGCATCTAGCTCTGAAAAAATATTTGGCCTTCTAGCAGTGTGTGGGACTTTCTCTATTAGTCCATCTATACTGACCTCCATCAGGTTGCAAATTCAAAATAATTTTTTGTCTGCATCTAGCTCTGAAAAAATATTTGGCCTTCTAGCAGTGTGTGGGACTTTCTCTATTAGTCCATCTATACTGACCTCCATCAGGCTGCAAATTAAAAATAATTTTTATCTGCATCTACCTCTGAAAAAATATTTGGGCTTCTAGCTGTGTGTGGGACTTGTTCTATTAGTCCATCTATACTGACCTCCATCAGGTTGCAAACTGAATATAATTTTTTTCTGCATCTAGCTCTGAAAAAATATTTGGCCTTCTAGCAGTGTGTGGGACTTTCTCTATTAGTCCATCTATACTGACCTCCATCAGGTTGCAAATTAAAAATAATTTTTTGTCTGCATCTAGCTCTGAAAAAATATTTGGCCTTCTAGCAGTGTGTGGGACTTTCTCTATTAGTCCATCTATACTGACCTCCATCAGGTTGCAAACTGAATATATTTTTTTTCTGCATCTACCTCTGAAAAAATATTTGGGCTTCTAGCTGTGTGTAGGACTTGTTCTATTAGTCCATCTATACTGACCTCCATCAGGTTGCAAACTGAATACAATTTTTTTCTGCATCTACCTCTGAAAAAATATTTGGGCTTCTAGCTGTGTGTGGGACTTGTTCTATTAGTCCATCTATACTGACCTCCATCAGGTTGCAAATTGAGTATAATTTTTTTCTGCATCTAACCCAGCCAATAGTTTTGGCCTAATACCACAGTTTGGCCACTCAGCTCTGCTCGGTTCCCATCCATTGTTTTTTTGTGCAAACAACTCCAGAGTTGTGAATTAGTTAACCACCAAAATGAGTGGAAAAAGGCCTGCTGCTGGTGGAAAGGGGAATAGGCGTGTTGGGAAGGGGAAAAAAGGTTGTGTCCGTGGGGTAGGTGTTAAAGCAACAGTAACATCTGCAGAAGAAAGACCATCTTCCAGCCAAACTAAAATGTCTACTTCTTTTAGCGGACAATGTGATAAGATCCCTTTCTTACGGCCACGCCAATCGCTACAAATTCCAGATGAGGCACAAAAACAGCAGGTGCTTCAACGGATATCAAGTGCTCCTTTAAGTGGGCTCTCCTCCACATCAACTTCAACATCACAAATACTCCAGTCCTCAAAGGTGTCACCCCAATCGCACTTGCTTCCTCACAGCTCCCAAATCTCCAGCTGCCCGTCTGAGTATGAGGTAGAACAGATGGTTGAGTCTGCAGAGCTGTTTACTCATACTATAGCCTGGGAATCAGAGGTCGACTCCAGCGCTTCTGTGAATCCAGACGAGGAAATGATCTGCACTGATGCCCAGAATCTTTATGAGTCGGATCCAGGACCAGACGCAGAAGGTTCTGACCATAATGTAGACCCTCATTCCCAAACTGTAACTCCTGTTGGTGGAGACAATGAGGAAGACGATGATGAGACTCAAATACCTGATTGGAGCGGCAACTTTAGTTTTTTGTCAGGGCAGGAACAGGTTGGCTCTGAGGACGACGGGTGTGATAACGCACAGGGTGATGATGATGAGGTTGGAGATCCCACTTACTGTCAACCCACAGTCAGCCAAGAGATGAGGTCAGCAGAGGAGGTGGAGGAAGATGCTAGTGACGACGAGGTCAGGTTGCGCCTTCCTGGACAGAGACGTAGTACTGGAAGCACGTCAACAACTGCATCCTCAAACACAACTCTGCCTCTCACCACAAGTCGTGGTGGCTCTTCAGGTTGCATGGGTGCTAAGCCTTGCATAGCCTGGGCATTTTTTCAGATCGATAAAGATGACCCAACACGTGTTATCTGTAACATTTGTCAGCAAAAGCTAAGCAGAGGCCAAAAAATACATAGTTTGAGTACTTCATGCATGAACCGGCACATGGACATGAAGCATAAGTTGCAGTGGGAAGATCAGTGTGCTACAATGCGGCCTATCCGGCCGGGCCAACCACTGTCTGCCATATCTTGTGCATCCGCGGCCTCTTCATCCTCTGTGACTGGGGGGACAGCAGTCACACCTGTTTTGGGGCGCAGACCTGCCACCTCTTTACCCGCAACAGCCAGCGTGATTGGCAGGTCATCATTTTCTTTGGAGGTGGTAACACCAGCTGGTGTTGAGCGCTGTCCGACATCGATAGCACCACCTTTGGATCAAGGCAACCTAACATGTCCGCCTGCATCTTCCTCACAGACCGGCAGTTTGCCGGGGACACCCTTATCAACCCCGTCTAAGCACAATAGCCAGCCCTCGGTCCCTCAGATGTGGACAAGTAAAAGACCATTTCCTCCTAGCCATGAGAAAGCTAAGAGGTTGAATTTCACCATCTGCAAGCTCTTGGCTACAGAAATGCTGCCTTTCCGCCTGGTGGACACAGAGGATTTTCGAGACCTTATGTCCGTCGCAGTGCCCCAGTACCAGATGCCCAGTCGGCACTACTTCTCAAAGAAAGGTGTGCCTGCGCTCCACCAGCATGTCGCATACAACATCACCGCTTCTTTGAGAAACTCTGTGTGTGACAGGGTGCATTTCACCACAGACACTTGGACGAGTAGGCATGGACAGGGGCGTTACATGTCGCTGACTGGGCACTGGGTAACTATGGTGGCAGCAGGACAAGGGGCTGCTGTCCAAGTCTTGCCGTCCCCACGAGTTGTGCGTCAATCCTCTTTATGTCAAAGTTCCTCCACTGCTTCTGCCTCCTCAACCTCCTCTCGGTCTTCCACCTGCACCCAAAGCCTGTCTGGTCATGCCACAAGCTTTCTAACTGCGCAGAAGGGATCCTGCACACCTCCTTACTATGCTGGCAGTAGGGCTCAACGTCATCAGGCGGTTTTTACTTTGAAATGTCTGGGAAATGTGAGTCACACAGCTGAAGAGTTGTGGTCAGCTCTGGAGAACCAATTTCATGAATGGTTGTCTCCACTGGACCTGAAACCAGGGAAGGCCGTGTGCGACAATGCTGCAAACCTGGGTGCGGCCCTTCGCCGGGGCAATGTCACACACGTGCCTTGTATGGCTCACGTGTTGAACCTGGTTGTCCAGCAATTTTTAGCCCACTATCCCAGACTAGATGGCCTTCTGCAGAGGGCAGGGTCGCTGTGTGCTCACTTCCGCCGTTCGCATCCCGCAGCTCAGCGACTTACATCTCTACAGAAGTCGTTGGGCCTGCCACTTCACCGGCTAAAATGCGATGTGCCTACCCGGTGGAATTCAACTCTGCACATGTTGCAGCGACTGTAGCAGCACCGACAAGCCCTGGTGCAATACGTTCTGACGTATAGCCTGGGCCAACGAGATCCAGAGGTGGGGCAAATCACGCTGGAGGAGTGGTCTCAGATCAGGGACCTATGCACCCTTCTGCACAGTTTTGAAATGGCGACGAAGGTGTTTAGTGCTGACGATGCCATTATCAGCATGACTATTCCAGTGATTTACATGCTGGAGCACATGTTAAACAGAATTCGGAGTCAGGTGGTGGCACAAGAGGAGGTGGAGGAAGTAGAGGAGGAGGAGTTGTATGCGGAAGGGCTAACATCTGCAAGGTCCAGACGGTCGGCAGCACCAAGGCGGCAGGCATGTGAGGGTGGGGGAGATGGTTTTACCAGGGCGCATGGTAGCAGCCAAACTAGTGAGGAAGGTGCAGGAGCCCAGGAAGAAGTGGAGGACGAACTGATGGAAGACTCATCAGATGAGGGAGACCTTGATCACATTTCTGTTGTGCGAGGTTGGGGGGGAGAGGACAGAGGAAGGAAGCATGATTGTTACCTCGCCACCAACACAACAGGGACTTGGTGCTCCTGGATGCGCAACACACATGAGTGCCTTCTTGCTGCACTACCTGCAACATGACCCTCGAATTGTGAGAATTAGAAATAATCCTGACTACTGGGTTGCCACACTGTTAGATCCCCGGTACAAAAGTAAATTTGCAGAAATTATTCCTGCCATAGAAAGGGATGCACGCATGCAGGAGTATCAGCAGAGACTGTTGCAGAATCTTACATGTGCTTTTCCACAAAACACCAGTGGTGCACGTAGTGAATCTCACAGTTCCAACTTGCCAACCGTGGGACCGTCAAGTGTTCAGCACTCAAACCGTAACAGAACCACAGTATCTGCTGGTAACATCAATTTTGCGGAATCATTTCACCACTTTTTTAGCCCATCCTTTGCAAGGCCACAGGAGACAAGAAGTCTGACACATAGTCAACGCCTAGAGACGATGGTACAGGAGTATCTCCAAGTAAACATTGAAGCCATGACTGTGTCACTGGACCCTTGCTCTTTTTGGGCTTTCAATCTGGATAAATGGCCGGAGCTAGCCACTTACGCCTTGGAGATCTTGTCATGCCCCGCAGCCAGCGTTCTGTCTGAACGTGTGTTCAGCGCTGCTGGTGGTGTGCTGACAGATAAGCGCACGCGGCTCTCCACTGATAATGTAGACAGACTCACGTTCATAAAGATGAACAAATCATGGATCCGAAACGACTTTTCTACCCCTGTGACATCCTGGGGAGAGTAAAAGCTTGATGATTGGTTAAAATCACCCTACCAACCGTTTTAAGCTTTCAAATTACTAATCATGTTTATCTGTATCTTGGCTGGAAAATAATTTGGACTTTGTAGCAGTGTGCAGCACTGATTCTATTAGGCCATCTATAATAAGCTCCACCAGATTTAAAATTACTAATCATGTTTATCTGTATCTTGACTGGAAAATAATTTGGGCTTTGTAGCAGTGTGCAGCACTGATCCTATTAGCCCATCTATACTAAGCTCCACCAGATTTAAAATTAATAATAATTTGTAGCTGCATCTAGCCCGGAAAATAATTTTGGGGCTCCGAGATGCGCAAGACACATAAGTGCCTTCTTGCTGCACTACCTGCAACATGACCCTCATATTGTCAGAATTCGAAGTAATCATGACTACTGGGTTGCCACACTCTTAGATCCCCCAAACTTTTCGATCAACCTTTTCATTTTAATAAAGACCAAAAAAATGGTCATTTTTGAAATTATAAGCATTAGCAGGTTATTAGAAACTGAAATCAAACAGTTTTCAACTCAAAACTTTATTCTAGGTGATGTTACATTTTCACATAGGACCCCTTGTTCGAAAGGAGCTTCTGAACTCTCTCGTCCATTGAATTTGTCAGGTTTTGGATGGTTTCTGCTTCAATTGTTTTGCATGAGGACAGAATACCCTCCCAGAGCTGTTGCTTAGATGTGAACTGCCTCCCGCCATCATAGACACTCCTTTTGATGATGCTCCAGAGGTTCTGAATGGGGTAGAGGTCAGGGGAGCATGGGGGTCACACCATAAGTTTGTCCCCTTTTATGCCCATATCAGCCAGAGATGCAGATGTTTTATGTGCAGCATGAGATGGTGCATTATCATGCAAAAAAATGATCTTGCTGTGAAATACACGGTTCTTCTTCTTGAACCATGGCAGGAAGTGCTGTTTGAGAAAATCCACATACATTATGGAGTTCATCTTTAGCGCCTTCAGGGATCCTAAAGGGGCCGACAATCTCTCTCCCCATGATTCCAGCCCAAAACATTACTCCACCTCCTCCTTGTTGGCGCTGTAGCCGTGTTTGCGTGGGGTGTCCATCAACCAGCCATCCTCCACTCCATCCATCTGGACCATCGAGCGCTGCACGGCACTCATCCGTGAACAAAACAGTTTTGAAATCAGTCTTCATGTAATGTTTGGCCCACTGGAGCCGTTTCTGCTTGTGTGAAGTGGATAGAGGAGGTCGACAGGATGGCGTATGCACAGCTGCAAACCTCTGAAGGACCCTGCATCTTGTTGTTCGGGGGACGTTGGAGGCACCAGCAGCTTCAAAAACTTGTCTGCTGCTATGACAAGGCTTTTTTGCCGCTGCTCTTTTAACCTGACGTAATTGCCTGTAGGAAAGAGTCCTCAATTTGCCCCTATCAGCATGCACACGTGTGTACTGTGAATTAGCTACATACTTCTTGATTGCCAGGACACTTCATCCTGATCATCGCACAATGTTGATTGTAGTCATGCCTTGACCTAAACACTCCACAATTTGTTGCTTCTCAGCATCCGACACATCCTTTTTCTTTCCCATTTTGGCAGAAAATGTAGGCTGCTTAATAATGTGAGACAGCCTTCTTAAGTAGTCTTGCCTTTCATTGGACACACCTGCCAAACTAATTAGCACAGGTGTCTGCAATTGCTTACAGTGATATAAAGAGCCCTGACACACATCACCATCAATGAGTTTAACTGACAAACAAACAAATTCTTCCCTTATCACTCCTAAACACTTTTTGCATAATAATTTGGAATACAGTGTACATGTGCTTTTCCACAAAACACCAGTGGTTCACGTAGTGAATCTTACAGTTCTAACTTGCCAACCGTGGTCTGTATGGAGTTGTTCAATAAAGGGCCCAAAATTAAGATAACATAGATGGGAGAGGTCTCTATGAATAGGAATTCCTAAGTATTTGATACCCTGTGAGGGCCAGGCAAAGGGAAAGTTGGACTGGATGGAATCCTATATGGATTTGGGGAGGGAGACATCGAGGGCCTCAGACTTCGCTACATTGATTTTAAAATTTGACCATGTAACAAAGTGATCTATTTCAGCCATAACAGCATGGATGGATATATGTGATTGAGTGATATATACTAGGACATCATCAGAAAATAGAGAGCACTTGTACTCGGTGCCTCCCACCTCAATCCACCTAATATTGGGGTTATGGCGAATTGATGAGAGCAGGTGCTCCGTCACTAGGATGTATAAGAGAGGGGACAGAGGACATCCCTGCCTTGTCCCATTGGTGATTGTGAAAGGTGATGAAAATGTTCTGATGCACCCCCTGGGCCTTGGGACACCCGGAGCTGGACCCTTTTTGGTGGATGCTGGTGGTTGTAGTCTTTGTGGCGGCGACCCGGTTCCATGGCTCAGGGTGGTCAAACCAGTGGCGGAACTATTTATGTGGTTTTGATGTTTAAATGTCCGACTACGCCACCCGTGGATTGCGGTCAGAGTGAATCGCCGCTGCAGGGCAGACCGCTGAGGCTGGTGTTGTGGGTGCAGCAGAGCGTAGCATAACTCCCCACGGGAGGAGTATAGCCTCAGGGCAGTGTATGCGGAGGATGGGGGTGATGGTGCAGGGCAGCAGCAGTAACGACACGGAGTCAGTGATGCAGTCCAGGGCCTTTACTCACAGTTCTTATTATCCAGACCACGTCTGCAGGTAACGGCTGCCCACGTCGTACTGTGCTCACCAGGTGAGGGGCTCAGACAACTCCCAGATAACTTTGGAGCGCTTCACAGGACCCCCTTTGTGTATCCTTTGTCTGGCCTTTCTTACCAACCCTTCTGTCCGGCTGCCTCGGGCCTCCTCTTGGTAAACTTGGCGCCAGTTTCCCTGACCCTATGTGGTGCCTTCCTAGCGGGTGTAGTGAGGGGCTGCGCCACATAAAATGTCACAGCCTCCGGTTTCTAGCTGAGGGTCGTTTCCTGCCTCCACTAGTTTCGGGGACCGGTCTCCCCCTTTGGCCTGACCCCTCCACGCAGGTGGATTCGGGCGTACGGTGGCGACTCGCCCGTCCGCACCCCTGGGATCCCTTCATTCCTCGTTCCTGGAGCCTTCTCCGCTCCTCTTCCTTCCTTCTCCCTCTTCCAGGCCTGGGCCTCTGTTACTAGGCCCGCCTCCGGAGCAGAGCTCATGCAGAGCCCCTGCTCCCTGCCACTTCTGCTCAGACTTCTCTGCACTGAACTAAGATGGTGCCCACCTTTTATACTCCCTTCTCAATGCACCCAGGAACTGCTTCCTCCCTGCTCCTACACTACAGGGTTCCCCTTCCTCAGTGTTCCCTCCCCCCACTCCAGCCAGGGACAGGGACTGTCGTGCCCATCTCAGAGGCATATTGGTCGCCCTGCCCCACGGCAATGTGGTGTAATGCATGCAGGTGTCGGGTCTTGATCCACACTCCATCCTTACCTGAGAGTGAGATATCACACCTCTGGGTGAGGTGCAATACCTCTGTAGCAACCGAGCCCTCAGGGTGCTACAGTTCCATTTATCTTCAGCCTAGGTGACGTATTGTGATACAGGGCCATGATTTTGGCTATAAAAGGGTCCCCTAGACCCCTACCCCAAGCTTTTTAAGAGAATCATATATGGCGTGCCAGGAGACTCTATGGAATGCTTTCTCAGCATCCAACGAGAGTATCTAATTACAAATTTTTAACTGCATCTAGCCCAGGAAATACTTTGTGCCTAGTAGCAGTGTCTGCTAGTCAGCGGATTATCCCGGCTGTTAAGCAAGCTACACCACCTGTAGTTTGGACACTTAATTTTTTCAAAGGAAATGCTTCGGGACCACGGGATACTCAGTGAAGAGCATCAGGAGGCACCCCAAGGCATAGGGGCTGGGACTGGCAGTAGGATGCCTTGCGGTGGACAGCCGAGCTCGATCCTTATAAAAGCTTTTTAACTGCAGCAGCTTTAGTGGACGCTACTGGAGCTGGAATTACGCGGCTGCTGGCATGAGACTTGCCCTCCAATAGATCCTTGTAAATGGATTTAAAGTGTATTCATTCAAATTAGAGAGACAATTTAAATTAAAAAGCTTAGAGCTGCCTCCACCACAGGGGGGCTCGCTCGACCCACCAGCGGACAGGCACCAGTATTGGGAGAGGGGGGCTGGCCGTCAGGGTTCACCGCGGCTCTGGCACAAACCCGGCGACACGGAGGTGGCACGGGCAGGAGCGGACTGAACGTGTCGGCTTCTCAGTTTTTGGATTTTAGAAGGGCATGACATGCCTATATCTGTGTCTCCCCCTCCTTTTACTCCTCTACCTCTTTTCTTTTCGCATGACTATATGTACTTGTCACTTTTCCATGTGTTAGTTGTGTCTTCTGAGCAGTTTGTCAGCTTTTGGACACCTTTGAAGGTGTTTTCTATGTGTTTCTATGTGTTTTTGTTTGCCTGCCATTGGTTTTAACGGTGTTCGAAGGTGTTCGACGAACAGTTCGACGAACAGTTCGGCGAACACACGGGTGTTCGACGAACCGAACCGAACTCGAACACTACGGGGGTGGCTCAACACTATTATTTAGTATCGCTGCATATCCGCCTGATTCTGCCGGTGAATAATCTTAGTTGAATGTTGGACTGTTCTGCTGACATAAATAACGTGTGACCGTTGAATGATTATAAGAAGGTTTTCCACACCTCTAAGTCCGCCCGTAGCTGCCTGCTGATTCGGATTGCATGACTGGGTTTAGATGCCCCTTTTGTTGCGGGTGATAAATGAAGAGAAAAAACCTTCCGACTGGCATCACCCGGCTCGCAAACACGAGGAGACCAAGTAATACTTGCATCTGCTGTAGTGTTACTTTCCATACTGCACAAAAAACCTAGATCAGGTGTAATGTTTTGGTATTTTTTCCCATGGGAGGCGGAACAACCTTGCCGTGGTGTCGATTTCGATGCCTAAGAACGATTTTTTTTAGTTGTGGGGCCTATGTTTTTGGTTGGGCATAATGGGACTCCAAACCGACGGGAGATGTTTGTGAATTCGTTGAGTAAGGGGCAGCGAGAGTGGATGACCAATCGCCACATGGCAGAAAAAGAAAGGAAAAAATCAGCTCACCCACCTAGGAGATCAACAGCACGGAGCCAGGAGTGCTATCAGACGAACATGAGGAACCAGGAAGATCCAGCTGAACAAATCTTCTAAAATCCACTTTTTATTGGGTCATACAAAAAATATTTTAAAAGTCCACCTTGGAGAAGAACCGCAAACGCGTTTCAAACTAAAGGTTCTTAATCATTGCATAGCAAAAAAACAGCAAGGAAGTGGTATTTATATGTCATGTCCTGCTATGCACCTGTTCAAGGCTGAGTTAATCAGAAATTTAAACACACATACCATGTTAAAATCGTATAGAATACAAACAATGCATATAAATGTAAATAAACCAAAAGAAAAAGAAAAGAAGAAAAAAGGAACATATATATAATAATAATCTATAAATGATCATTCATAATGATACATCAAATCATGTCTGATGTTTAAACCCGCTGGTACACGAGTAATTAAAGTATAAATCCACCAACTTTCTCTATTAGGGAGCTTTCTCCTATAATCATCCACCAAATCTCCACCAATCGCCACGGCCCACGGAGGGGACATCACAGTCAGTGAATCCTTCCTTATTTAGTATCGAGTCTACCAATACTTTGGGCGTATTAGCCCAGCTGCGAAGCAAGCTGCACCGCCCGTGTATCTAATAATAATTTTTAACTGCATCTGCCTAGGCAGACTGTGCGAAGCTCACTGTGCTACAATGCGGCCTAGCGGGCCTGGACAACCACCATCTGCCCCACCTGTGACATTCTGGGGAGACTAAAAGCTTGAGGATTTTGGAAAATCACCTCACCAACCATTTTAAGCTACTCTGGGACAATTGATGCCATTTAAGTGGTGTCTGTGCCACAATTTTGAGAAAAAATGGAGACTCTTTTTGGAGTCCCCTTGCTGTGTTTTACATGACGTTGCCATTGTCAATTCCAGGTGGGTCGGGTCTCCCCCCCCCCCTTTTAACCGTAAGAAACTACATACACTATGGCTTGGGGTAACACAGATGTTTGAGTCTGAAGAGCTGTTTACTCATACTATAGCCTGGGAATCAGAGGTCTGCTCCAAAGCTTCAGTGTCTGCTTGTCAGTGGAGTAGCCACCGCCTGTAGATCTAATTACAATTTTTTTTTTCAAATTCAAGTTTTTTTTTATTTTTGTGTTGAAAAAGTACAAGAAAATACAATATACATAGTAAAAGGGGTAGTATAACTATAAATCTATGCATAATGACAGTACATTGGGGGGTACAGGGAGGGTTTTCCATCAATATCCAGATCAAGCATGTATTTTTCCATATGAAAGATAGAGAGGGAGCGGACCACGGCAGACCACCAATCAATAGAGTGCGATTATGATCATTGTTGTGCCGACATCACAGTTAACTTTAGTTGGGGGCTAGATGGTAGGCGTCAGAGTTTTGCAAATCAATCCAATCCCTCCAAATCACACAGTATCTATCAACATCAGCTTGTGAGATGGCAATCAGATGCTCCATCCTATTAAGGAGGGAGATCTCCGCAAACCATTCCTCCACAGTGGGTGGGTCTCTGCTTTTCCAGTGTCATGGAATGACATTCTTAGCCGCCTGTATTAGGTAGCCTATTGATGACCTTTTATAACTACGTTTACTTATTGGTAACATTTATAAAAGGAGGGCTTCTGGCGTATTAGGGATAGTCAAACCAGTTATTTTCTCAATCATGGGAACCACCATTGCCCAAAATGCATTTATTATAGGGCATGCCCACCATATGTGTGACATTGTCCCTTCCCCCTCCCCACATCTCCAACATCTATCTGAGACCACTGGATACCATCTATGAAGGACCCGGTACCATCTAGAGATAATTTTGAAGAAGGTTTCCTGAGCTTTGGACCCTATTGAGGTTTTATGTGTTAGGAAGAAACATTTATCCCATTGTGAGTCAGAGAAGGACTTCCCCAGTTCCCTTTCCCATGCACCGCAGAATCCTGGCCTATTGTCAGTTACCTGGGCAATGAGGAGATTATACAGTAGGGAGATGGAGTGTGTAGGGGGTGACAATGATAGGCTCAATTTTTCAAAGTTTGTGAGATCTCTATGAAGATGTGTGCGCTTCTTCACAGTTGAATAGAAGTGTTGTAACTGGCTATATTCAAAATTAGCCTTCGGGGAAGTGGCTCTTCCCTGTAACAAGTCATTGAGGGGGAGCAGCGAAGTATTGGAGATGACATGAGAAAATAATATCGGATGGGATTTATTTAAACCGAGAAATCTATTTGCAGATAGTCCTGGATTATCTGAAATCGGGAGCAAGGGGCCCTGGGGGTCGATTGAGGATAAGCTTTTTTTTGGGGATCTCAAAGCCAAAGCAGTGGCATAAGTACTATATGACATGAGGCCAAGAGAGGGGACTATTAAATGGGCGCACCATGGGAGAGTGGTAAGCGCTTTAGGACAAATGGATTGAGCTATTTTGACCCACAATTTCCCCTCCGAATGATGGAAGAAGTCCAGGATTCTAGCGTGTACTGCTGCCATGTAATACCTTCTACAATCCGGAAGGCTAAGGCCCCCCTTTTGTTTGTGTCTGATCAGAACGTCCCCCCGAATGCGTGGACGCCCACTTGCCCAGATAAATCTGCAAAAGCTACTGCGTAGTCTTTTCCAAAAATTTGAGGGAATTACCACGAGAATGGTTTGGAAGAGGTATAAGAGTTTAGGTAGGATGTTCATTTTTAGTATATTTATTCTGCCGAACCAGGAAAAATCCTTCACCGGCCAAGAAGTAAGATCTCTATGGAGTTGTTCAATAAAGGGCCCAAAATTAAGATAAAATAGACGGGAGAGGTCTCTATGAATACGAATTCCTAAGTATTTGATACCCTGTGAGGGCCAGGCAAAGGGAAAGTTGGACTGGATGGAATCCTGTATGGATTTGGGGAGGGAGACATCGAGGGCCTCAGACTTCGCTGCATTGATTTTAAAATTTGACCATGTACCAAAGTGATCTATTTCAGCCATAACAGCAGTGATGGATATATGTGATTGAGTGATATATACTAGGACGTCATCAGCAAATGCAGAGCACTTGTACTCGGTGCCTCCCACCTCAATCCCCCTAATATTGGGGTTATCGTGAATTGATGAGAGCAGGTGCTCCATCACTAGGATGTATAAGAGAGGGGATAGAGGACATCCCTGCCTTGTCCCATTGGTGATTATGAAAAGTGATGATAATGTTCCATTTATCTTCAGCCTAGCTGACGGATTGCGATACAGGGCCATGATTTTGGCTATAAAAGGGTCCCCTACCCCAAGCTTTTTAAGAGAATAATATATGGCGTGCCAGGAGACTCTATGGAATGCTTTCTCAGCATCCAACGAGAGTATCTAATTACAAATTTTTAACTGCATCTAGCCCAAGCAATACTTTGGGCCTAGTAGCAGTGTCTGCTAGTCAGCGGATTAACCCAGCTGTTAAGCACGCTACACCACCTGTAGTTCGGACACTTAATTTTTTCAAAGGAAATGGTTCGGGCCCCCGGAACACTCAGTGAAGAGCATAGGGGGGGCACCCCAAGGGACAGGGGCTGGGACTGGCGGGAGGACGCCTTGGGGTGGACCGCCAAGCTCGATCCTTATAAAAGCTTTTTAACTGCAGCAGCTTTAGTGGACGCTACTGGAGCTGGAATTACCGCGGCTGCTGGCATGAGACTTGCCCTCCAATAGATCCTTGTAAAAGGATTTAAAGTGTACTCATTCAAATTAGAGAGACAATTTAAATTAAGAAGATTAGACCAGCCTCCACCGCAGGGGGGCTCGCTTTACCCACCAGCGGACAGGCACCAGTATTGGGAGAGGGGGGCTGGCCGTCAGGGTCCACCGCAGCTCTGGCACAAACCCGGCGACACGGAGGTCGCACGGGCAGGAACGGACTGGCCGTGTCGGCTTCCCACTTTTTTGGTTTTAGAAGGGCATAACATGCCTATATCTGTGTCTCCCCCTCCTTTTAGTCCTCCACCTCTTTTCTTTTCGCATGACTATATGTACTTATGTACTTGTCACTTTTCCATGTGTTAGTTGTGTCTTCTGAGCAGTTTGTCAGCTTTTGGACACCTTTGAAGTGTTTTCTATGTGTTTCTATGTGTTTGTGTTTGCCTGCCATTGGTTTTAACAGTGTTCGAAGGTGTTCGACGAACAGTTCGACGAACAGTTCGGCGAACATACGGGTGTTCGACGAACCGAACCGAACTCGAACACTACAGGGGTGGCTCAACACTAGTGATGTCGTTGTCAGGCCCCTTCTTTAATTATATACGCAATTTATATACAGTATGTCTCCAAAAGCTCAGGTGTATACCCCGGGTTTTCTGTCCACTCCCTTCCCTCTTGAGAAGGGAAGAAGACAAGGGTGCCCTTTGTCCCCCCTACTTTTTAACCTAGCACTAGAACCCTAAAACTTTCTCAGGCATCCAATTTAATAAGAAATCAATTCAGGCGGCATTTTTTGCAGGCGATATCATTCTGTTTATGTCTGATCCCATCCTGCATTTACCTCTAGTATTGAATTTACTTAAAAACTTTGGTACTTACTCTGGGTTTAAAATAAATGCTAAAAAATGTGAATTATTACCATTAACTGAAAAAGGAATAAAACTTTACCCAAAAGGATCTTTTAACAATATTACTATAGCTCCCTCTCATATCACCTATTTAGGCATCAAAATAGGTAGCTTGCCATCCTCTTTGTACACGTTAAATTATCCCCCCTTCATCAAAAAAATCACTAATCAATTGAAGTCATGGCAGGATTTGCCCTTGTCTTTTTTAGGCAGGGCGCATTTGGTCAAAATGATCAGTACATCCAAAATTATGTATCAATTCCAAACTCTACCATTGCTACTGAAACACTGTGACGTAACTACACTCAATAGGGCCTTCAGTCATGTTATCTGGAAGGGAAAACGTCCTAGGATTAATCTAGACAAACTTATGTCATCCAAAGATGATGGTGGCATCAATTTTCCAAGCATCAGGAACTATAACCTTGCCTGCCTCTTTCGCTACATAATAGACTGGCTCCACAAAAGACATACATACTCTTATTACTCTTTGGAATCAGACTATGCATACCCCTTCAATTTAACTGCACTTCTACACTCTTGCTTTACTTCCCTTCCCCTAGAAATCAAAAAATCAGTAACTTTTAAAGACACTATTTCCGCTTGGAAAGCGGTTAGGAAGAAATATGGCCTTTCTTTCAGAATTTCTAAGGACCTGCCACTTTGGTGGAATCCAGAATTTCTTCAGGGCATTGAAAACAAATTATTTTTCAAATAGCAACAAGCGGGTATAGACAACATGTCTCATCTCCTCCATCCAATCGATCAGAGATGGTTGACATACCCAGAATGTATGGATAAGTATGGTCTACCTCTTCAACATGGCTTTCAATATGAACAAATCAGACTTTCCGTTATGTCAAACTTAAGGGATGTTACTTTCGAGACCTCCCAAAATGAATTGGACGTCATTCTACTATCCCCAACGGGCACCCCATCAATATCTAGTCTTTATTCGGTTATGAAATCTAATTTGTTAAAGATACACCCTGACATTTTCTTTAAATATTGGAAGCAACAATTGGAAGATGTTGAAATTCCCACTAAGATCAGATTAGGCTGGAAGGTATTTAGAAAATACATTATAAATGAGACATGGAGAGAAACTCAATATAAAATAATACATGGGGCCATATACGCCTTTAATATACCGAAAAAAGATCCATTATCAAATAGACTAATTGCATGCCCTAAGTGTCATCATCCATACTCTGACCTTATGCATGGTCTATGGTCCTGCACCGATTCAACAATATATTGGGATCAGGTCTCAGATTTGATGAATACTATATGGGGTCCAGAGTACACCCTCTCTCCATACTTAGCCCTACTACGTTATTGGAGTAACCTAGAGAATCCCTACAAAATAACAAAAAAAAACAAACTGCTCCATACTCTACTCTTCCTGGCAAAAAAACATATACTCAAACATTGGCTAGACCCCAACATTCCCCCCATAGCAGAGCTGATAATCCAATTGAAACACTTTATGGGAGTAGAACAACTAGACGCCCTCAGTAACAAGGAACAATAGGCTGGTAAATTTTTGTCAAAATGGAGATAGTTTATTATAACGTGTTGCTCTCTGACTGAAAAAAACAAAATTATCGAACCATTTACCTCTACAGAATAGTATATTCTAGAGGATCTAAACAACAACTTAGGACTATTACGCGTAAAGTAAAACATGGGAGATAATCAGTACAAATTATTTATATTTACTTAATTCCTTTAGTTGACAATGATGACTGTAAGTTGTTAATACTTAATCTTTGATTATTTGTTGTGCCAGCTAATCACAATTTATTGATTATACAATGTGCCTGATCTGCGTACGGGCTCCTGATTAATGTTCATTTTGGCATTGTTCATATGTCTTTATATGTGTTTTCCTTTCTGAAAATCCTAATAAAAATGATGTCTGAAAAAAAAAAAAAAAACATTAGCGGCAGGGCAGCCCAGGACCTCCAAGGCGTAGAGAGCCAGTTCATTCCACATATCCAGCTTGGATACCGAATAATTAAAAGGTACAGAGGAATCACGGAGGACGTTGGTACAGTTGGCAAGGTACTCCCTCAGCATCTTCCCAAACTTTGCACTCCTTGTGAGAGTACCCCGCACCTCAGGGCCTGTGCAATTGGAGGGTCTGAGAAAACTGCCCCAGAACTTTGACAGTGTTCGGCTGCCTCTTCTGGATTGAAGTTGTGTCTCTCTCGTCTGTACTTCTTGGTTGTCCAACGAACTGTGACCTCTGCCGCCAGCGTTTTCAGATGGGAATTTTTTTATTGGTTCCGCAACAAGTACCTTCTGGTACTGCCGCATTTTTGTAGACCTGTCCGCCTCAGGAATAAGAGATATAAAGTTCTCCTTGTAGCGTGGGTCTAGAAGTGTCAACAACCAGTAATGACTGTCACCCAAAATTTTGAGATCGCGAGGGTCATGGGAAAGGCAGCATAACATAAATTCAGCCATGTGTGCCAGACTACTAACAGGCAAGACTTCCGTGTCCTCACCAAGAGGATGACTGACCATGCTCTCCTCCTCCTCCTCCTCTCTGTCCTCTGGCCATCCATGCTGAACAGTCGGTATGACAGTTGTGCAGGTAGTACCGTCTATAGCGCATGAAACTAGCTCCTGTTCTTCCTCCTCCTCCTCTTCCTCATTGTCACCCAATCCTTGTTGGGATGAGATGAGGCTGGGCTGTGTGTAATCACCCTGTATGGTTCCTTGCTCCATCTCATCGTGCTCTGCCTGCAATGCATCCTCTTTGATTGTGAGCAGAGAGCGTTTCAGAAGACAGAGAAGTGGGATGGTGACGCTAATTATGGCGTCATCGCCGCTCACCATCTTGGTGGAGTCCTCAAAGTTTTGGAGGATGGTACATATGTCTGACATCCATGTCCACTCCTGAGGTCTTATGTGTGGAGTCTGAACTGAATTCCGATGGCCTTGTTGATGGTGGTACTCAACAACTGCCCTCTTCTGCTCACAAATCCTTCCCAACATCTGCAGTGTAGAGTTCCAATGTGTGGGGACATCACATACCAGTCTGTGAGCTGGAAGCTGCAAACGCTGCTGAAACACGGCAAGGGCGGCGGAAGCTGTAGCTGACTTTCTAAAATGGGCACACAGGCGGCGTACTTTAACAAGCAGATCCGGCAGCTTCGGGTAGGATTTGAGAAACCACTGAACCACGAGGTTAAGCACATGGGCCTGGCATGGTACGTGTGTGAGCTCGCCTCGCCTCAGAGCCGCCACCAGGTTCCGGCCATTGTCACACACGACCATGCCTGGCTGTAGGTTCAGCTGTCCACAACTCTTTAGCATTGTGCGGTTTGTCACCTAAGCATATTAGCTTCAGCACAGCCTGTTGCCGCTTGGCCGAGGCAGTGCTGCAGTGCTTCCAGCTTGTGACTGATGTGGTCATTTCGGAGATGGAGGCTGAAGAGGAGGAGGAGGCTGAGGAGGATGAGGTGCAGGAGCTGTAGACTGTGAGGGCAACCCTGATTGACCTAGGGCCCACAATCCTCGGCGTCAGGAGGACGTGTTCCGTCCCAAGGTCCGACTGGGTCCCGGCTTCCACTATGTTAACCCAGTGTGCCGTCAGCGAGATGTACCATCCCTGCCCACAAGCACTTGTCCACGTGTCCGTGGTTGGGTGGACTTTCCCGGTAACTGCGTTGTTGAGGGCACGGCCAATGTTTTGGGACACGTGCTTGTGTAATGCGGGGACAGCACACCGGGAGAAATAGTGGCGGATGGGACCGAGTACCGAGGGACGGCCACCGTCATCAGGTTGCGGAATGCTTCCATCTCCACAAGCCTAAAAGGCAACATTTCGAGCGCAAGCAGTTGTGAAATGTGGGAATTTAGTACTGTGACCTGTGGGGCGTTGGCTGCATATTTGCGCTTGCGTTCCAAGGACTGGGGTATGGACAACTGAACGCTGCACTGGGACAAGAACGTGGACGTGCTTCCTGATGCTGCTACTTGAGAGTGTGCAATGACAGGTGCAGGGCAGGAGGCATCTTCGCATGCACCATGGACAGGGGATTGGCTTGCATGCACAACAGCGGAAGAAGCAATGGTGCCACCCGCAGACACTGTTCCTGGACCCTGGGATTTGGCCCACAAAGTCGGGTGCTTTGCTGCCCTGTGCCTGATCATGCTGGTGGTGGTCAGGCTGGTCGTTTTGCCACCCCTGCTGATGCTGGCCTGGTAGGTGGTGCAAATGGCCTTTTTGAGGTTATCGGCAGAGTCTTTAAAAAACAACCAGACTCGAGAAGACCTAACAGTTGTACTGGCAACTTCCTTCGTGTTGGTGTTACGGCGAACGGTTGCCTGTCTTCTTTCTGCGGCCACCACACTGCTTCTTCCTTCCTGTTGGGGTGCTCTGCCTCCCTCCCCCTGTGTGCTGCTGTCCTCGCTCTGCATGTCCTCCTGCCAGGTTGGGTCAGTTACTATATCATCCACCACCTCGTCTTCCACTTCCGCACTCTGGTCCTCCTACTGACTTTCTGGCAATTGTGTCTCATCATCGTCCACCTCTTGTGACACTTTCCCACCGTCGCCTTAGTGTGACCGTGGCTGCTCAAATATTTGGGCATCACTACATGCGATCTCCTCTTGCCCCGCTTCAAGTGGACCGGGCGAGAGGCCCGAATCTATAAATGGGGAAGTGAACAGCTCTTCGGAGTGTCCAAGTGTGGGATCAGTTGTCTCCGGGCACTCGGCATGGTGGGAGGAAGGAGGTTCAGGGTGAGGAATATGTGGTCCAGACTCACAGCTACTGAGACTTGACCGAGGGGAAGACAAGGTGGTGGTGGTGGTGGCTAAGTGACTGGAAGCATTATCTGCTATCCAACCAATAACCTTTTAACACTGCTCTGTGTTCAATAGTGGTGTTCTGCGGTCCCCTATTAATTGGGACAGGAAGGTCGAGCGAGAAGATGTGGGTGTTTGTTGTGGCACAATTTCAGCTTGCCTACAGCCTCGGCTTCTGCATGCACCATCATCACCATCACGTCCAGTTCCCCGTCCCTTGCCACGTGTCTTGCTCATTTTAAATGGAGGACAATATCTTCCACGCTCATAACAAATGACTGAATTTGGAGCGAACTATTTAGAACAGCAAACTGGTGTCAATTGCTTCACTGACACACTGCAACAATTTTTTAATGAAGGTCAGAAATGGAAGTATTTCCTGAAAACATACCATATATGTGATCCGTGTGACGGAGAAAACACAGTTTTAAATACCTGGCCTGTAGGTAACTATTTTGAACAGCAAACTGGTGTCAAAAACTTCGCTGACACACTGAAAAAAAAATTTAATGGAGGCCAGAAATGGCAGTATTTTCTGAAAACGTATATGTGATCCGTGTGATGGAGAAAACACAGTTTTAAATACCTGACCTGTAGGTAACTATTTTGAACAGCAAACCGGTGTCAAAAACTTTGCAGACACACTGAAAAAAAAAATTAATGGAGGCCAGAAATGGCAGTATTTTCTGAAAACGTATATGTGATCCATGTGACAAAGAAAACACACTTTTAAATACCTGGCCTGTAGGTAACTATTTTGAACAGCAATCTGGTGTCAATTGCTTCACTGACACACTGAAAAAAAAAATTAATGGAGGCCATAAATGGCAGTATTTTCTGAAAATGTATATGTGATCCATGTGACGGACAAACAACACTTTTCAATAGCTGGATTTTTAGCCCTGTAATATGGAAAGGACCAGGCTGTATTCTGCAGTGCCAACAAGCAAATGGTGCAGAAAAACGGTGTTCTCTGGATTGCTTTTTAAGCAAATAATGAGGATTAAGATCCAAAAAAAATCTGGGCCTTTGTCTAGAAATGTCTAACAGCAGCAGAAGGCAGAACTGGAATGGAGCCTCTTGTGCTGTATACACTGCCTGCCTGCCTATATACACTGCCTGCCTGATATCTCTGTAGATGGATTAGTCCTCAGAAGGACTGTTTGTTGAGATGGATATGTGTCTCTAATATAGTTTGGTACACCTACACTAACTAGAAACAAGCAAATCTCTCCCTAGCTCAGCAGCAGCTCTCCCTACACTGTGTGATTCCGGAGTGACTGTGACGAGCATGGAGGCGCCAGGTCTGATATAGACCTGATGACGCTGTGCGGCCAGCCAATCACTGTAATGCCACAAACAACATGGCTACGGCATTACAGTGAGTGGCAGGCAATTCCTGCATGTTCATTGGTGCTCTAAAGAGCGCCAAACATGCAGGGAGGAAACCCGAGCTCCTGCCGAGCAACCCCGGAAATACTCGGCGAGCGCCGAGCATGTTGAGCAGTGAGATGATCGGGCAAGCACCGAGCAGTAGTGAACATGCTCGCTCATCACTAATCGGCGCTTATACACAATAAAAACGATTTTATAGAAAAAATAATTTAACTTTATTCTGAGAGCTATAACTTTTTTAATTTTCGGCTGATGGAGCTGTATGCCAGCTTGTTTTTTGCGGGACAAGATGATGTTTTCAGTGGTACCATTTTTATTTGCATTCTTCATCTTCTTGATCACGTTTTATTCCATTTTTCGTTTGGCGGTATGATGATAAAGCATCGTTTTTTGCTTCATTTTTTATTTCTTTTTTTTACCGTGCTCACTAAAGGGGTTAAATAGTGGGACAGTTTTATAGGTCAAGTCGTTCCGGACACGGCAATACCAAACGTGTACTTTTAGTGTTTTTTTTATTCATAATAATATTTATTTATGGGTACAGTATATTTTTATTTTTTGAGGATTATTTTTACATTTTTTTTTTATATTTTTACAATTTTTTTTTCACTTTCTGACACTTTTTTTTACTTTTACACTTTGTCCCACTATGGGACTTTCACTTTTTGCAGGCTGATGGCTTGAATAGCATAGAGATGCAGCAGAAGTTGCTTAGATCCTGTACTGTGCATGATCAAAGTAAGTTCCTGATGCCCAGTGACCCAGATGTCGTCATGACGACATCGGGTCACTAAGACAACTACTGGAACCTGGCACAGACAGTGGGAGATGCCGCACTTACCTCCCCTTTCTCCTGGAATGCTGCGATTGACTTCGATCGCAGCATTTCGGGGGCTAATGTGCCGGGAGCGGTGCGGCACCGCTCCTGGCACATAGCACCAGGTGTCAGCTGTGAGAATCATGGCGTGATGCGTAATAGTACGTACCTGGTCCAATAGGCCCAGGGCGGTGAGACGTACTATTACTGATCACATCAGAAAGGGGTTAAATACTGCTGGCACAGTACTGTTTTCCATTCATCACCCTTCCATATCAAATTGTAAGCTCCTCTAAGATAAAGCTTAGAAAACCACTTAGGCCCCAACCTCCATCGGCTTCTCCTCAGGTAGACGGACATGCTCAGGGGGAGAATAAAAGCCACCCTTCTGCTTACCATGTCTCTCACAAATTCTGCGGTCCATCTGTATGGCCTGAGTAATGGCCTTGGCCATGGCACCCAATGAGGGTGAGCATGAAGAGCCAGAGCATCCTTAAGAGCATCAGAAAGGACCTTATGGAATCGGCACCTGAGGTGTGATGGTCTGGGGTTGCTATGGTGCTGGTAAAGTGGGAGATTTGTACAAGGTAAATGGGATTTTGAATAAGGAAGGCTATCACTCCATTTTGCAACGCCATGCCATACCCTGTGGACAGAGCTTGATTGGAGCTAATTTCATCCTACAACAGGACAATGACCCAAAGCACACCTCCAAATTATGCATGAACTATTTAGGGAAGAGGCAGGCAGCTGGTATTCTATCTGTAATGGAGTGGCCAGCGCAGTCACCAGATCTCAACCCCATTGAGCTGTTGTGGGAGCAGCTTGACCGTATGGTACGCAAAAAGTGCCCATCAAGCCAATCCAACTTGTGGGAGGGGCTTCAGGAAGCATGGGGGGTGAAATTTCTCAAGATTACCTCAGCAAATTAACAGCTAGAATGCCAAAGGTCTGCAATGCTGTAATTGCTGCAAAGGGAGCATTCTTTGACAAAAGCAAAGTTTGAAGGAGAAAATTATTCTTTCTAATAAAAATCATTATTTCTAACCTTGTCAATGTCTGGACTATATTTTCTAATCAATTTGCAACTCATTTAATAAATAAAAGTATGAGTTTTCAGGGAAAACACAAAATTGTCTGGATGACCACAAACTTTTGAACGGTAGTGTATGTGGCCATACAAATTATGGTTACCCTCCAAGCGTTGGTGATGCAAGACCTGTCTCAGTTAATCCAGGATCTTGTAAAAGAGTTTCAGCATTATGCAACTGCTTAGGCCCAAGCTGTTGCAGCACCTCCCTTACCCTATTCTGAATAAAGGCTAACCTGCCTGACCAATTTTCAGGTGACCATAAAGATTTTTTTTTACTTTAAGCAGTTGCCCTATATTTCAGGCTCTACCCACATTCGTCTGGTTCTTAAAGTCAGCATGTGGGACTTATCATTTCACTGCTAGAGAATGACCCCCATGCTTAGGATTTTTCCTTACCTCTAGTGCTCCCAAACTCTCTATAGGTGGCATTTTTTTGAGGCCTAAGGCTGTGTGCCCACGTAGCGTTTTTCAAGCGTTTATGCTGCGGAATTTCCGCAGCGGAAACGCTTGTGAAACGCTAGGTAATCCGCACCCCATGGTCCCCAAGGGGATTCCGCATGTTCTATGCACATGCTGCGGATTTTTCCGCAGTGTTTATGCTGCGTACAAAAATCCGCAGCATGTCATTTAATTTTGCGGAAGTGCAGCGGAACTCCCGCCATTGACTAGCATTGAGACGCATAGAATGCGCGTCTGTACATTTTTACAAGCGGCTTCTATGCGTCTCTATGTGCGGATGGTACCCAGTTCTGGAGGAGAGGAGACTCTCATCCAGACCTGGGTACCATTGTACCTGTAAAAAAAAAATAAAATAACAAATAAAGTTTATACTCACCTGTCCGGCGTCTTTTCTCTGAATGCCGGCATCGCTTGAGGACCTGCGGTGACGTCACAGTCATGTGACTGCAGGCCCTTCACTGCTCTGTCTCGCGATATGCCGGCAGCCGGGAACCAGCCAGGAAGCAGCGCTGCAGCCACGCCGGGGCCTCGGGAGTGAGTATAGCTTTATTTGTTTTAATTTTTACGGTTCACACTGTATAAATCCATGCTGTTTGCATGGATTTATACAGTGTGACCTAGTTGTCAAGCACTTTCCAAGTGATGCTATCGCCTGGAAAGTGCTTGTCAATCTGCATGCGGAAACGCATGTGAACCCGCATGTGGATCCGCATGTATTCTGCAGGAAAAACGCATGCACAATCTGCATGCGTTTTTTTCTGCCAGGGAGATGCAGAAATGCTGCAGAAATTTTCTGCTTCATTTCTGCATCGTGGGCATATAGCCAAGGCTATGTGCCCACGATGCAGAAATGAAGCAGAAAATTTCTGCAACATTTCTGCATGTCCCTTCCCAGAAAAACGCATGCGTTTTTTGGTCGCGTTTTTGTATGCGGATTTTACATGCGTTTTTGTAAGCTTATTTCATGCGTTTTTGAGCACAAATAAAGTTATTGAAAAAAAAAAAAAAGAGGGAAATCCTGATGTCATTTCCTAGTTCAACCCCTCTTCACCATTTTGTTTTTTGCAAAAGACAGTATGCCACAGGAATTGTAGCCCCTGCGGGTCAGCAGACCATGCCTAAACCTTCTGCTAATGACTTGCATAAATCTCCTGCACTACAACGTTGAGCAGGTAATATAAACTATGTTTTTTTGGGGTACATTATTTTTATGTAGTGTGTGTACTAACCTATTATTGTTCTATAGGAGCGTTTAAGGAGGAGAAGACGACAAAAAAAATTTGGGTGCACCCTATCTTGCAGGAGCGGACAGACAAGGGCCACTTTAATGTTCTCTACCAGGATTTAAGGAGGTAAGATATATGTGAAGAAAGTATAATGTCACCCGTCTATGCTGTTTTTTTAAGGTTTTGTTTGTATACTATGTTACAAAATTATCTTTAAATAATTTTTTTTTCTCTGTTTACTATAGTTTTCCTGATAAATTTAAGCAGTTCTGCCGTCTGAACATTATTGCATTTGATCGGCTGCTGAGCCTTATGTCTCCTGACCTGGACTTCCAAGACACTGTAATGCGAAGGGCCATCTCTGCTGAGGAAAGGCTGCTCATCACCTTGCGGTAAGTTGAATGTTGATTTATATGTACCTGGTTTTGTTAGCCACCGTGCGGTGATGGCTGGTGTACCTGGTTTTGTTCGCCACCCTGCGGTGATGGCTGGTGTACCTGGTTTTGTTAGCCACCCTGTGGTGATGGCTCCTCTGTCTTTGTGTACATATTTTTGGCTTGACCATGAGATCACCATGCACAGAGATCAGATTGAAAAGGTCACTGATGTGTTAACTCTAGAGCAAACATCGCAGGCAAACACAGACACAAAGTCAAAACACAATATAAATTGATATGTGTGAACTCAAGAGAAAACAAAAGATGACCAAAAAAGATTGAAAATGTGGAGCCCCCGCCCCCCCAAAAAAAAACAAAAACGCGCCCAATGCTGGAATAGTATTTTGTAATAAAGACCTTAACTTTTTAAAAGATTAATCAATAATGGATAATTACTGTTGGCTTGTATTTCTTTTTATGGCTTTTCTAATGTTCTATTTTTCCTTTTCAGATTTTTGGCCACAGGAGAGAGCTATACATCACTGCACCCCAATTTAGGGTTGGTAAATCCACCATTTCCAGAATTGTGAGGTGCACATGTAGCGTCATCTGGCAGAAGTTGCAGCCCATCGTGATGCCTTCTCCAACCGAGGAGACTTGGCTGCAGGTCGCAGCAGGCTTTCAAATTGTGGCCAATTTCCCAAACTGTATTGGTGCTGTCGATGGCAAACATGTGAGAGTTCAGCAGCCACCACGATCAGGATCACGCTTCTTTAATTATAAGAAGTATTTTTCTGTGGTACTGATGGCGGTGGCTGATGCACATTTCAAATTTGTTGCCATTGACGTTGGTGCTTATGGCAGTACTAGGGACTCTCGGGTGTTTAGATCATCACAGATTGGGCTGCAAATTCTTCAAGATGGCGTAACGCTCCCAGCCCCAAGACCTTTGCCGGGTTCCACACATCCAGTTCCTTTTGTGATGGTATCAGATGAGGCATTTCCCTTACAGACCAACCTGCTGCGCCCATACCCACGAAGGGCACTGAATGCCCGGCGGAGGATTTTCAATTATCGGCTGAGTCGTGCACGCAGATATGTGGAATGCACCTTCGGAATCATGTGTAGTCAGTGGAGGATCTTTCACACTGCCATCCAGTTGGATATGGAGACCGTTGACACTGTAATTAAGGCATGCTGTGTACTCCACAACTATGCTCGTGAGTACAGCACTGAGCAAGATGAGGAGTCACAGCTATCTGAATTAATTCCAGTTGTCAACTCCGGTCAGGGAAGACAATCCAACTCTGGTGCCAGGGTGCGAGAAACCTTCGCTGACTACTTCATGAGTCCTGAAGGTGCCGTGCACTGGCAATACTCCTGTGCTGGTGTTGAGCAGCCTGACCAGCAGAGAAGATCTGATGAACAATAAAAGAAGAACTTCCTTTTTTTTTTTTTTAAATAAAAATGTTCCAAAAAGTGTTTATAAAAAAAATAAATTTTGATTAAACTTAAATTTGTCTAAAATATTTCTTGAATTGCAACCTTCTACGTTTTGTTTTCCGACCATACGTCAACGCAAAAGTGAACAACCCACAAAGACCAGAGCCTGTAAATTGGCATTACTACCTAGAGCGCTCTTCACAAGTACTGTCTGCTAAAGTCATCCCTCACCATTGTTATTTGCTTGCGCTAAGAACAGAACTAGCAAATAACAGTGTTGAGAGTAGTATTCATCCAAAAAATAGTTGTGGTCCAAAATATCAAAGTATATTTCTAATTTAAAAACGACTGTATACAGCTGACCACATACGTAGATTAGTTTGAACAAATTTCAAAAATGTAGAGTTCCTCTGACCTGCGCTATGGTGAGCGCAGATCAGGGTAACACTTTTTCATTTCAACCCAATCCAACCACATATACACTTGAAAAGAAAAATTAACAGATAGTTTAAATAATTTTTTTAATACATAATATAGAATAACTGTAAAAAACTTTGTAAAAACAAAAAACAACAAACTTCTAGAAAATTTAATCGGACAAACATTGCCCATAACTTGGGAATAAATTACACACTGTGTACAGCACACCTGTCCTGTAATCAGTTTTGGGCCCTAAAATATGGGCAGCACCTGTAGGTTGTTTAATTATATAAAAAGAAACACCTTTTCTTACAGTCCCCTACGCCTGAAGCCTGGTATAGGTGACCATAAGAAAAGGTCTTTGTTAATTGTCTGATTCTCTAAAACATTGTGTATCTATCGACCTACAGGTGCTGTCTGTATTTGCTAGGGTCCAAAAATGCTGACAGGGAGGGGTAAAATTATTGAACTACAAGTTATGAAGGTCTTGTTCAAAGCTGTACCCAGGAAACATTTCTGGTGAAAAACTAGAGTTGGGGGATGGTCCTCTGACAAATGATGATGCACCATGAGCCATTTGGCGACCATAACTTGGTTGCATATCTTCAGGACGGTATGCTGCAGCAACCTGCCCAAAACGCTGGGTTGCAGCTGCTGGTGGTGGTGGAGGCACACTGGGATTGAATAAATTAAATATTCCACATACTACGGCTGGGGGCGAGGGCATAACTGCTGCCTCTTCAATTGCCATAACCATAGCGCCTGCTGCAGTCATGTACATGTTCTGCCTATCTCGTGGCAGAGATCTGATGCGGGCAGCTTGGGCTGAGCAAAATTTATCTATGGCATCTTCCTCGGCTGCCCTTTCCACAAGGCTGAGGGTTCGATTTGTGAGTGCTTCAAGCACAATAGTCCCACCCCCGTGGCTTTTTGCCTTTTTTTTGCCCGCCCTTCTCGATGCCACGAGATGAGCAGAACCAGACCCCCTCCCAGTGGGCCTCAACACATCACCAGCAGAGCTTCCAGCATCACTTGGAGCAGGAGCAGGAGAATCAGTCACCAAACCCGTCCTGACGTCCGCTGGATTGGACAAAGAATGTGAGGGACAACCAGATGTTGAAGATGCCGAAGCAGAGGAACGTGGACAGGTAACTATTTTTTTTTTTTAGTAAACTTAGAATTAAATAAAATTGTGTTTTCATTTCAACTAAAAAATTTTTTTCTGGGTGTCTGTGTTTTTTCTTTTTTAACACTTTGTAGGTTAGTAATGGGTGTGTCTTATAGACGCCCATCATTACTAACCTGGGCTTCATGGCAGCAGGCGCTGACATGAACCCCACCAATATTACCCCCTGCCACCGCACCAGGGCAGCGTGGAAGAGGAGGCTAAGTGCCAGATTTGGCGCATAAATATGATGCGCCAAGTCTGGGGCAGCTGAGGGCTGATATTATAGCCTGGGAGGGGGCCTACAACCATGGCCCCTTTCTAGGCTATTAATATCAGGTCGCAGCTGTCCGCCTAGCCTTTGCTGGCTACAATTTATAGGGGGACCCCATGTCATTTTTTTTGGGGGGTCTTCCTATATAGTAGCCAGAAAAGGCAAAGCGGCTAGCCTTTGCTGGCTACAATTTATAGGGGGACCCCATGTCATTTTTTTGGGGGGGTCTTCCTATATAGTAGCCAGAAAAGGCAAAGCGGCTAGCCTTTGCTGGCTACAATTTATAGGGGGACCCCATGTCATTTTTTTTGGGGGGGTCTTCCTATATAGTAGCCAGAAAAGGCAAAGCGGCTAGCCTTTGCTGGCTACAATTTATAGGGGGACCCCATGTCATTTTTTTTGGGGGGGTCTTCCTATATAGTAGCCAGAAAAGGCAAAGCGGCTAGCCTTTGCTGGCTACAATTTATAGGGTGACCCCATGTCATTTTTTTGGGGGGGGTCTTCCTATATAGTAGCCAGAAAAGGCAAAGCGGCTAACCTTTGCTGGCTACAATTTATAGGGGGAACCCATGTCATTTTTTTGGGGGGGGTCTTCCTATATAGTAGCCAGAAAAGGCAAAGCGGCTAGCCTTTGCTGGCTACAATTTATAGGGGGACCCCATGTCATTTTTTTGGGGGGGGTCTTCCTATATAGTAGCCAGTAAAGGCTAAGCTAACTGCTGCGGCCTGGTATTAATAGCAAGGGAAGGGTCCATGGTTATTGGCTACTTCACAGACTATAACATCAGCCAAAAACCGTCTGCTTTCCCTTTGCTATTTATTAAAGCTATGCGTGAGCCCACTTATTTTTTTGGGTTAAAAGATTTTATTAAACTGAAAGATTATTGTACAGTGTATGTAGGTTCATTCACTGAAAGCTCCTGCATACGCTGTAAGGTTGATTTCTCACGTCCACATATCCACGTTACTACAGATAAGTGTGACCGAGCATGCTTTGCAATGGGTCTGTGTGTGGGTCTCCACTATGTGTGGAAAATGGCATCAACACTCGTCCCGGAGATTGACGTGTGAAAGAACCGTACAATATAGGTGAGGGGTTAGTGTTGGTGTGTGTGCGTAGATATCTCCATATGTTTATTTAATTTTTTTTTTGGGTTAATCTTTTATTCCTCCATTTTGTTTTAAAAGTAATATTCACAGACGTTATTATTCACTGTAGATTGAAAAATATCCCGAAATATGGGACCGAGCTAGTCCTGACTACAAAGACAAGCAGAAGAAAAAAGACGCCTGGGCCTCTGTGTTGAGCCAAATGTATCCCCAGTGGCTGAATGCGGAACGTGATGCCCAAGAGGAAATTAGTAAGTTTTGATTTTTACATTTATTTTTATATCTATTTATAATTGCATTTTTGTTGTTAAAGCATTTCATAAATTGTTTTGGTTTTGTCATTGCAGTGTCTGATATTAAAAATCGGTGGAGATCGGTCACCGACCGGCTGGTGAAGTATCACCAGTCGGTGCAAAGTGGCTCATCACCAAGAAAAAGAAAAGTTCCTTTTGCGGACGAGCTGGCCTTCATACTAAGCAGTAGGAGTTTGCGGAGGTAAATTCCCAAAACATATTAATTGAAATGTTTCCAAAAATGTTGTATTTACATTGGTTTTTACCTTTTATTTTATACAGAACTGAAGGAAACATCAGGGCCCCAACAGCAGAAGAGGACACAAACACTGAGCAAGCAGAGGAGGAAACCAAGGACTTTTTCCAGCTTTCCTCACCGGATCCATCTGCTTCGGCATCTTCAACATCTGGTTGTCCCTCACATTCTTTGTCCAATCCAGCGGACGTCGGGACGGGTTTGGTGACTGATTCTCCTGCTCCAAGTGATGCTGGAAGCTCTGCTGGTGATGTGTTGAGGCCCACTGGGAGGGGGTCTGGTTCTGCTCATCTCGTGGCATCGAGAAGGGCGGGCAAAAAAAAGGCAAAAAGCCACGGGGGTGGGACTATTGTGCTTGAAGCACTCACAAATCGAACCCTCAGCCTTGTGGAAAGGGCAGCCGAGGAAGATGCCATAGATAAATTTTGCTCAGCCCAAGCTGCCCGCATCAGATCTCTGCCACGAGATAGGCAGAACATGTACATGACTGCAGCAGGCGCTATGGTCATGGCAGTTGAAGAGGCAGCAGTTATGCCCTCGCCCCCAGCCGTAGTATGTGGAATATTTAATTTATTCAATCCCAGTGTGCCTCCACCACCACCAGCAGCTGCAACCCAGCGTTTTGGGCAGGTTGCTGCAGCATACCGTCCTGAAGATATGCAACCAAGTTATGGTCGCCAAATGGCTCATGGTGCATCATCATTTGTCAGAGGACCATCCCCCAACTCTAGTTTTTCACCAGAAATGTTTCCTGGGTACAGCTTTGAACAAGACCTTCATAACTTGTAGTTCAATAATTTTACCCCTCCCTGTCAGCATTTTTGGACCCTAGCAAATACAGACAGCACCTGTAGGTCGATAGATACACAATGTTTTAGAGAATCAGACAATTAACAAAGACCTTTTCTTATGGTCACCTAGACCAGGCTTCAGGCGTAGGGGACTGTAAGAAAAGGTGTTTCTTTTTATATAATTAAACAACCTACAGGTGCTGCCCATATTTTAGGGCCCAAAACTGATTACAGGACAGGTGTGCTGTACACAGTGTGTAATTTATTCCCAAGTTATGGGCAATGTTTGTCCGATTAAATTTTCTAGAAGTTTGTTGTTTTTTGTTTTTACAAAGTTTTTTACAGTTATTCTATATTATGTATTAAAAAAATTATTTAAACTATCTGTTAATTTTTCTTTTCAAGTGTATATGTGGTTGGATTGGGTTGAAATGAAAAAGTGTTACCCTGATCTGCGCTCACCATAGCGCAGGTCAGAGGAACTCTACATTTTTGAAATTTGTTCAAACTAATCTACGTATGTGGTCAGCTGTATACAGTCGTTTTTAAATTAGAAATATACTTTGATATTTTGGACCACAACTATTTTTTGGATGAATACTACTCTCAACACTGTTATTTGCTAGTTCTGTTCTTAGCGCAAGCAAATAACAATGGTGAGGGATGACTTTAGCAGACAGTACTTGTGAAGAGCGCTCTAGGTAGTAATGCCAATTTACAGGCTCTGGTCTTTCTGGGTTGTTCACTTTTGCGTTGACGTATGGTCGGAAAACAAAACGTAGAAGGTTGCAATTCAAGAAATATTTTAGACAAATTTAAGTTTAATCAAAATTTATTTTTTTTATAAACACTTTTTGGAACATTTTTATTTAAAAAATAAAAAAAGGAAGTTCTTCTTTTATTGTTCATCAGATCTTCTCTGTTGGTCAGGCTGCTCAACACCAGCACAGGAGTATTGCCAGTGCACGGCACCTTCAGGACTCAGAAAAATACTTCTTATAATTAAAGAAGCGTGATCCTGATCGTGGTGGCTGCTGAACTCTCACATGTTTGCCATCGACAGCACCAATGCAGTTTGGGAAATTGGCCACAGTTTGAAAGCCTGCTGCGACCTGCAGCCAAGTCTCCTAGGTTGGAGATGGCATCACAATGGGCTGCAACTTCTGCCAGATGACGCTACATGTGCACCTCACAATTCTGGAAATGGTGGATTTACCAACCCTAAATTGGGGTGCAGTGATGTATAGCTCTCTCCTGTGGCCAAAAATCTGAAAAGGAAAAATAGAACATTAGAAAAGCCATAAAAAGAAATACAAGCCAACAGTAATTATCCATTATTGATTAATCTTTTAAAAAATTAAGGTCTTTATTACAAAATACTATTACAGCATTGGGCGCGTTTTTGTTTTTTTTTTGGGGGGGGGGAGGGGGCTCCACATTTTCAATCTTTTTTGGTCATCTTTTGTTTTCTCTTGAGTTCACACATATCAATTTATATTGTGTTTTGACTTTGTGTCTGTGCTTGCCTACGATGTTTGCTCTAGAGTTAACACATCAGTGACCTTTTCAATCTGATCTCTGTGCATGGTGATCTCATGGTCAAGCCAAAAATATGTACACAAAGACAGAGGAGCCATCACCACAGGGTGGCTAACAAAACCAGGTACACCAGCCATCACCGCAGGGTGGCGAACAAAACCAGGTACACCAGCCATCACCGCACGGTGGCTAACAAAACCAGGTACATATAAATCAACATTCAACTTACCGCAAGGTGATGAGCAGCCTTTCCTCAGCAGAGATGGCCCTTCGCATTACAGTGTCTTGGAAGTCCAGGTCAGGAGACATAAGGCTCAGCAGCCGATCAAATGCAATAATGTTCAGACGGCAGAACTGTTTAAATTTATCAGGAAAACTATAGTAAACAGAGAAAAAAAAATTATTTAAAGATAATTTTGTAACATAGTATACAAACAAAACCTTAAAAAAACAGCATAGACGGGTGACATTATACTTTCTTCACATATATCTTACCTCCTTAAATCCTGGTAGAGAACATTAAAGTGGCCCTTGTCTGTCCGCTCCTGCAAGATAGGGTGCACCCAAATTTTTTTTTGTCGTCTTCTCCTCCTTAAACGCTCCTATAGAACAATAATAGGTTAGTACACACACTACATAAAAATAATGTACCCCAAAAAAACATAGTTTATATTACCTGCTCAACGTTGTAGTGCAGGAGATTTATGCAAGTCATTAGCAGAAGGTTTAGGCATGGTCTGCTGACCCGCAGGGGCTGCAATTCCTGTGGCATACTGTCTTTTGCAAAAAACAAAATGGTGAAGAGGGGTTGAACTAGGAAATGACATCAGGATTTCCCTCTTTTTTTTTTTTTTTTTCAATAACTTTATTTGTGCTCAAAAACGCATGAAATAAGCTTACAAAAACGCATGTAAAATCCGCATACAAAAACGCGTCAAAAACGCGACCAAAAAACGCATGCGTTTTTCTGGGAAGGGACATGCAGAAATGTTGCAGAAATTTTCTGCTTCATTTCTGCATCGTGGGCACATAGCCTGAGGGCTCTGAGATGATGACCCTTAGGCTATGTGCCCACGTTGCATTTATGAAGCAGAAAATTTCTGCTGCATAAATGCAAGTCCTCTCCCGGAAAAACGCATGCGGAATTCCGCACGCGTTTATCGCGCTTTTTTTGCGCGTTTATCACGCGTTTTCCACATGCGGAATTGCCTTGCGTTTTTTAAGCATTGGACAAAGGCAATTCTGCATGCGGAAACGCAAAATTAAATGACATGCTGCGGATTTTTGAACGCGGCATAAACGCTGCGGAAAAATCCGCAGCATGTGCATAGAAGTTGCGGAAACCCATTGGGGATCATGGGGTGCGGGTTACCAAGCATTTTACAAGCGTTTCCGCTGCGGAAATTCCGCATCAAAAACGCTTGTAAAACGCTACGTGGGCACACAGCCTGAGGCTGTGTGCCCACGTAGCGTTTTTCAAGCGTTTATGCTGCGGAATTTCCGCAGCGGAAACGCTTGTGAAACGCTAGGTAATCCGCACCCCATGGTCCCCAAGGGGATTCCGCATGTTCTATGCACATGCTGCAGATTTTTCCGCAGCGTTTATGCTACGTACAAAAATCCGCAGCATGTCATTTAATTTTGCGGAAGTGCAGCGGAACTCCCGCCATTGACTTGCATTGAGACGCATAGAAACCGCGACTGTACATTTTTACAAGCGGCTTCTATGCGTCTCTATGTGCGGATGGTACCCAGTTCTGGAGGAGAGGAGACTCTCATCCAGACCTGGGTACCATTGTACCTGTAAAAAAAGAATAAAATAACAAATAAAGTTTATACTCACCTGTCCGGCGTCTTCTCTCTGAATGCCAGCAGCGCTGAAGGACCTTCGGTGACGTCACAGTCATGTGACCGCAGGCCCTTCACCGCTCTGTCTCGCGATATGCCGGCAGCCGGGAACCAGCCAGGAAGCAGCGCTGCAGCACTCGCCGGGGCCTCGGGGGTGAGTATAGCTTTATTTGTTTTCATTTTTACGGTTCACACTGTATAAATCCATGCTATTTGCATGGATTTATATAGTGTGACCTAGTTGTCAAGCACTTTCCAAGTGATGCTATCGCCTGGAAAGCGCTTGTCAATCTGCATGCGGAAACGCATGTGAACCCACATGTGGATCCGCATGTATTCTGCAGGAAAAACGCATGCACAATCTGCATGAGTTTTTTCTGCCAGGGAGATGCAGAAATGCTGCAGAAATTTTCTGCTTCATTTCTGCATCGTGGGCACATAGCCTAAGGCTGTGTGCCCACGTAGCATTTTTCAAGCGTATATGCTGCGGAATTTCCGCAGCGTAAGGCTATGTGCCCACGTTGCATTTATGAAGCAGAAAATTTCTGCTGCATAAATGCAAGTCCTCTCCCGGAAAAACGCATGCGGAATTCCGCACGCGTTTATCGCGCATTTTTCGCGCGTTTATCACGCGTTTTCCACATGCGGAATTGCCTTGCGTTTTTTATGCATTGGACAAAGGCAATTCCGCTTGCGGAAACGCAAAATTAAATGACATGCTGCGGATTTTTGAACGCGGCATAAACGCTGCGGAAAAATCCGCAGCATGTGCATAGAACTTGCGGAATCCCATTGGGGACCATGGGGTGCGGATATACATGCGTTTTTCAAGCGTTTACGCTGCGGAAATTCCGCAGCATATACGCTTGAAAAATGCTACGTGGGCACACAGCCTAAGGCTATGTGCCCACGTTGCATTTATGAAGCAGAAAATTTCTGCTTCATTTCTGCAAGTCCTCTCCCGGAAAAACGCATGCGGAATTCCGCACGCGTTTATCGCGCATTTTTCGCGCGTTTATCTCGCGTTTTCCACATGCGGAATTGCCTTGCGTTTTTTATGCATTGGACAAAGGCAATTCTGCTTGCGGAAACGCAAAATTAAATGACATGCTGCGGATTTTTGAACGCAGCATAAACGCTGTGGAAAAATCCGCAGCATGTGCATAGAACTTGCGGAATCCCATTGGGGACCATGGGGTGCGGGTTACCAAGCTTTTTACAAGCGTTTCCGCTGCAGAAATTCCGCATCAAAAACGCTTGAAAAACGCTACGTGGGCACACAGCCTAAACGCTTGAAAAACCCATGTATATCCGCACCCCATGGTCCCCAATGTGATTCCGCAAGTTCTATGCACATGCTGCGGATTTTTCCGCAGCGTTTATGCTGCGTTCAAAAATCCGCAGCATGTCATTTAATTTTGCATTTCCGCAAGCAGAATTGCCTTTGTCCAATGCATAAAAAACGCAAGGCAATTCCGCATGTGGAAAACGCGTGATAAACGCGCGAAAAATGCGCGATAAACGCGTGCGGAATTCCGCATGCGTTTTTCCGGGAGAGGACTTGCAGAAATGAAGCAGAAATTTTCTGCTTCATAAATGCAACGTGGGCACATAGCCTGACCGAGTAGCTTTCGCAGAAAGTAAATTAACAGTCCTCTGACAGGGACAATAGACTGTTGAGGAGTACTGTAACGAGCTTCGTTGCCAGGCCATTGACTTAGTGAAATGAGCAGGCCCTTTACCTGTGTCATCAGTATCGTACTGGACTTTCAAACCAAATCAATGGCATGTTAGTACAGTTCCCTTCTCCTGACTTCCATGACGTCAGATGCATGCCTATCCAAGGCATCCGCCGCCACAAAAAACAGTGCACACATATTTCCTTGTGATTTTGCAAAATTATTGCTCTATGTTTTTTTTATCTTATCTAGAGAAATCTGTGTGGCTTGAGGCTTTTATTAATTTGTGGTCCCACAGCAAATTTCATGATGGCAAGGTGGTAAAGGATCTTTGATTACTCTTACTAAAATTAAGTTTACCTAAGAAAGTCACTACTATTCGTACACCTATCACCCAGGGTGTGGTGAAGTATGTCACTGAGGAGGTATCTCTGCTTATTGGTACTTTACATTTTGAAGCTATGTTGTTTTTGTTATTGACTGGCACCAGGGTGATATTGTGCGATGGACCTTTGTCAGAACAAATGTATGTCTTTATCTGTGAATCTGTTTAAAGACTTACTCTTTGGTTTACCTGAAATATTTAGAAAGTTTACTGATGCATTTTCTGTATCCAAATCTGAAAAATTACCCCCACAAAGAGATTATGATTGTCCCATTGGTCAGGTATCAAACACCCATCACCCCAAAGGTATAATCTTTCTGGTGCAAAATGTCAGGTCACAAAAGGTTATATAGCAGACAGTCAACAAAAAGGGTTCATCAGACCCTCCTCATCATTACTAGGTGCATGTTTATAATTTGTTGGTAAAAAAGATAGTGATTTAAGACCATGTAATCACTGTAAGACCACTGTAATCACTGACATGTAATCACTTTGAAGAGTTAATATCCTCTGTCACTCATCCCTGTTCTCTATAACCAGCTGTTAGGAGCCCACTGGTTCACCAAACTTGATCTGTTTAACAAAAAAGGATAAGTAGAAGACAGCATTTAACATACCTGAGGGTCACTATGAGTATCTTGTGATGCTATTTGGGCTAAGAAATACACCAACTGTTTTTGCAAACTTTTGTTAATGACATATTCAGAGATATACTGTAAGTGGTCAATATGTAGTTGGATGACATCTTTGTTTATTCACCTGATATTAAGTCATACAACTAACATGGAAAGCGTGTAACCAAATCTCTAAAGGCCTTGGAGCATTTTATTGAGTTTGCAAATTGCTATCATAAATGTATAATTTTTTTTCACAAGATTGCCAAACTATTGACTGACTTGACTAAGATGGGGGAAAATGTGGTTAATTTGAAGCCTGAGTCAATCTGTGCCTTCACAGAGTTAGAAGAAAGGGGTTGGAGTTGGAGTTGGAGCGGTGCTATCGCAAGCTACCCCATCTGTAACTCAACTTTGTCAATGCACCTTCTTTTTATAAAAGTTTTCACCTGTGTGGAATTAGGACACTCATAATTGTGAATTTTTTCTAATAAAGTAGGCTTTTGAGGAATGGCGCCACTTCCTCGAAGATGTCAAAGTCACTTTTATCACTGACTACAAAAATATGACATATTTGGAATCAGCCAAAAGATTCAACACTATGCAAGCTAGATCGGCTTTGTTCATTTCTAAATTTGATTTTGTGGCGACATTCAGAGCTGGTACTAAAAACATAAAAGCAGATGTGATCTCCCGAAGTTTCTGCTTGTCTCAATCTAAGGACTCTGAAAAGCTTCCTATTTTTGCTGACGGTATAGTTGTGTCCTTTGTTTCTATAGATTTGACTGAAAAGATCTATAGGTGTCAGAATCATTCCCTGGACTATACTTCCACTCAAAAATTGTTTAATTCTCCTCACTTCCATCTGCGACTACTACAGGAATATGTAGTATCAGCGTCTCTGCCCCCCTGACAGGCAGAGATGCCGTCCCACTTACCGCCGCGCTCCCTGCCCTGCATCCTCCGGAGCTCCTGCCTCTGTTGCCATCCTAAGGAGTCCCCGGCCAATGTCCGGAGGACCTCTCATATAAAAGGCACCTCCTCCAAAATGGAGGTGCCCGTGCAAGGTTGTAGCTTTGTGTGTAACTCTGCTTCAGCCCTCAGGTCCAGTCCGCCCGCCTGACTACCAGTCCTGTCTGCCAGCCTGACTACCAGTCCTGTCCGCCAGCCTGACTACCAGTCCTGTCCGCCAGCTTCTCTGCTCTCCAGCCCGACAGTCTGTCTACAGTCCAGTCCGCCAGTCTGTCTAGGGGCCCTACCCACCTGCTTACCTGGAAGAACCTGCCTGTTACCTGTGCTGCCAACCAGCCAGCCTACCTGGAGGCTCCTGCTTGTTATCTGCTGTGCCGACCTGTCAGCCTACCTGGAGGCTCCTGCTTGTTACCTGCCGTGCCGACCAGTCAGACTACCTGGAGGCTCCTGCTTGTTACCTGCCGTGTCTGCCAGTCCGTCTACCCGGATCACCCGTTTGCCTGCCGTGCTCATCTGCTGTACCGGTCAGTCCCTGCCTTCTGACCCGTGGGAGTCACGTGCTCTCATACAAGGTCGGTCCCCAGAGTAGCACCTGGTCCCTCTGCTCGGTCCTTCCCTGGTCACGGAGTCGATTGAGCCGCCGTACGACCTTGGTCGGTCCGAGTTGATACCTAGTTACGCCCCTCTGGTCCCTCCTTGCACCGCAGAACAGAGGTTCCACCACCCGGATCCGTAACAGTTTGCACGGGCCATGGAACCCGGTGGCCCCCAGGCCCCTTCGCTTGCTGACCTGTACCAGGAGGTTTCTCGTCAGAGATCCCAACAGGAAACCATCCTGACCTACCTGCGGTCTGTCAACTCTCGCCTGGACACGCTGTCTGTCCCACCTGTGTCCGCCTCAAGTCGAGCGACAACCGCTCCGGCAGAGCCGCTGCCTACCAATTCCACGGCATCCAGCCTAGGACCCCGGCTCTCTGCACCTCCTCATTTTGGAGGTGACCCCGTCCTATGTCGGGGCTTTCTGAACCAGTGCACGCTGCACTTTGAACTTCTGCCACATCAGTTTCCCTCCGACCGGGCCAAGGTGGCATTCGTCATGTCTCACCTTACCGGGGAAGCATTGGCATGGCTAAACCCTCTATGGGAGAGAGGGGTTTCCCTGGTGTCCGATCTTCCGGCTTTCCTCACTGCCTTGTGGAAGGTCTTCGATGAACCCGGATGAAGGATTTCTACTGCCTCCTCATTGCTCCGTCTCCGCCAAGGGAATCTCACCGTGGCCAAGAATGCCATACGGTTCCGTACCCTCGCTTCTGAGCTTGCCTGGGACAACGAGGCCCTGGTGTCCACCTTCTGGGACGGCCTTTCCGGTCGGATTAAGGATGAGTTAGCCGGCCGGGACATTCCTACCACCCTGGATGACCTGGTGTCACTAGCAACCCGGATTGACATCCGTTTCCTAGAACGTGCTAAGGAGACTACCCGGGAGAGAAGATTTCCTCGTCTTGCTCGTGTTTTCCAGAAACCGGCTTCCCAATCAGCAACTCCCCAGGCACGCTCGCCCGAACCTATGCAGATCGACCAGACCAAGATGGTCAAGTCTCGGAAAGAAACACGCCGAGCCGAGGGGAGCTGCTTCTACTGCGGTAGTAAGGAGCACCTGATCCGTTCCTGCCCAGTGAAGCCGGGAAACTCCAGTGTCTAGGACCGCTGGGAGAGGTCATCCTGGGCAAGAGTAAATCCTCTCCATTCTTGACTTTGTCCGTCTCTATCTCCTGTGGAGAGTGTTATGATAGGCTACAAGCACTAAGGAAAGACAGGAGATCTGTCCCTACAATAGAACTAAGCTAGATCCCTACGATGTAATGGGGAACCTGATCCTGCGATCAGACCCGCTAAAGTCCTCAGCTAGTCTGAACGAAGACCTATAGATGTGAGGGAGGGATCCCTACAAGAACTAGGGACTGGGAGAAAGATGGACACCTCCTAGCAGAAATTGTAGCAGTAAAAAGACAAACACACAACATAGAACATAAAGGTCAAAAGACCTAGCTAAACTGACTGAGAAAGGTTACAAAGCACCTGGCTAGCTTAAGAGTAGAAATTACAATGAAGTCCAGCATGGCCAGAAGGGCGGAGCAGGATTAAATAGGCAAAAAGGTCATGTGACCAGCAAAATAGAAAAAACCTAACAGGAGAGTTCTAATAGAGAGAACCGCTTCTTTGAGACCGCTCATCTGCACTCCGGAGCAGCTGGGAATCTCATTTCCCAGTCCCTTGTACAGAAATATCAGATTCCTACCAAATCTCTGGCTGAACCATTAGCAGTCGCTTCCGTGGATGGAAGACTCCTTCCGGTGACCATCTTGCTCGTCACATAACCCTGCAGGTGGGAATGCAGCACTCAGAGAGGATCTCCTTCCATGTGCTTTCCGGACTCTCTCACCCTCTTTTGCTAGGTCTACCCTGGCTACAGAGACATGAACCCGTTCTGAACTGGCAATCCGGTGAGGTGCTCCGTTGGGGGCAGGATTGCCATAAGACCTGCCTGGTTCCGGTTCTCCCGTCTCGACCTCCATCTTCTCCGACTAATTTACTCGGTCTACCGGCACCTTACTGGTCCTATGCTGATGTCTTCAACAAGAAGGAGGCAGAGACACTGCCACCTCAAAGGCCATATGACTGCCCTATCGACCTGATACCCGGTGCCACTCCACCCCGTGGGCGTATTTACCCGTTGTCGTTGGCTGAAACCCGGGCCATGTCGGAGTACATCAAAGAGAATCTGGCTAGGGGATTCATCCGGAAATCTTCCTCCCCGGCTGGAGTCGGATTTTTCTTCGTAAAAAAGAAAGACGGTTCACTACGCCCATGTATCGATTATAGAGGTCTTATCCAAATCACTATCAAAAACAAATACCCCTTGCCGCTCATCTCTGAGCTGTTCGACCGCCTTAAAGGTGCGAAGATCTTCACCAAGCTCAATCTTCGTGGGGTGTATAACTTGGTCCGGATCCGCCAAGGAGACGAGTGGAAGACGGCATTCAATACCCGGGACGGTCACTATGAATACTGTGTGATGCCCTTCGGCCTCTGTAATGCTCCCGCCGTCTTCCAAGAATTAGTTAACGACATCTTCCGTGACCTCTTATATTCTTGCGTGGTGGTGTACCTGGATGACATCTTGGTCTTCTCTCCGGATCTTCCCACACACCGGAGGGATGTTCGTCAGGTCCTGCTTAGGCTCAGGCAGAATCACCTTTATGCAAAATTTGAGAAGTGCCTCTTCAAGCAGACCTCCCTTCTGTTCCTTGGCTATATTATCTCTAAGACTGGTCTACGGATGGATCCCGAGAAGGTCTCTGCCGTCTTAAAGTGGCCCCGTCCGGAGGGGTTGAAGGCGATTCAGCGATTCCTGGGCTTCGCCAACTATTACCGTCTCTTCATTCCACATTTCTCTTCCCGGACTGCTCCCATCTCTGCGCTCACCCGGAAGGGAGCAAATCCTAAGGAATGGCCGTCCGAAGCGGAGGAGGCCTTCCTTTCCTTAAAACAAGCCTTCTCTTCCGCCCCTGTGCTGCACCATCCAGATAGCAACAAACAGTTCTTTCTGGAGGTTGATGCTTCCTCTTCCGGAGCCGGAGCGGTGCTCACCCAGAAATCTCCATCCGGGAGAATGGTAACCTGCGGCTTCTTCTCCAAGCTCTTCTCCTCGTCTGAGCGCAACTACTCCATAGGAGACCGAGAACTGCTAGCCATCAAATTGGCGCTGGAGGAGTGGCGTTACCTGCTCGAGGGGATTCTGCACCCGGTGGTCATCTATACTAACCACAAAAACATGGCTTATCTACAGAATGTCCAAAGACTCAATCCGCGTCAGGCCCGGTGGTCTTTGTTCTTCGCTCGCTTCACCTTTACCCTACATTACCGCCCGGCGGACAAGAACATTAAAGCCGACGCCTTGTCCCGATCCTTCCTGTCGTCCGATCATGAGGAGGAGCCTATGCATATCATCAAACCCTCCAAAGTGATGAATGTGGCCCCCTTGTACCTTTCTCGTCTCCCACCCGGTAAGACGTTTGTAGCGGTTCCGGATCGTAAGAAGGTTCTTCACTGGGGTCATTCATCCAAACTAGCCAGCCATGCTGGCCAGAAGAAGACCTTTCTGCTCATTACCCGGCATTACTGGTGGCCTACCCTGCGCCAGGATGTGGTAGACTTCGTCACGGCCTGTTCGTCCTGTGCTCGCAATAAAGTTCCCAGACATCTTCCAGACGGCCGTTTCCTGCCTCTTCCCGTACCTGCTGCCCGTGGCAACACATTGCTATGGACTTTATTACTAATCACCCTGTTTCTGCCGGTTCTACAGTCATTTGGGTGGTCGCTGACTGCTTTTCTAAAATGGCCCACTTCATCCCTCTGCCTGGTCTCCTGTCTGCATCTGCGCTGGCTAAGGATTTCATCCATCACATCTTTCGTCTCCACGGCCTACCCCTCCACATAGTGTCTGATCGAGGGGTCCAGTTCACTTTGCGCTTCTGGAGAGCTACGTATAAACTGCTGGATGTCACCCTGGATTTCTCCTCTGCTTACCAACCGCAGTCCAATGGCCAAGTGGAACGTATCAATCAGATCCTTACCAGCTACCTCCGGCACTTCGTCAATGCTCACCATACCGATTGGGTGGAGCGCCTACCATGGGCCGAGTTCTCCTACAACAACCATGAGAGCGAATCTTCTTCCAAGTCCCCGTTCTTTGTGGTCTACGCTCAACATCCCCGGATTCCGTTTCCCGTTTCCGCTGCTGTGGACAACCCTGCCGCGGAGCCTCTGGTCAGCGAATTTTCTACCATTTGGGAGGACACTAGGTCCGCACTTCTTCTATTCTCCGAGCGGATGAAGAAACATGCAGATAAGAGACGTCTGGATCCGCCTCAATTCCGTCCGGGAGACAAAGTTTGGCTCTCCTCCAAACATGTTCGTCTCAAATTACCCTCCTATAAGTTGGGTCCACGGTTCATCGGCCCATTTGAAGTCCTCCAGCGAATCAACCCAGTAGCTTACAAGTTAAAACTCCCGGCCACCTTACAGATTCCCAACTCCTTCCACGTATTTCTCCTCAAACCAGTTGTGCTTAATTCTTTTTCCGACAATCCAGGTACCTCCCCAGCTCCGGTCTCCGCTGAGGACGTCTATGAGGTAGAGAACATTCTGGCCACCAAGAGGGTAAGAGGAAAAACCTTTTTTCTGGTGGATTGGAAGGGGTTTGGCCCAGAGGAGAGAACTTGGGAAGCCAGGGAGAACATCCACGCCCCCCTTCTCCTTAAAAAATTTCTTTCAGGCCTAAAAAAGAGGGGGCGTAAAGGGGGGGTACTGTAGTATCGGCGTCTCTGAACCCTGAAAGGCAGAGATGCCGTCCCACTTCCCTGCCCGGCGTCCTCCAGCACTCCTGCCTATGTTGCTGCCGGCGCACGCAGCTTCCCAGGCACTGTGCTTAGGGCGCACGCGCGCGCGCTCCCTCTCTCTTAAAGGGGCCGCGCGCGCCGTCTTAAGGAGTCCCCGGCCAATGGCAGGAGGACCTCTCATATAATAGGCACAACCTCCTCCAAAATGGAGGTGCCCGTGCAAGGTTGTAGCTTTGTGTGTAACTCTGCTTCAGCCCTCAGGTCCAGTCCGCCCGCCTGACTACCAGTCCTGACCGCCAGCCTGACTACCAGTCCAGCCTGCCAGCCTGACTACCAGTCCAGTCCACCAGCCTGACTACCAGTTCAGTCCGCCAGCCTGACTACCAGTCCAGTCCGCCAGCCTGACTACCAGTCCAGTTCGCCAGCCTGACTACCAGTCCTGTCCGCCAGCCTGACTACCAGCCCAGCCTGCCAGCCTGACTACCAGCCCTGTCCGCCAGCCGGACTACCAGTCCTGTCCGCCAGCTTCTCTGCTCTCCAGCCCGACAGTCCAGTCCGCCAGTCTGTCTAGGGGCCCTACCCGCCTGCTTACCTGGAAGCACCTGCCTGTTACCTGCGCTGCCTACCAGCCAGCCTACCTGGAGGCTCCTGCTTGTTATCTGCCGTGCCGACCTGTCAGCCTACCTGGAGGCTCCTGCTTGTTACCTGCCGTGCCGACCTGTCAGCCTACCTGGAGGCTCCTGCTTGTTACCTGCCGTGTCTGCCAGTCCGTCTACCCGGATCACCCGTCTTCCTGCCTGCCGTGCTCATCTGCTGTACCGGTCAGTCCCTACCTTCTGACCCGTGGGAGTCACCTGCTCTCATACAAGGTCGGTCCCCAGAGTAGCACCTGGTCCCTCTGCTCGGTCCTTCCCTGGTCACGGAGTAAATTGAGCCGCCGTACGACCTTGGTCGGTCCGAGTTGATACCTAGTTACGCCCCTCTGGTCCCTCCTTGCACCGCAGCACAGAGGTTCCACCACCCGGAATCGTAACAGAATCTCATGATTCATTACTTTGCCAACTGAAGGAGACTGTTTCAAGAACCTCATTTTGGCATTTCCTATCCTGTCATTTGAAAAAATAAAGCCAGTGTGTTTGATGGTCCACAGGTTCGGCAGCTCATTAAAGGTTCACATTTCATTGGGACATTGTCAGAACTCCAAAAGAATCCTTGGTTATCATTCAAAGACTTTGTCAAGGACTTAATGGGAAATACACAAGCAAACAATTACACCGAAATTGTTTAGAAACTATTGGAGAACTACAAAATGCTTGGTTGCAACATGAGCATCGAGGTGCATTTTCTGCATAGCCATCTTGATAACGTCCCTGAAAACCTTGGTGCAGTCAGTGATGAGCAAGGTGAACAATTCCACCAAGATTTGAAGGTCACGAAGTAACAGGATAAGGGTAGATGGGGGATGTACATATAATGAGTGAGTATTGTTGGAGCATCAGGCGCAATTGTCCACAGATTGAACACTCCAGGAAAAGCTTTTACTCCAGGGTAACTTTTTACCTTAACTGCTAGCTAACTTTACTACTAGCACATAATTTGACTTGCAGTATTAGTATATCCTTTGCATGAACTAAATAGTTTTAAATAAACATTACAATCAGGTTATTTTTTGCATTATTTTCCATTGTATGTACGTTTTTCATGGTTTTGGAGACAAAAGGAGGGTAGCTTAAAAAGATGTTGTGATGGAGAGAAACTGGCATCACTTTTGGATTCAGAAACTAAAAGTAAAAAACAAGTTTTGGATCTGACGCAACGAAATTTATGTTTCCCAGTGTATCAGTCAGACTGGGTGGAACATCTTCCTTTATCTGAGTTTGCTACTAATAATCAGTATCAAAAGTAGACTAAAACCCCTCTGTTCTTCAGTAATCTTGGGAATCACCCTCACTTTGATTCTTTTTCAGCCTCCGAAATGGATACTCTAGAGCAGGGGTGGGCAATTAATTCTCCTGAGGGGCCACATGAGAGACCGTGACTGCTGTGGAGGGCCGAACCAATAGGCTAAAGTTAATTCTTCTCAATATTAACATATTAATTACATTAGTATTAATTGTATCACTTAATATTGAGCAGAATTAAGTATGCTGATATCCCCCTATATATCATAAGAGCCCACACACAGCCCCTTATATACTGTATGAGCCCCCACATAGCCTCCTATATAGAATATAAGCCCCAACATAGCCCCCTATATTTAGTTTGAGCCCCCACATAGCCTCTCTATATACAATATGAGCCCTCACATAGCTTGCTATATACTGTATGAGCCCCCACATAGCCTCCTACATGCATTATTGAGTCCCTACATAGCCTCATACATTCAAGATATGGCTTCAAGGAGTGTATGCAGCAACAATTCCAGGGTGAATTTCAATTAAAAAAAAAAAAAACTTTTTATTTGAAAAAAATATTTTAAAAAATTCATGATGGTTAAAAAAAATTTCAGTTCATTTGTGCATGCTCTGATGAACTGATATTTTTTTAAACCATCAACTTCCCCCTTCCTTCCAGATAACCAATCTGGTCCAAAAATACTGGTTTAAAGCATATGTGACATGCAGAAGTAGTGTTGTTGCTTCAAAAGTATCCAGCAACTATTAGAAGTATCACAAGCACAGGAGACAGGAAGTGTTGTGCTCCAGAAGCATCCAGCAACTAGAGGGGTTAACACAGTCACAGGAGACAGGGAGTGTTTTAGCAGAGCCCCAGGTGGATTGTAGGGAACTTGTTATTGTAGTCCGGCTGAAGCCGAAGAGAAAGGTGGTGTGTTATCTATATCTGACAGAAGGCAACTGAACAGGATTCAGATCAGGAAAGAAACTAAACACAGGTCAGATAAACTCCCTGAACTAACAGTGCAGAGTATTATCGGGCAGGAAGATAAGGACTGGAAGGAATTGTGTCACTGGGATCATCTCCCTCATCAAACCCTCCCCCCTCCATCTCCATGCAGGATAAAGAATGCAGTGTACTATTGTGTCCTTGTGAAGGAAAAGCCTGTGGTTGTGTATCCATAGAAGTGTGCTGCTTAGAGTTCTAATCTATGCTGAATTATGCTACTGAAGAGACTGTAATACTATGCCTTGTGAAGAAACTACTGTATTGTTACTGGAGCCGGTTGCTCAAGAAACTCAGACTGTACCGTAATGAAGATTGTTGCTGTAATATCCTTGAATTGCACTGGCCATGCTTCAGATTAAATTCCACTGTTAAACTGTTGAAAAAGACTCTTGTCAGATATGTCTGGTCAGGAATTGAATCTATCATGTGCCTGAGAGAAGCTGCGGCCTATGGTCGCTCTGAGTAACGGTTCCCCCAGGATTCAAAAAAATTAATGAAACCCATCTCACCCTATCTGAACCTAGCAGCGTGCGTGTAACATTGGTGGCCTGTACGGGGAGTCCTGAGTGAGAATTAGCGTGTAGAGGGAGAAGAGGAAAAGTGTCTGGAAAAACACAGCAGCACAGCACCTCAATTCAACTCTGCTACACAAGTTAAAGGGGACCAGCCCTAAAGAAAACTCACTGGAAGAAATGGATGTGGAAATGCAAATGGACAGAATTAGTGAGCTGCTTCTTCAGTTAACCTGTGAAGAATTGAGAACAGTAGCAGAATATATAAAGATGTCAGAAGAACAGATTTCTAAAGCACACAACCGCAGGCAACTGTTAGCTGCCATTAATGCAAAAATGGATGAGCTGGGGGAGAAAGAAGCTGAAGACGTCATGGGGACATTCCTCCAGAAGCTAACACAGTTTCTAACCAGGTTGAAGTTGGAGGATGGAGGGGCGGCATCAATTACCAAACGCGGGAATCTCCTGCAGGAATTAAAAGAACAATTCAAAGCCCTAACAACAGCCCTTCAGGAATCGACCAAAACCTCTGAACAGGTGACAGACTCAGACAGAGCCTTTAACCTGCTCTGGTTAGATAAATCAGGAAGACAGTCCTCTCTAACACCACAAATCACCATAAGGAAAGAATTCAAGATCCTGGGACAGATTGGAGAGTGTGAACAGAAAGAGAAACTGTCTTATATGAACTTGTTGCACCAGATCGATGCAGGCTTACAGAAAGGCTACCAGCCAGATGGTTGAGGGGGTGGTGAAAGCGATCAGCCCAGGACTGAACCTCCGTAGTATGCTAGAAATGAAGAGTCAATTGACCTTGCAACAGCTGAAGACGATTTTAAAAGGGAACTATAGAGAAGAGAGTACTTCAGAATTGTTCCACCGACTCATTAACCTCTCACAGAAAAATAATGAATCACCCCAAAGTTTCTTGTTCAGAGCAATTGAACTGAAGGATAAACTGTTGTTTGCATCCTGACATGTAGAAGCGTAGGAGAAGGTTAATCAGCAAAGACATCAAGCTGCAGCTGAAACAGTACCTAGAAGATCCTGGCGTTCTGGACCAAGTCTTAATTGAAAAAATGAATAAGGCCGCTAGTTTGGAGTCACAGAGTGAACAGAAGTTAAAGAATGGTGTGGCGCCCTGCTGCGCATTGGTGCCACAGATCCCAGAGGGGTGCATGGACAGACTTCTCCACAAGAGGCCCTCATAGCATTCACACACCTCCACCTTCCACCTCAGACCAGCAGAGGGTGCCCGTTAGCGATATAAAAAGGGAAGGTGGAGCTAGGCAGCTCAGTCTGGAGTCTACAGTCTGTGAGAAGGTCAGTCTGTTGAGAGGAGCTCCTGCAGAAGCTAGCCTGCAGTGGAGCTCTATCAGTTCAGTCCAGACTCAGAGAGCTCGAGTTAGTGAGCCTAGGGCGTGCCGACGCCAAAAGAGCGGTGAAGAGTAGCGAGGCCTACTGCCCGTGTGAAGCCTAGTGAGGGCCTCGAGTGTGGCCGAAGACGAGTGGAGTAAGCAAGCAACATAGGGGGCAGAGGAGCTTAACCAGCTCACCCCAAAACCATTTACTGGACACCGGGTCCGCGTCTGCAGGGATTCCTTACATCCAGCAGAAACAACCGGAACCCCTGGCGAACTATATGTCCCAGGAACACCAAAAGCTGACTGTTATACCAGGGTCAGGAGTCACGGAGGCCCAAGAGACCAGGGAGTGTGATCTCCAACAGAAGGCCCTACCACCAGGTCAGCAGGTGCAAGACAGAGACCAAGTTAGGCCTAGCTCCAGGCAGGTCAGAAACTTATCAAGGAAAGGCAAGGAACAGGAGGCCCCACACCCGCTCACTGGGGAGAGTCCTGATATGCACCCTTCACCCTGAAGTACTTTGGACCGTGCCAGAAACACCACCAGAAAAGGTACTGAAGTGAACTGTTGTGAGTGTGCCTATTCTTCCTCTGACCCGGCTGGTCCCCTCTGTCCTGTATCCTTCTCCTACACTTACGCTGCCCTGAGGCCCCGCTCCACCTGTGGGGAGCCGCACCAACTAAGCTGCCTAAACACCGGCCTCAGAGGACTGTCGCAGCACTGGTGATCCTCACCAGACACCACAGGTGGCATCACGAACATTTCCCTATCCCACACAACTTTCCCCCCTTCTTTTAAGAGTGACCCCAGGGTACGGGCCCGGGAGCCGGCCACCGCGACATCCCCCGAGATCAGGCTACAATAAGGCCCGGGCGCCGAGTCGTTCCCCATCCCCTGGGCGCGTCATCTCTTCCTGGTGTCATGAACAGGATTCCGTGCCCGCTGCAACGACGGAGTGTTGTGCCCGTTGCCACCGGGTACTGTGCGCCTTTAATCAGAACTGTGTATTTAACTGTGGCGAAGATCGCCGCCATTGTTGGGCCGCCGAGCGGGAAGAAGGGCGTAACCGCAGGAAACTGAAAGGCTTACCTGCTGAAGCACGCGAAGCCCCGGACACGCCCCACACCTTGACGTCAATCCAGGAAGCACCAGGTCCTGGAAGGAGCCCCGGTGAGCGCTCTGACGTAGGACGCAAGCGACGCAAGGTCTTGAAGGATCCAAAACAAGTTTTGGATCTGACGCAACGAAATTTATGTTTCCCAGTGTATCAGTCAGACTGGGTGGAACATCTTCCTTTATCTGAGTTTGCTACTAATAATCAGTATCAAAAGTAGACTAAAACCCCTCTGTTCTTCAGTAATCTTGGGAATCACCCTCACTTTGATTCTTTTTCAGCCTCCGAAATGGATACTCTAGAGCAGGGGTGGGCAATTAATTCTCCTGAGGGGCCACATGAGAGACCGTGACTGTTGTGGAGGGCCGAACCAATAGGCTAAAGTTAATTCTTCTCAATATTAACATATTAATTACATTAGTATTAATTGTATCACTTAATATTGAGCAGAATTAAGTATGCTGATATCCCCCTATATATCATAAGAGCCCACACACAGCCCCTTATATACTGTATGAGCCCCCACATAGCCTCCTATATAGAATATAAGCCCCAACATAGCCCCCTATATTTAGTTTGAGCCCCCACATAGCCTCTCTATATACAATATGAGCCCTCACATAGCTTGCTATATACTGTATGAGCCCCCACATAGCCTCCTACATGCATTATTGAGTCCCTACATAGCCTCATACATTCAAGATATGGCTTCAAGGAGTGTATGCAGCAACAATTCCAGGGTGAATTTCAATAAAAAAAAAAAAAAACTTTTTATTTGAAAAAAATATTTTAAAAAATTCATGATGGTTAAAAAAAATTTCAGTTCATTTGTGCATGCTCTGATGAACTGATATTTTTTTAAACCATCAACTTCCCCCTTCCTTCCAGATAACCAATCTGGTCCAAAAATACTGGTTTAAAGCATATGTGACATGCAGAAGTAGTGTTGTTGCTTCAAAAGTATCCAGCAACTATTAGAAGTATCACAAGCACAGGAGACAGGAAGTGTTGTGCTCCAGAAGCATCCAGCAACTAGAGGGGTTAACACAGTCACAGGAGACAGGGAGTGTTTTAGCAGAGCCCCAGGTGGATTGTAGGGAACTTGTTATTGTAGTCCGGCTGAAGCCGAAGAGAAAGGTGGTGTGTTATCTATATCTGACAGAAGGCAACTGAACAGGATTCAGATCAGGAAAGAAACTAAACACAGGTCAGATAAACTCCCTGAACTAACAGTGCAGAGTATTATCGGGCAGGAAGATAAGGACTGGAAGGAATTGTGTCACTGGGATCATCTCCCTCATCAAACCCTCCCCCCTCCATCTCCATGCAGGATAAAGAATGCAGTGTACTATTGTGTCCTTGTGAAGGAAAAGCCTGTGGTTGTGTATCCATAGAAGTGTGCTGCTTAGAGTTCTAATCTATGCTGAATTATGCTACTGAAGAGACTGTAATACTATGCCTTGTGAAGAAACTACTGTATTGTTACTGGAGCCGGTTGCTCAAGAAACTCAGACTGTACCGTAATGAAGATTGTTGCTGTAATATCCTTGAATTGCACTGGCCATGCTTCAGATTAAATTCCACTGTTAAACTGTTGAAAAAGACTCTTGTCAGATATGTCTGGTCAGGAATTGAATCTATCATGTGCCTGAGAGAAGCTGCGGCCTATGGTCGCTCTGAGTAACGGTTCCCCCAGGATTCAAAAAAATTAATGAAACCCATCTCACCCTATCTGAACCTAGCAGCGTGCGTGTAACATTGGTGGCCTGTACGGGGAGTCCTGAGTGAGAATTAGCGTGTAGAGGGAGAAGAGGAAAAGTGTCTGGAAAAACACAGCAGCACAGCACCTCAATTCAACTCTGCTACACAAGTTAAAGGGGACCAGCCCTAAAGAAAACTCACTGGAAGCAATGGATGTGGAAATGCAAATGGACAGAATTAGTGAGCTGCTTCTTCAGTTAACCTGTGAAGAATTGAGAACAGTAGCAGAATATATAAAGATGTCAGAAGAACAGATTTCTAAAGCACACAACCGCAGGCAACTGTTAGCTGCCATTAATGCAAAAATGGATGAGCTGGGGGAGAAAGAAGCTGAAGACGTCATGGGGACATTCCTCCAGAAGCTAACACAGTTTCTAACCAGGTTGAAGTTGGAGGATGGAGGGGCGGCATCAATTACCAAACGCGGGAATCTCCTGCAGGAATTAAAAGAACAATTCAAAGCCCTAACAACAGCCCTTCAGGAATCGACCAAAACCTCTGAACAGGTGACAGACTCAGACAGAGCCTTTAACCTGCTCTGGTTAGATAAATCAGGAAGACAGTCCTCTCTAACACCACAAATCACCATAAGGAAAGAATTCAAGATCCTGGGACAGATTGGAGAGTGTGAACAGAAAGAGAAACTGTCTTATATGAACTTGTTGCACCAGATCGATGCAGGCTTACAGAAAGGCTACCAGCCAGATGGTTGAGGGGGTGGTGAAAGCGATCAGCCCAGGACTGAACCTCCGTAGTATGCTAGAAATGAAGAGTCAATTGACCTTGCAACAGCTGAAGACGATTTTAAAAGGGAACTATAGAGAAGAGAGTACTTCAGAATTGTTCCACCGACTCATTAACCTCTCACAGAAAAATAATGAATCACCCCAAAGTTTCTTGTTCAGAGCAATTGAACTGAAGGATAAACTGTTGTTTGCATCCTGACATGTAGAAGCGTAGGAGAAGGTTAATCAGCAAAGACATCAAGCTGCAGCTGAAACAGTACCTAGAAGATCCTGGCGTTCTGGACCAAGTCTTAATTGAAAAAATGAATAAGGCCGCTAGTTTGGAGTCACAGAGTGAACAGAAGTTAAAGAATGGTGTGGCGCCCTGCTGCGCATTGGTGCCACAGATCCCAGAGGGGTGCATGGACAGACTTCTCCACAAGAGGCCCTCATAGCATTCACACACCTCCACCTTCCACCTCAGACCAGCAGAGGGTGCCCGTTAGCGATATAAAAAGGGAAGGTGGAGCTAGGCAGCTCAGTCTGGAGTCTACAGTCTGTGAGAAGGTCAGTCTGTTGAGAGGAGCTCCTGCAGAAGCTAGCCTGCAGTGGAGCTCTATCAGTTCAGTCCAGACTCAGAGAGCTCGAGTTAGTGAGCCTAGGGCGTGCCGACGCCAAAAGAGAGGTGAAGAGTAGCGAGGCCTACTGCCCGTGTGAAGCCTAGTGAGGGCCTCGAGTGTGGCCGAAGACGAGTGGAGTAAGCAAGCAACATAGGGGGCAGAGGAGCTTAACCAGCTCACCCCAAAACCATTTACTGGACACCGGGTCCGCGTCTGCAGGGATTCCTTACATCCAGCAGAAACAACCGGAACCCCTGGCGAACTATATGTCCCAGGAACACCAAAAGCTGACTGTTATACCAGGGTCAGGAGTCACGGAGGCCCAAGAGACCAGGGAGTGTGATCTCCAACAGAAGGCCCTACCACCAGGTCAGCAGGTGCAAGACAGAGACCAAGTTAGGCCTAGCTCCAGGCAGGTCAGAAACTTATCAAGGAAAGGCAAGGAACAGGAGGCCCCACACCCGCTCACTGGGGAGAGTCCTGATATGCACCCTTCACCCTGAAGTACCTTGGACCGTGCCAGAAACACCACCAGAAAAGGTACTGAAGTGAACTGTTGTGAGTGTGCCTATTCTTCCTCTGACCCGGCTGGTCCCCTCTGTCCTGTATCCTTCTCCTACACTTACGCTGCCCTGAGGCCCCGCTCCACCTGTGGGGAGCCGCACCAACTAAGCTGCCTAAACACCGGCCTCAGAGGACTGTCGCAGCACTGGTGATCCTCACCAGACACCACAGGTGGCATCACGAACATTTCCCTATCCCACACAACTTTCCCCCCTTCTTTTAAGAGTGACCCCAGGGTACGGGCCCGGGAGCCGGCCACCGCGACATCCCCCGAGATCAGGCTACAATAAGGCCCGGGCGCCGAGTCGTTCCCCATCCCCTGGGCGCGTCATCTCTTCCTGGTGTCATGAACAGGATTCCGTGCCCGCTGCAACGACGGAGTGTTGTGCCCGTTGCCACCGGGTACTGTGCGCCTTTAATCAGAACTGTGTATTTAACTGTGGCGAAGATCGCCGCCATTGTTGGGCCGCCGAGCGGGAAGAAGGGCGTAACCGCAGGAAACTGAAAGGCTTACCTGCTGAAGCGCGCGAAGCCCCGGACACGCCCCACACCTTGACGTCAATCCAGGAAGCACCAGGTCCTGGAAGGAGCCCCGGTGAGCGCTCTGACGTAGGACGCAAGCGACGCAAGGTCTTGAAGGAAGACCATCACCTGCGGAGCGGCGGCCTACCGGAAGAAAAGAAAAGAAGGTAGGCCACGGTTCGCTAGGGGGGCGCCAGAATGTCCGAAGAACAGCACAACGCCGGAGTACCGGTTAACGGCCCTGATGATCAACCCGTGCTCGGCGCCGAGCAGGCCGAAGCAGCCGCTCCACCAGCAGGGCTTGTAACCCCTGTCATACCCATGGCCCTACCGTACATCCCAGGAGCGAAGTGGCTCCCCCAGTACAGCGGCAAACCAGATACCCTGTCTGGATTCAAAAGGAAAATATGGGGTATACTGGACATGTACTCTATGACAGGCAAGCAAAGAGCCGCTGTTGTATTGGGACAATTGACTGGTGCTGCAGAGCGAGAAGTAGAAACCTGGTCGGCCGCAGACCAGGAGTCAGTGTCCGCAATCTTTAAAAAGTTATAGACTGTCTTTGAGGATCGTACTGAGACAGACCTCCGGATGAGGTTCTACAACTGCTCTCAGCAACCGGAGGACAGTGTTCGGGACTATGCCTGGCGTTTACAAGGGGCCCTGCGAGCTCTGAAACAGGTTAGTCCAACCAGCATCAATAATGAAAATAAAATGCTGAAGGAACAGTTTATCCGGGGACTGAGGTCTCAAGAGGAGAGCAGGACTGTGCGTTGGTAGTCGCTGTATCATCCAGATGCCACCTTTGACACCCTTAAGGACATGGCTATAAAAGGACTGCAGCCCCTGGAAACAACTGCTATCCAATGTTACCAGGGTGGGGCCACCCCAGTGCCTGCAGTGTCCACCTTTTCCCTGGTGGCTGCTGAAGCCAAAGTTCCAGCAACGTCCCCTAGTGAGCTGGACAGCCTGCGCTCTGAAGTGCGTCAGTTGAGCAAAACCCTGGCCACTGTACTGAGTGCCCTGCAGCTGCAGACGGAGCCCGAGGAGGAAGGAAGGATCCTGCTAGCCGACAGCCCTGAGGATGTCCCCTGGATGAGAAGGAGGAGCAGTGACCAACGCCGCCCGCCGAAGGACCCTGTCTGCCACTGCTGCCACAAGACAGGTCACGCCGTCCGGAGCTGTCCTTAAAACGAGCAAACCCTGGGGCCGAGGGCCGACACACAGGAGTAGACCCCTCAGGCCCATCAAACTGGTACCGCAGGTTCGTGGGAGGAAGACCTTTCCTGTCCATCGTGCTGGATGGCATCACGACACCTGCTCTGCTGGACACAGGATCTCAGGTAACCATCATGCCTGATGTCCTCTACAAAAGATTCTGGTCCATAGACGAACTTCACCCACCAGATCCAAATCTTTCCGTGTATGCCTCAAACGGCCTCCCTCTTAACCTAGTTTAAGGATGTGGCAGTAAAGGTGGGAAGAGTGGAACTGAAGGACCAGGGACTAATTGTAGTAGAGACTAATCTTGACTTGTATGTGGTACTTGGCACAAATATTGTTAATAATTGTTTGGGAGAAGTGTTGTTCTTGCTCCAACAGAGAGCTGACACTGCCAGACCAGGGCAGAGAAGGGCACTCCAGAAAGAGATCCGAGCCCTTATGTACCAGCAACAGGTAAAGCTAACAGGCGGTGAAATTGGTAATGTACGGGTGACAGACCCGGTACCCATTGTGATTCCCCCGATGAGTGAAATGCTGATTTGGTGTAGAGCAGCAATAGGTCTCAAAGGACGGAACTACCAGGCGGTAGTAGAGCCCCTTAGCTCGGAGCATAGACCTACACTCTTGACTGCCAGAGGGGTAGTGGATGTACGCAATGGGAGGGTGCCCGTATGCCTCCTAAACTATGGGGAGGACGAGGTTAGATTACCACGCTATGCCACTGTTGCCAAACTGTACACAGTAAATAACAACTCCATACACACGGCGGAGTCCTTAACCTCACCAGACGAAGTAGAGGATAATGACCCGAGAACCCAAGTGGAGGATTGGTGTCAACAGCTCCATGTTGGGACAGACACCACTCCTGCCAATCAGAAGCAGGGTGTACACCGGGTGGTTCAGGAATATGCGCAGGTATTCAGTAAGCACCCACTTGACTTTGGGAGGATTAAGGGGGTTCAACACCATATCCCCACAGGTGACCATCCACCCATCAAAGAACGTTACAGGCCTATACCACCAGCACACTACCAGAAGGCGAAGGAGATGTTGCACGACATGAAGAAGGCAGGGGAAGTAAGGGATAGTTGTAGTCCCTGGGCAGCTCCCCTAGTCCTAGTCAGGAAAATGGATGGAAGCATGAGAACATGTGCAGATTACAGACAGGTAAATCGCATAACACACAAAGATGCATACCCTTTGCCCCGTATAGAGGAATCCCTGGCTGCATTAAAGTCTGCAAATTACTTCTCCACTCTTGACCTCACTAGTGGATACTGGCAAGTAGCTGTTGCTGAGGAGGATCGGGAGAAGACGGCCTTCACCACCCCGATGGGACTCTGCAAGTTCAATAGTATGCCGTTTGGACTCTGCAATGCCCCCGGAACGTTCCAGAGATTGATGGAGTGCTGCCTGGGACACCACAACTTCGAGACTGTACTACTATACCTGGACGACGTGATAGTTTACTCCAAGATGTATGAGGACCACTTGAAGCACCTGGCGGAGGTATTTGAGTCGCTGTCCCGGTAAGGGATGAAGCTGAAGCCCTCAAAGTGCCTCCTGCTCAAGCGAAGGGTACAGTACCTGGGGCACATCGTCAGTCCAGAGGGAGTAGCACCAGACCCGGAGAAGGTCACTGCTATCCAGAAATGGCCAGAGCCGAAGAGCCTCAAGGAGGTACGTCAGTTCCTGGGACTAGTCGGGTATTACCGAAGGTTTGTGAAGGACTACACCAAGAAAGCGGCGCCTTTGCAAGATCTCCTGGTAGGACAGTCCGGGAGAGGCAGAAACCCCCCGTTCCAGTGGGGTAAGGAGCAAGCTGAATCCTTCGAGGTGATGAAGTGGATCCTCACCGGCGAAGAGATCCTAGCCTACCCTGACTACAGCCAACCATTCCTGCTGTACACTGATGCCAGCAACGAGGGATTAGGAGCTGTGTTAAGTCAGAAGCAGAATGGCCGAGAAAAGGTGATCGCTTATGCAAGCAGGAAGCTCCGCCCGACCGAGAGGAACTCAGAGAACTATAGCAGCTTCAAGTTGGAGTTCCTGGCCCTGGTCTGGGCCATCACCGAGCGGTTCAAGCACTACCTAGCCTCCAGTAAGTTCACTGCCTTCACTGATAATAACCCCTTGACTCATCTGGAAACAGCCAAGCTAGGAGCCATGGAACAACGATGGATGGCTCGGCTGTCAAACTACCAATTCACTATTAAGTACCAGGCGGGCCGCAAGAACGCCAACGCCGATGCCCTGTCCAGGATGCCTCACCAGTCGGACACTGAAGAAGAAGTGGATGACTTGGAGGAGATTGAGCTACCTGCCTTTCATCGGAATGGAATGGTCCACGAGCAACGAGCCTCCAGAAGGCATCGCGGTAAGACATTAAACCCCTTGCCTCACCACAGCTGGAAGGAGACCCAGGACAGCGACCCGGTTGTCAGCCGTATCAAAGAGCTGATAACCCAGGAAGGTTCCTCCCTGGAGAAGGATGCGTCTCTACAAGCCAAGCAGCTGTGGAATGAGAAGAGCCGGCTGTTCATCTATAGAGAGAAACTGTGCCGGAGGTACGTCAACCCCAGAACCCATGAGATGGTATGGCAGATAGTGGCGCCCAAGACAGACATCCAGATGGTGTTGGAAGCCTACCACGATCAGGCGGGGCACTTTGGCTGGAAGAAGCTAGAAACCCTGCTTAAGTGTCGGTTTTATTGGGTAGGAATGCGCAGTTCCATTGAGAGGTGGTGCCGGAATTGTGGACCCAGTAGCCTCAGAAGAAAAGACTACAGCAGCCAGAAGGCACCCCTGCAACCCATCAAGACAACTCGACTTTTGGAGATCGTGGCCCTGGATCATGTCAAGCTGTCACCCAGCAGGTCAGGATATTCCTATGCCCTGACCATGGTGGATCACTACTCCCGGTTCCTGGTGGTCGCCCCGTCAAGGATCTGACGGCAGAAACTGCGGCGAAGACGTTTCAGGCGTACTTCTGCAGGCCCCATGGATACCCGGAGCAGGTGCTGATGGATCAAGGCCCAGCCTTTGAAGCCGAATTGTTCAAGGAGTTCTGCCATCTTTACGGGTGTAAAAAGATCCGGACTACACCGTACCACCCCCAAACCAACGGTCTCTGTGAAACGATGAATAACATCATCATCGACCTGCTGAAGACCTTACCACTAGAGGAGAGAAATCAGTGGCCAGACCTACTACCTGACCTGGTAGATCTGTACAACCACATACCTGTGAGTTCCACCAATTGTACTCCAGCATATCTCATGCGAGCAAGACCCAGAAAGTTGCCCATGGACCTGGAGGTTGGTGTAGTAGAACCAGAAGCAGATATGTCCACTGAGGACTGGGACACGACCAGACAGGAGCAGTACAGAAGAGTACAGGCCTGTGTCGAAGACAGTCTCACTCGGGTAAGGGACAAGCAGGAAGCCCAGTACAATAAAAGTGCGCCCGCAGAACCCTTCACACCAGGAGAAGTGGTGTTAAAGAGGAAAAGGAGAAACAACAAACTTGATGACCAGTGGGAGAGAGAATCCTACACTGTGTTAAATTCAAGATTTGATAACAAGAAGACCTGTTTGATTAGCAAAGACGGAGGAATAACGACTGCAACGGTATCTAGAGACCATCTGAAGTTGTGTCCAGACCTGCTAAAGCCCCAAGAAGAAGTGCCTCTCACCGTACCGGAGGAGCCTAAAGAAGCAGTACTCCATACTGACTTAGGAGACTTCCCGGCAGATTGGCCTCAACTAGGAGGAGCAGTAATAATACCTGTGATCCACTTCTTTCAACAGCCAGAAGACCCTCTACAGCAAGTAGAGCCTGTAAGTGCTTCAGAAGCGCCTGCTTAAGAAGAATCCCCGGAAGAAGGATCCCCGGTTGGAGCAGAGCAAGAAGGCCCAGCCAATGGTATACTTGCCAGTCCCGTAGAGAGGTTAAGTCAACCCTGCAGTCCCCCAACACTTAGAACTGACAGAATGGGAGGTAGTGCAAATACTAGTGCCTCACCCATCCCAGTACCACGTAGGTCGACACGTAGCACAAGAGGTCAGATCCCTGTCAGATACAGAGAATAGAGAAGGAAACTCTGACAGTGTAGATAATTGCCCCTGGGGTATTGTCTTGTGTATTTTAATGTATGTATATCTTGATATGTGCTTTGCCTTACTAATGGACAATTTAAGTGATATGGACATTTCCCTTGTTATCTCTAGTTACCCGTAAGGGTACATAAAGAAGTTTGTGGCTGAGGACTGTGTGCAGCCCAAAAACTGTTTGCTGTAAATAAATGCACTCCCTGGAGTGCCCCTTTAAGTGACCTCAGAACAAAAACCTGTCTGGCGTGGCAGTAGTGGAGGTTCAACTCAGGATCGCCATGCCCTGCAGCCACCCCAGGGCCTACGTTGAGGGTTTGCTTTGGGCAGGTCCCTCAAGCTACCTTGTACTTTACCCATGAGATGGACACCCTGTCAGGAGACCTCACCGGAACAGACTTAAATTCTGAGGTTGCTTATTGTATGTATGTATATATTTATTATTTATAATGTTTTATTATGCAACGTTCAAGCAAAGTGCCTCCCATAAAGGGAAGAGTTATTGTTGTCACCTGTTATAAAAATTACTTCAGTCCGGGAGTACTGAGCTTTGCTAGGGGGGAATGTGGCGCCCTGCTGCGCATTGGTGCCACAGATCCCAGAGGGGTGCATGGACGGACTTCTCCACAAGAGGCCCTCATAGCATTCACACACCTCCACCTTCCACCTCAGACCAGCAGAGGGAGCCCGTTAGGGATATAAAAAGGGAAGGTGGAGCTAGGCAGCTCAGTCTGGAGTCTACAGTCTGTGAGAAGGTCAGTCTGTTGAGAGGAGCTCCTGCAGAAGCTAGCCTGCAGTGGAGCTCAGTCAGTTCAGTTCAGACTCAGAGAGCTCGAGTTAGTGAGCCTAGGGCGTGCCGACGCCAAAAGAGAGGTGAAGAGTAGCGAGGCCTACTGCCCGTATGAAGCCTAGTGAGGGCCCTGAGCGTGGCTGAAGGCGAGTGGAGTAAGCAAGCAACATAGGGGGCAGAGGAGCTCAACCAGCTCACCCGAAAACCATTTACCGGACACCGGGTCCGCGTCTGCAGGGATTCCTTACATCCAGCAAAAACAACCGGAACCCCTGGTGAACTATATGTCCCAGGAACACCAAAAGCTGACTGTTATACCAGGGTCAGGAGTCACGGAGGCCCAAGAGACCAGGGAGTGTGATCTCCAACAGAAGGCCCTACCACCAGGTCAGCAGGTGCAAGACAGAGACCAAGTTAGGCCTAGCTCCAGGCAGGTCAGAAACTTATCAAGGAAAGGCAAGGAACAGGAGGCCCCACACCCGCTCACTGGGGAGAGTCCTGATATGCACCCTTCACCCTGAAGTACCTTGGACCGTGCCAGAAACACCACCAGAAAAGGTACTGAAGTGAACTGTTGTGAGTGTGCCTATTCTTCCTCTGACCCGGCTGGGTCCCCTCTGTCCTGCATCCTTCTCCTACACTTACTCTGCCCTGAGGCCCCGCTCCACCTGTGGGGAGCCGCACCAACTAAGCTGCCTGAACACCGGCCTCAGAGGACTGTCGCAGCGCTGGTGATCCTCACCAGACACCACAGGTGGCGTCACAAACATTCCCCTATCCCACACAACTTTCCCCCCTTCTTTTAAGAGTGACCCCAGGGTACAGGCCCGGGAGCCGGCCACCGCGACATCCCCCGAGATCAGGCTATAACAAGACCCGGGCGCCGAGTCGTTCCCCATCCCCTCGGCGCGTCAAAGGCTCTGCTCCTAAAATCACCAAAATGAGTCAGCTGAAGATGGAGACCCCCGGTGGCCAGTCCAAAGATCATCATGGAAGTCCTCCAGTGCCACCTCTGAGAGGGAACCTTAAATCACAAACAAAAGAGAGGACCGCCAGAGCTGACTGGGAGGAAGTAATAGGAGAACTGCGAGTCGAGTTGATTGAGATGAAAAAGTTGATTCGTTCCAAGTCAGAACCTGTATCCCTTAGACCCAGGAGTGGGTTCCAAAACAGAAGATACCCGGCTTGTGAAGCGTGACGTTCATCAAATCAGGGTATGGTGTGTGTCCACTGTCTAAGATCTGGTGGGGAAGGACATTATGCAAAGGAATGCCAATGGTCACGATCGTTTGGGTTAAAAGACAGGAAGTGCCAGTGCAGGGCGACTGGTAACCGCAACACGGAGGAGGCCCAAGAGGCAAATCCAAATCTCACCAAACCCCAGAATGGCGCATGAGGTAAAACGGCTGCATCAGTACTATCCCCAAGTGTGTTCCTGTCTACAACAGCTGCAAGAGAGACAGGGGAATCAGTTACTTAATGCCCAGTGTGGAGATCAAACGATGTGCTCCTGGCAGAAGGATTCCTCGGTCAGTAAAGATAGCCTCATCAGCCTAATCGGTGAAAAGTGCTTTATACAGTGCCAGCTAGATCGACTCCTGGTAAAAGCACTGTGGGACACAGGAGCCCAAGTGAGCCTTTTAAATGAAGAATGGAGAAGGCGCTACCTGCCACATACCTGCCTTAGGTCGCTAAAAGAACTCTTAGGACCAGTGGAACTCCACTGCAAAGCTGTCAACCAGACCAAAATCCCTTTCATAGGCTGGGTGGAAGTGACTTTTCCATTGAGGGCCATGAAGAACAGCAACACCATTGAGCATTTGGTACCTTTTTTCGTGACAGGTGATCAGAACGTGGCTGAGGATCCTATCCTGGGTTATAATGTAATCAGTGAGGTCATCACGAAACACAAGGCAAGGATGCTGGTGGTGGATGCAATTGCCACATCACTTGCCATACCAAACGCTGTGGCGGAAAATGTGATTCATAGAGTAAATAAAGCACAGAATACAATGGACCTAAAAGAAGTCAAGGTAGGCTGGCACCCAACCATCATCCCTGCAAACCAAATGGTGGGGGTGAGGTGAGGAGTCTGGGTAGAACCGGGAAGAAAAGTCCAGAAAAGACTGTTCGTGCCAAAAGACTCCTCAGAACTTCCGGAAGGCCTTGTTCAAGGTGAGACTGTGCTTACGATTCCTACTGGTGGGTTTGCTCGAGTGACAGTACCGGTGATGAATACTACGAAACATGAAATTAGACTGGATACAAAGACTGTGTAAGAACACATTGAAACCGTTAAAACGGTATATCCAGCCAGTGTGAGACCCGCCCAGGGGTCTACCGAGAATTCAGTCTCCCCACCAAGGAACAGGAGTTGCCCAGGGGAGGAAATTGCACCACCCACCTCAGGGTCCTGGGATCCCCCAGTATCCCTGGAACACTTGTGTGCTGAAGATATAGCGATAGCAAAACAGATGCTGAGAGTAGAATATCATGCATTCTCTAAAGATGACTCTGATATAGGCTGTATCCCGTCGTTGCAATTGAAAATCAATTTGAAAGACACGACCCCAGTAACCAGAAGTTACATGTCTGTGCCGAAACCATTACACCGTGAAGTGAAAGAGCATTTACAAGATCTAATCAACAGAGGTTGAGTCCAAAAGTCGAAATCGTCCTATTCCTCTTCTAGTGTTTGCGTTAGGAAGAAGGACGGTACGTTGAGACTCTGCTGTGATTACCGGGAACTAAACCGAAAGTCAGTACCTGATCGGCACCCAATACCAAAGATTCAAGAAATGCTGGATAGCCTATCAGGAAGTACCTGGTTCTCTGTCCTCGATCAGGGTAAAGCATATCATCAAGGGTTTGTTGAAGAGTCCAGTAGACCCTTGACAGCATTCATCACACAGTGGGGGTTATATGAGTGGATCCGCTTACCATTTGGGCTCAGTTCAGCTCCAGCAGAATTTCAGAGGAGCATGGAGACCTGTTTGGAAGGATTGAGGGACGATATCTGCCAGCTGTACTTGGATGACAATGTGGTACACAGCAAAACCTTCCAGGAGCATGTTGCACACGTGAGGACCGTATTACAGCGGTATGAACAACACGGAGTTAAGTTGACCCCCAAAGAAGTGTGAACTGTTCAAAAGGTAAGTCTGGGCTTAAACGAAACAACGCCGTTTTGCCCCAACAGCCCATTCTCTGGGCAGCAGACCACCAGGAGGTATTGGAAGAACTAGTAGACTACCTGGTAAAACCACCCATCTTCAGATATCCTGATTTCAACTTAACATTTGTTCTTCATTGTGACACTTCTTAAGTTGGCCTGGGATGGAAAATTGAGAGTCATTGGTTATGGTTCTAGAATGTTGACAAACGCCGAGAAGAATTACTATCTACATTCCGGAAAATTGGATTACCTGGCATTGAAATGGGCTATCTGTGAACGATTTAGAGATTATCTATACTACAGCATAGAGTTTGAGGTATATACTGACGACAACCCTTTGACCTATGTCCTCACTACAGCCAAACTGAATGCAACGGGTCAGAAATGGGTCGCTGAACTAGCTGACTTCAATTTCAGCATCAAGTACAGGCCAGGAAAATGCAACACGGATGCTGACGGATTGTCGAGAATGCCACTAGAGCCTGAGGAGTTCATGCAAGAATGCTCGGAGGAAGTCAGGCTGGAAGCAATTGAGAGCACTACCCAAGCAGTGCAAGCTTATCAAGAGGAAGACACACCATTGTGGTGTCCGTTGATGGTGGAAGCCACCATAAAAGCGAGAGAACAAGATCACCCCCTGTCCATTCAACAACTACCAAAAGGAAAAATCTGTAGAGCACAATGGGAAGATCAGATAATTGGTAGAATACTACTTTATGTGGATCAAAATCGGTTTCCAAGTAAACGGGAGCGAGAAAATGAGTCACCAGCAGTATTTGTTTTAGTTAAAGAATGGACGAAGCTCTACCTCAGTGAAGACGGTATCCTGTATCATAAAGGAGGACAAAACCGGCAGTTGGTACTACCCAGAGTATTCCATAGGTTGGTCTTCAAAGAACTCTATGAAAACATGGAACACCTGGGAGTGGAAAGGACAACCAACTTGATTCGCAAACGTTTCTTCTGGCCGTACACGCAGAGAGATATTGAGAGGTACGTGACCAGGGAGTGTGGGTGTCTGAAAGATAAACGTCCCAACACATCAACCCGGGCACCTATGGGCAACATCCAAACTACATATCCGTTTGAGATGGTCTCAATAGACTTTCTACATCTCGAGACATGCAAGGGTGGTTACGGTGGTGGTGGACCATTTTACTTGATTTATCCAAGCACATGTGTGGCACCCCAGGGGTCTGGTTGCCACAGTAATAGGAATATTACGTCTGAGAGCAAGTGGGAGGTTTCTCTGGTCAGGAGCCCTAAGCATGCAACACCGCCCGCCCAGACCTGGGAGGGGAGGAATCTGCCCTTATAAACTGGGTCTGGGGCGGGATTAGGAGAGTCAGAGCCTGGAGAGGGAAAGTTACAGCAGGAGCTCTGTAGGAGCAGGAGCGAGTGCCAGGGGCTGGAAGCCAGATAGCTCGCCCTGGCTGAAGACACTAAGATCGGACACGGATTCCGAGGCTGTGGGGACATTCAGGTCCAGCAGCAGAATCCAACCGGCAGGGGATTCCAGGTCCTCTGGCCATAGAAGCCCGGAGGCACGGTCACAAGCAAGGGACCAGCACCGCCATCGTGGAGCGGAGGCTAACAGAAGGCCCCAAGTCACCGACCATACGGGTGAGCACCACACGGTACACTCAGGGACGTGGGCTACTTCTACCCGCATACAGCAAGGTAGCCAGGAAGAGTGCAGATAGACGGGGAGGCCTACAACTCCACCTGGCCAGGGGAGACGCTGCTTGCTCACAGACTGACCAGGCCTCTACTGCTAACCAGTACTCCCGGGAGGGTCTGCTTTATAACACCAGTAAAGACCCTGAACTGCACTGCACAGACTCTGAGTTATTCCTGCTGCGCTCGTGCACCATCACTCCCATCATCCACACCAACTGCCCTGAGGCTATACTTCCCCCGTGGGGAGTCATCCCATTCTTAGCTGCACACACAACACCGGCCTCAGCGGTCTGCCTTGCAGTGGCGGTCCCCACTGACCGCAATCCACGGGTGGCGTAGTCGGACAATTATAATACTACTAAGTCTTCCACTGATTTGACCACCCTGGGCACGGACCGGGTCATCGCCACAGAGACTACAACCCCCAGCGATCCGGTTCCGGGTATTCCCCGCACACACGTGCACGCACAACACAGGCCCAGGGGGCGAGCCACATGCCACCACCAATAAAGCTGGTCGAACAGCAGCACAGAAGATCTTCAATGATTTTGTTTGAGGTCTGGGTTCCCTACGAGGTTACACCATGACCAAGGAAGAGAATTTGAGAACCAGCTTTTTGCCAAGCTAGGAAAGTACTGTAGAATTCAGAGATCCCACACAATACCCTATCACCCAAAGGGTAATGGACGAGTGGACCGTTTTAACCGGACATTATTGTCGATGTTGCGCACTTTAACAGCTGATGAGAAGAAAGACTGGAAGAGTTCTCTGTCAAAAGTGGTACATGCCTATAACTGTACAAAGAGCGATGCAACGGGTTACTCACCCTTCTTCCTATTGTATGGATGATCGCCAAGACTGCCAATCAACATCATGTTCGATATTTCGGCGTCAGAGACTTACAGAACGTATCTGGAGTACGTTCGGAAATGGAAGTAACGGATGGCAGAGGCATACAACATAGAGTCCAAAGTGGTTACGCAAGGGCAGAGCAAGAGTAAGGAGTACTATGATCAAAAATGTTATAGAGCAGAATTGGCACCGGGAAGCCGGGTGCTAGTCAAGAACGTACGTGAGAAAGATGGTCAAAGAAAACTTCGTTCATACTGGGAAGACAAGGTGTATGCGGTCGTAAAGAGGAAAGCCGATGACAGTCCAATGTATGAAAACCGATTGGAAAGAGGGGACAAGAAAACCAGAATAGTCCATAGGAATTTATTACTACCCTGTGACTATCTCCCACCACAACAAGACTTCCCAGAAGCAGACCGACATCGACCGAGATCGACTAAGAGACCACCACAGATTGAAGCTCCGGTGGTGGATAGTGACCTTGAAAGTTCAGATGAAGAAGAGCACACCGTTGTATTTCTCTGACCAGCAAGGAGAGGGATGTACCATCCTCAGGAGAGTGAACTAAGTCCTGAGGCTCCAGAGTTTGTACCAAGGAGTACAGATGAAGTCCAATTCAGATCTGATGATTGAACACCGGTCACTGGAGAGACCGATCGACGCTCAGGAGAAGCGGAACTACCAGACAGTGTGGAACCAGCCGGAAAAGTAGAGGAACTTACAGAGGCAGTTTCAGGAGCATCTGAGGAAGCAAGGGAAATGAGTGTGGCGCAAGAAACTCCTGTGGCCGAAGAACCCGTGGTATCTGAGGAACAACCAACCAGGAGGATGTCGATTCAAGAAGTAAGGAGGCCCGTGATGTTGACGTATGAGACACTTGGTGAACCGAGTCAAGTGCCAAGGACTGTCGACTGGAAACAGGTATCTCTGCCTACGAACCAGGTAAGCCCACTGGAGTGGTATTCACCACCGAGATGCAGTATGGAAGATGTTGCCTGGTGGAAAGTCTTGTTTTCATGCTTTGATTTTCCTTAAAAAACTTTAGAAACAAAGAACTGTTAAGGCCTAGTGAGAGAGAGCTGGTTGAAGATGTACGAAAAGCTCCAGCTGAAGAGATGCTGATTGTGTTAATTGTTTATTTCTTACATGAGTACTACAAGAAAAAGGTCGTAGAATAGGTTGTTGTAAATGTTTATAAATGTTATGCCAATTTTACAATGCCAATTTGTATATAAAGTTACTCAACTTTTACCACTGTCTCAGAATTGGTCAGATTGACAAATTAAGATGAATGTCGAGGACGACATTCAAAAGGGAGGCAAGAGTGTGACATGCAGAAGTAGTGTTGTTGCTTCAAAAGCATCCAGCAACTATTAGAAGTAATACAAGCACAGGAGACAGGAAGTGTTGTGCTCCAGAAGCATCCAGCAACTAGAGGGGTTAACACAGTCACAGGAGACAGGGAGTGTTTTAGCACAGCCCCAGGGGGATTGTGGGGAATTTGTTATTGTAGTCTGGCTGAAGCCAAAGAGAAAGGTAGTGTGTTATCTGTATCTGACAGAAGGCAACTGAACAGGATTCAGATCAGGAGAAAAACTAAACACAGGTCAGATAAACTCCCTGAAGTAACAGTGCAGAGTATTATCAGGCAGGAAGATAAGGACTGGAAGGAATTGTGTCACAGGGATCATCTCCCACATCAAGCCCTCCCCTCCAGCATCTCCATGCAAGATAAAGAATGCTGTGTACTATTGTGTCCTTGTGAAGGAAAAGCCTGTGGTTGTGTATGCATAGAAGTGTGCTGCTAACAGATCTAATCTATGCTGAATTATGCTACTGAAGAGACTGTAATACTGTGCCTTGTGAAGAAACTACTGTATTGTTACTGGAGCCAGTTGCTCAAGAAACTCAGACTGTATTGTAATGAAGATTGTTGCTATAATATCCCTGAATTGCACTGGCCGTGCTTCAGATTAAATTCCACTGTTAAACTGTTGAAAAAGACTCTTGTCAGATGTGTCTGGTCAGCAATTGAATATATTGTGTGCCTGAGAGAAGCTACAGCCTATGGTCGCCCTGAGTAACGGTTCCCCCAGGATTGCAAAGAATTCATGAAACCCGTCTCTCCCTATCTGAATCTAGCAGCGTGCGTAATAGTGAGGAAGGGTGTAACCTTCCCCTGGGACTGAAGTAGTTAGAATTACATATCCCCATAGTTAAGCACTCTCTGAACAGCTATTAGTTCAAGTTACGGGGTTAATTTCAGTGGCGCAGTCAGTGGAGTAAGGGGGAAACGTAGTGACAGGGATAGACATTGGGCATGTCTAGAAGTTAGATATAATTCCTTGTGGGGCTGCAGTACTTTTTATCAGCCACAAGATGCCACTGCTGGGCACAGTTGTCAGTGAGAGGCAAGGCAGTTGCTAAGCAGATGGCTTAGTGGGTGGAGCCTCTGGGTGTGCTAAAAATAGCTGCAGCCGTTATTTTTGAGTTCAGTTGAAGCCCTGTCAGGGACGTGACAGGAACTCTTACGTGCGGACGTCCAGGCAAATTGGCTGCTAGGGTACACAGGGGCTCTCTACCCTCAGACAGTGAAAACGTAGTGTGAATATCTCCTCACACAGGAGTCCCATTAGAAGGCCGGAGAAACTCAACGGAGGTATTGAGGACCCGGAGCACTTCTAGTCTGCAGGTAGCAGAGGAAAATAGGACTCCAGGATAAGCCATGAGGGAGATAAAGGATCTGGGCATGCTGTCGCTGGTGAGGAACCATCTCTTAGGCTAAGGAATAGAAACAGAGAGATGCTTCACCTAAAGCGGGCACCAGGGCTGAAGATGATTTTAGCACCTGTATGGGAGACAAGAACCTGTTGGGCCTGATCCAATCTACCAGACTGTAAATATTGTAATTACTCCTTTCCCCCAAGTAAAACGCCAGTTATGGTTTATAACTTTGTGTCCTCTGAAATTATTACTGCCACGGTCCCAGAAGAGAAATGTCTGGAGACAGCCGCGACCGGATGGTGTAAAGTAAGTGAAGAATGTCACATGCACAGCCACACATCATAGGGAGGACTGTCTGTAAGGTTCCAAAGTGAGCAGAGGCCACAACTCGCCCACTACTACCTCGCTGGGGCAACTTACACTTGTAACACATACCGCTGGCCTGTTCACCATTGTAGAAATCCTCCTATTGTGTTTGTTAGAGCCAGTCTGGAATATGAAGTACAAGAGATCCTTTATTCTTGAATAGTGTACTTGTGGTATCTTGTACATTGGAAAGGTTATTGGAGTTTCAGCTAGTAACATCAATGCCAACAACCTGATTAGGAGTTTTCACTGATCATTTCTTTATAAGCCTTGTTCTAAGGGTCCAGAGACCCCCATAAAATGAGGGTTACTTTAATATCCATATACAAACTCACACCTTCTAATTATGCATCTGTCACTATGTAGTGCCGAACCTTCAATGCAAATGATGTTGGGTGACAATGTAGCAGTTTTGTTTAGTATTCTGGGACTTGTGGTGCCAACCAGGCAGAGAGCTTGTGGGTTAATTCCTGAACATTGTTATCTCATTTGCTCCCTGCTGTGAGCCTCTGGCAGATCAGCATACTATTCAAACCCCTAGAAGTCTATTTTAATTTGCCAGTTATGGGTGACACTCACTCTGGTTCACTGCTGTATACTGCTCTGACCTAGTAAGTTTATTCCAATCTTTGATCTCGTCTTCTGTTTAGACTACCCTACTGCCTTACTATTTTTTACCTGATCCTGACCTCTTGATACTTACCTTGCATTTTATCTATCCTCTGCCAGCCCAATTCACCGACTAGCAGTCACTCCATGGACACAACGCAGGGACACCACCCAATTCCTGTATAGGAATTAAAGGATTAAGGCCAGGGTTTCCTTGAATCTTGCTAGACAGAGTGGCTCGCGCAGAGCCTGTCCATGGAAGTCCGTTTAAATGCTGTCAGTCTTCCACTAACAGTCCCTCTTTACACACATATTAGCCTCCTTGCTGTCAGATCACTAAACTGCAAGAAGTGGAGGGATAGATCAGGGATCCTATTAGGCAGGTTGGTCCACAAGTGGACCATAATTTCAACCACAGAAGAAATGTCAGTTGGTGCTACCTCAGATGAAAATATACTGTATGTATAAAACATTATACTATTTTTAATTGATGTATATTGCAAGTACACGAGAACTGGTGAAACAGCTAAGCTGAAAGTTAAGGGCAATATGGTAAAACAGCGGATAGAATATTAGCTAAAATAAAATGACTGTTGAAAATGGGAAACGTGTTTTAGGTAACAGCTCTGTAGTCTTTGTGTAGTTTCTCAGTGAAAGAAAGCAGAAATAATTTGTATTTAACTGGACAATCTGAGTAATATTTGGCTCACACCCACAGCCAATTAAAAACATATTCTCTAAAGGCAGTGACTCCTTTCCAGCACTCAACATTTTATTGAGTTTACACAATGTCTGCGGCTAATTATTAAGAGAAGATAAAACATGCATAAATCAGAACATAACAGACAAGCAGCATTTATGTAGAAGTTCACATGACTCACTCTAGCATTTATACAAAGTTCAAAAAACATACTTCCTTACTTCATATTACAAGGTCATATCGTACTGAGGGCGAATTCACGTGGCAGATTTGTAGCAGAAATGTCTGTGATTACGACTCGCCCCCAGAGCCGTGGGGTACTCGGCAGCCGGGACTATGGATGCTGGTGGGGGATATCACGGTGGCTGGCCCGGTCCGTGGCCCAGGGCGGTCAACAAAAAAAAAGGGGGCTTTGGGTTTATATGGGGTTTTGGAATAGTTTGACGCCACCTGTGGAATGCGGCCAAAGGGAGCCACCGCGGCGGAGCAGTCCTCTGAAGCTGATGTTACTGCAGCAGGGATAGTGTGGCTCTCCACAGGAAGAGCTAGCTCCAGGGCAGTGTAGGTGTGTTGTTGCGCTGGGCATTGTAGTGCAGGGGGGAAGATGGCGCAGCTAAAATAATGGACGGAGGCAGTGCGGTGCAGTCAGCCGAGTCTTTACTCACAGTTGTTAAGTTCCTCAGGGTGTACTGTCCAGCTTACAGCCTCCCACGTCGCGCTGCATTCACCAGGACGAGGGTTCTGCTCTTCCTCAGGCAATTTGGGAGCACCTGACAGAAACCCACTTCCTTGTGTTCCTCTCTCTAGACCGTCTTCACGCTGGGTCTTCTCCCTCCTGCCCTGCGCTTCCCCACTCTCAGTCCCGCTCGGGTGCTCTGAAGTCCCTCCTGTCTCACTGGAGTTCCCGGACCTGCTTGACCCTCACGGAGATTAGAATGAGGCTTTGGCAACTGGACTATGTAAGCCAGAAGCCTCCGGTTTTTCCAGCCGAGACCTGGAGTAACACGGCTGGTCCAGGGGCCGGTCCCCTTCTTGTGGCCTACGATCCCTCTGTCTTCTGGCAGATTCGGGGCGTACGGGTGCCATCCTGCACTCACCGTACTTCCTGGGATCCCTTCAATAGAATGGAGCCTACTCCTCTGCACCCTTCCTGGGCCTCTAGGACTGGGCCCTACTGGTGGAACAGAGCTCCTAGAGAGACTCTGCTCCCTGGCTCACTGTCCTCACTCACTCGGGCGTGCACCGAGCAGTAGCGAGCATGCTCGCTCATCACTAGTAATTACCTCATAAATTGACACTGGTCAGGATTGTAAAAATTGGCCTGGCTGTTAAAGTGCAAACAGCCTTCAGGGGTAAAGGGGTTAAAATAATAAAAGAAAAACATATACTCAACTAACCCCGGATACCTACAAATCTTGCAGCTGCAAGGCATAGGTGGCAGAACATGGAGATGTCATCTCATCAGAATCTCTTTGCGATTACTTCATCACATTGCTCCACCCACGCCTGCAATTGATCCAGTCAGATACCTTTCAGTTTTGTAGGCCGCAGGCCTAAAGTGATCTGAGGACTACAGAATAGAGAGCTATAGTGCGATGAGGCCATGTCTCACTTCTCTACCACAGAGTTTAACTGTATCAGCATGCTGTACATGCCAATACAGTTAAGAGTGGCAGCCATTCTGGGAAGGCCCTTCCAAAAGGAAGGGCCAGGGGTGGCCACCCACTCAGCCCCCCCACCCCGGTAGCTAATCTCCTGGTGCAGACACACTACAGCTTCTTCTGAAAAGATATCTGAAATGAGCAATTTTCCACTTGATTATCATTAAAGACAATATTACAATAAAAAATAACACCTATATATACAGTAAATAACAGAGACTCCACCATTGATAATAGATGATGAATACAGCTCTACACCTTCACTTCACTATACCGTGACCCTATGCACATATCAAAGAGAATTTCCACAACACTCTCCCTTTGTAGTTATTAAGTTGCTGGCTGAGGTTTCTTGAGTCCATGTGGTTGCTGTAATCAAAATCACAGCTCAAACCATACTGCTACCCCCATACTCAGTTATAGAATGTAAAATACCTAAAATCTACATGATATAAATAAGAAAAAACAATTAGAAGAAAATAGTATGTTTTAGTATATTTTTTACTACAAGAGATTCATCCTCATTGTGGTGTGCCTCTAGAGACATAGGTGTGGCAGTATTGTAAAGAGTTTATAAATCACAGCCATGGCTTTGTTCTTAAGGGCAGAGTCAGATGGCCATCTAAATCAGAACGAGAACGGAACGCAGTGCATGGACTGCCTGGCGGCTCTCCCAACCCGAGCGTGACAGCTGCATGTATTTCTATTTCTATACAGCTGTCATACTTGGGTTGGAGAGCCACTGGCCAGTCAGTACACTACGTTCCGATTTCGCTCTGATTTATACCACCGTCTGACTCTGCCCTAAGAAAAACTCATTGTTTAGCATAACTGCATTGCAAACAGCAGCAACATTTTAGCTTACTAGGTGGAAATAATTTTTCTTTGATCTTGGAAATATCAGAGGGAATTCTCATACGCAGGTTTCTTTCAGAAGTTTCTATGACTGAAAATCAAGTTTATATCCATATACTAAATATTTAGATATAAATATATAATTGTGGTGCCCCTGAGGGTTCAGTCGCCACAGAGGTACTGCACCTCACCCAGAAGTGTGGTATCTCCTTCTCTCAGGTAAGGAGGTAGTGCTGCCCGGAACCCCAACACCCACATTCAACACTACACTGCTCCAGGCCGGCTGGAAGGGCAACATGCGTGCGCAGAGCTGAGCCCTGACCCTGGCTGGAGTGGGGGGAACCCAAAGGTAGGGGGAACCAGTAGTGGGTGTGGGTGGAGGAAGCAGTTTAGGGGAGCACCATAGTAGTAGGTATATAATGGGAAGCCATCTTAGGGGAGAGAGTGTGTTCAGAGGAGTGAGTGAGTGAGGACAGTCAGCCAGGGAGCAGAGTCTCTCTAGGAGCTCTGTTCCACCAGTAGGGCCCAGTCTTAGAGGCCCAGGAGGGGAGCAGAGGAGTAGGCTCTGTTCTATTGAAGGGATCCCAGGGGGTACGGCGAGTGCAGGACGGCACCCGTAGGCCCCGAATCTGTCAGAAGACAGAGGGATCGAAGGCTGCAAGAAGGGGACCGGCCCCTGGACCAGCCGTGTTACTCCAGGTCTCGGCTGGAAAAACCGGAGGCTTCTGGCTTACATAGTCCAGTTGCCAAAGCCTCATTCTAATCTTCGTGAGGGTCAAGCAGGTCCGGGAACTCCAGTGAGACAGGAGGGACTTCAGAGCACCCAAGCGGGACTGAGAGTGGGGAAGCGCAGGGCAGGAGGGAGAAGACCCAGCGTGAAGACAGTCTAGAGAGAGGAACACAAGAAAGTGGGGTTCCGTCAGGTGCTCCCAAATTGCCTGAGGAAGAGCAGAACCCTCGTCCTGGTGAACGCAGCGAGACGTGGGAGGCTGTAAGCTGGACAGTACACCCTGAGGAACTTAATAACAGTGAGTAAAGACTCGGATGACTGCACCGCACTGCCTCCGTCCATTATTTCATCTGCGTCATCTTCTCCCCTGGACTACAATGCCCAGCGCAACCAACAATACAGCTACACTGCCCTGGAGCTAGCTCTTCCTGTGGAGAGCCACACCATCCCTGCTGCAGTAACATCAGCTTCAGAGGACTGCTCCGCGCGGCGGCTCCCTTTGGCCGCATTCCACAGGTGGCGTCACAAACTATTCCAAAACCCCATATAAACCCAAAACCCCTTTCTTTTAGTTGACCGCCCTGGGCCACGGACCGGGCCAGCCACCGTGATATCCCCCCACCAGCATCCACCGGCCCGGCTGCCGAGTACTTCACGCCTCTGGGGGCGAGTCATCTCTGGCGTCACGAACAGGATACGTGACCAACCCGTTATTGGCGGGTATTGTGTGCCTAAGGAAATGTTTTTCAACTTTGAATGTGGCGCCCGCCCCAGAAGAACGGACGCCATTATGTGCGTGATCAAAAACAACAATATGGAACCTCCCATCGTGGGCCGGGTCCCAGAATGGCGCCAAAAGCACACCCTGCCCCTTGCAAATGTGACTGTCCGCGTAGATGTGTCCGTCAAGGCAGGGAGGACGTCAAAAGGAGTGACCGACAGCAGATTGCCATGGGAACGCCCCCAAAAGGGGAGAGGAGGAGGAGAGAAAGAATGGAGACAGGGTGTGGTCTTAACTAGTCTAGACAAACCGCACCCGACAGCCAGCATGGACGGAAGCAAGGATCCAGCCTCCGCCTCTGGCCTGCAGCATCAAGCGACCCCCCTCACCCTGGAGGGGGAATCCACTAAATTGTCCCCGGAGGATGCGGAATTCCTCCAGGGTGAAATCCTGGAGCTGAACCAGTAAGTAGAACAGGCCCAGCAAGCAGCGGTCACCAAGTGGATGAGTGAGCTGCTAGAGAAATTGGCAGCACGGTGGAGAACAGCACCGGATGCCAGCAGCGGCACCCCAGCCCCGGCGGAGTCCGCTGAATACCAGGAGGCCGTGTGCAGCACAGGATAGGAAGAAATCCCCAGTCCCGGGCGCTGCAAGCGCCGACCTGCTCCTGGGCCTCCTACACCAGCACTCCCCGTACCCCACCATGCCCTCCCTGGAGCAGCTGCTCAGCCCGGAACCTCTACCCCCGGACGCTGATCCTGAGGACCTTCTACTTGGTGCCCTCCCGGAACCTCCACTCCCGGGCACTGAAGCCAGGAACCTCCTACTCAGTTCCCTTCCGGAGCCTCCACCTCCGGCACCCGAGTGGGTGTTTGGCGCACCGGCCTTCGATTGGTCCGCCCGGTTCGAGGACCAGCAGCCGTGCCCACTACTCCCGACACCAACGCCCCCGGTTGCCTGCCCCAGCGGAGAAGAATTTAGTTGGGACAACCGGGGGGGACGGACCTGATGGGGCTCCCGGAGGAGACCCAGGCTGAAGCCCTGCAGAGGAAGGAGTTCTGCAGGCGGGAGCTCCAGCAACTGGAAAAGAAGTGGTGCGCTCGGCGGGCGCGCTGTGAGCGATTGGAGGCCCGGAACAAGGCCGCAAAGGCTCAAGCCCGTCAGGCGGAGTCCGCCCACCCCAGCCCCCGTGAAGAAGGACTCGTGGTGAAGTTTGATCTGAAGGCTGGGTGGGGCTTCATTCGAGATCCCGACTTCGCGAGGGACATATTTGTGAACCGGCGGGATGTGGAGCCCGAGCTGGAACAGGGCCATCCCGACCGGAATCTGTACCCCGGTGACCGTGTCACTTACACTCGTCACCACGGGGAACGCGGGTGGTACGCCCTCCAAATGTACCGTCTGATCGAGGACACCCCTACGCAGGACATAGCTGATGACCCGGCTGGGTCCAGCAAAAATCAGCAATACCCCAGGCGGGGACCCCACTACTAGTATAGTAGGTGGGACTAAACTGTAAATAGTCACCTGTAAGGGTATAGGAGGTTAAAGTAATGTTTTCTTATATTGTGTGTGTTTGCATAATTACCCGTCAGGGTATACAGACTCCAGGCTGGGGACTGTGAACAGCCAAAAACTGATTTTGTATATAGTTCTGCACTTCTTAAAGTGCTTCCTATTGGTTTTATAAGTGCAACCAAATGACCTCAGAAGAAAAACCCGTTTGGCGTGGCGGAAGACGAGGTCCAGCACCTACACCACCTATGCCCTGCAGCCACGCCCAGGGCCTACGTTGAGGGTTTGCGGACGTGTCCCTCATGCTGCTACCTTTCCACTCTGTTACCAGTAAAAAGGACACACTGTTACAGAACGTTATGAAAAGTGTTTTAGAATGTTTGATAAATATAACCTGTAACGTTAAAGTGATGTGCCTCCCATAAAGGGAAGAAAGTTTTACTATCTTATAAGCGAATGCATTCTTCAAAATTTTTGCATGTCTAATATACCGAGTTTTACTCAGTTCCAGCCCGCGGACGTGCTGTGCTTTACCAGGGGGGAGTGTGCCGTCCCTGAGGGTTCAGTCGCCACAGAAGTACTGCACCTCACCCAGAGGTGTGGTATCTCCTCTCAAGTAAGGAGGGAGTGCTGCCCAGAACCCCAACACCCACATTCAACACTACACTGCTCCAGGCCGGCTGGAAGGGCAACATGCGTGCGCAGAGCTGAGCCCTGACCCTAGCTGGAGTGGGGGGAATCCAAAGGTAGGGGGAACCAGTAGTGGGTGTGGGTGGAGGAAGCAGTTTAGGGGAGCACCATAGTAGTAGGTATATAATGGGAAGCCATCTTAGGGGAGAGAGTGAGTTCAGAGGAGTGAGTGAGGACAGTCAGCCAGGGAGCAGAGTCTCTCTAGGAGCTCTGCTCCACCAGTAGGGCCCAGTCGTAGAGGCCCAGGAGGGGAGCAGAGAAGTAGGCTCCATTCTATTGAAGGGATCCCAGGGGGTACGGCGAGTGCAGGACGGCACCCATACGCCCCGAATCTGTCAGAAGACAGAGGGATCGTAGGCCGCAAGAAGGGGACCGGCCCCTTGACCAGCTGTGTTACTTCAGTTCTCGGCTGGAAAAACCAGAGGCTTCTGGCTTACATAGTCCAGTTGCCAAAGCCTCATTCTAATCTCCGTGAGGGTCAAGCAGGTGCGGGAACTCCAGTGAGACAGGAGGGACTTCAGAGCACCCGAGCGGGACTGAGAGTGGGGAAGCGCAGGGCAGGAGGAAGAAGACCCAGCGTGAAGACGGTCTAGAGAGAGGAATACAAGAAAGTGGGGTTCCGTCAGGTGCTCCCAAATTGCCTGAGGAAGAGCAGAACCCTCGTCCTGGTGAATGCAGCGCGACGTGGGAGGCTGTAAGCTGGACAGTACACCTTGAGGAACTTAATAACAGTGAGTAAAGACTCGGATGACTGCACCGCACTGCCTCCGTCCATTATTTCATCTGTGTCATCTTCTCCCCTGGACTACAACGCCCAGCGCAATCAACAACACACCTACACTGCCCTGGAGCTAGCTCTTCCTGTGGAGAGCCACACCATCCCTGCTGCAGTGACATCAGCTTCAGAGGACTGCTCCGCAGCGGCGGCTTCCTTTGGCCGCATTCCACAGGTGGAGTCACAAACTATTCCAAAACCCCATATAAACCCAAAACCTCTTTCTTTTTGTTGACCGCCCTGGGCCACGGACTGGGCCAGCCACCGTGATATCCCCCCACCAGTATCCACCGGCCCAGCTGCCGAGTACACCACGGCTCTGAGGGCGAGTCACTTACCTACAGGTCAGGTATTTAAAACTGTGTTTTCTCCGTCAAACGGATCACATATACGTTGTCAGAAAATACTGCCATTTCTGGCTGCCATTAAAAATTTCCTTTAGTGTGTCATTGAAGTAATTCACCGCAGTTTGCTGTTCAAACTACTTACCTACAGGCCAGGTATTTAAAACTCTGTTTTCTCCGTCACACTGATCACATATACGTTGTCAGAAAATACTGCCATTTCTGGCCTCCATTAAAAATTTCCTTCAGTGTGTCATTGAAGCAATTCACACAAGTTTGCTGTTCAAACTACTTACCTACAGGCCAGGTATTTAAAACTGTGTTTTCTCCGTCAAATGGATCACATATACGTTGTCAGAAAATACTGTCATTGGCCTCCATTAAAAATTTCCTTTAGTGTGTCATTGAAGTAATTCACCGCAGTTTGCTGTTCAAACTAGTTACCTATAGGCCAGGTATTTAAAACTCTGTTTTCTCCGTCACACGGATGACACATACGTTGTCAGAAAATACTGCCATTTCTGGCCTCCATTAAAAATTTCCTTTAGTGTGTCTGTCAGTGAAGCAATTCACCACAGTTTGCTGTTCAAACTATTTACCTACAGGCCAGGTATTTAAAACTGTGTTTTCTCCGTCAAATGGATCACATATACATTGTCAGAAAATACTGCCATTTCTGGCCTCCATTAAAAAATTTCTTTAGTGTATCATTATAGCAATTCACACCAGTTTTCTGTTCAAACTACTTACCTACAGGCCAGGTATTTAAAACTGTGCTTTCTCCGTCAAACGGACCACATATACGTTGTCAGAAAATACTGCCATTTCTGGCCTCCATTAAAAATTTCCTTCAGTGTGTCACTGAAGCAATTCACCGCAGTTTGCTGTTCAAACTACTTACCTACAGGCCAGGTATTTAAAACTGTGTTTTCTCCGTCACACGGATCACATATATGTTGTCAGAAAATACTGCCATTTCTGACCTCCATTAAAAATTTCCTTCAGTGTGTCAGTGAAGCAATTCACCGCAGTTTGCTGTTCAAACTACTTACCTACAGGCCAGGTATTTAAAACTCTGTCTTCTCCGTCACACGGATCACATATACATTGTCAGAAAATACTGCCATTTCTGGCCTCCATTAAAAATTTCCATTTGTGTATCATTGAAGTAATTCACACCAGTTTGCGGTTGAAACTAGTTACCTACAGGCCAGGTATTTAAAACTTTGTTTTCTCTGTCACACAGATCACATATAAGTTGTCAGGAAATACTGCCATTTCTGGCCTCCATTAAACATTTCTTTCAGTGTGTCAGTGAAGCAATTCACCGCAGTTTGCTGTTCAAACTACTTACCTACAGGCCAGGTATTTAAAACTGTGTTTTCTCCGTCAAAAGGATCACATATACGTTGTCAGAAAATACTGCCATTTCTGGCCTCCATTAAAAATTTCCTTCAGTGTGTCATTGAAGCAATTCACCGCAGTTTGCTGTTCAAACTACTTACCTACAGGCCAGGTATTTAAAACTCTGTCTTCTCCGTCACACGGATCACATATACATTGTCAGAAAATACTGCCATTTCTGGCCTCCATTAAAAATTTCCATTTGTGTGTCAGTGAAGCAATTCACAGCAGTTTGCTGTTCAAACTACTTACCTACAGGCCAGGTATTCAAAACTGTGTTTTCTCCGTCAAACGGATCACATATACGTTGTCAGAAAATACTGCCATTTCTGGCCCCATTAAAAATTTCCTTTAGTGTATCATTGAAGTAATTCACACCAGTTTGCGGTTGAAACTAGTTACCTACAGGCCAGGTATTTAAAACTTTGTTTTCTCTGTCACACAGATCACATATAAGTTGTCAGGAAATACTGCCATTTCTGGCCTCCATTAAACATTTCTTTCAGTGTGTCAGTGAAGCAATTCACCGCAGTTTGCTGTTCAAACTACTTACCTACAGGCCAGGTATTTAAAACTCTGTCTTCTCCGTCACACGGATCACATATACATTGTCAGAAAATACTGCCATTTCTGGCCTCCATTAAAAATTTCCATTTGTGTATCATTGAAGTAATTCACACCAGTTTGCGGTTGAAACTAGTTACCTACAGGCCAGGTATTTAAAACTTTGTTTTCTCTGTCACACAGATCACATATAAGTTGTCAGGAAATACTGCCATTTCTGGCCTCCATTAAACATTTCTTTCAGTGTGTCAGTGAAGCAATTCACCGCAGTTTGCTGTTCAAACTACTTACCTACAGGCCAGGTATTTAAAACTGTGTTTTCTCCGTCAAAAGGATCACATATACGTTGTCAGAAAATACTGCCATTTCTGGCCTCCATTAAAAATTTCCTTCAGTGTGTCATTGAAGCAATTCACCGCAGTTTGCTGTTCAAACTACTTACCTACAGGCCAGGTATTTAAAACTCTGTCTTCTCCGTCACACGGATCACATATACATTGTCAGAAAATACTGCCATTTCTGGCCTCCATTAAAAATTTCCATTTGTGTGTCAGTGAAGCAATTCACAGCAGTTTGCTGTTCAAACTACTTACCTACAGGCCAGGTATTCAAAACTGTGTTTTCTCCGTCAAACGGATCACATATACGTTGTCAGAAAATACTGCCATTTCTGGCCCCATTAAAAATTTCCTTTAGTGTATCATTGAAGTAATTCACACCAGTTTGCGGTTGAAACTAGTTACCTACAGGCCAGGTATTTAAAACTTTGTTTTCTCTGTCACACAGATCACATATAAGTTGTCAGGAAATACTGCCATTTCTGGCCTCCATTAAACATTTCTTTCAGTGTGTCAGTGAAGCAATTCACCGCAGTTTGCTGTTCAAACTACTTACCTACAGGCCAGGTATTTAAAACTGTGTTTTCTCCGTCAAAAGGATCACATATACGTTGTCAGAAAATACTGCCATTTCTGGCCTCCATTAAAAATTTCCTTCAGTGTGTCATTGAAGCAATTCACCGCAGTTTGCTGTTCAAACTACTTACCTACAGGCCAGATATTTAAAACTGTGTTTTCTCTGTCAAAAGAATCACATATACGTTGTCAGAAAATACTGCCATTTCTGGCTTCCATTAAAAATTTCCTTTAGTGTGCCATTGAAGCAATTCACCACAGTTTGCTGTTCAAGCTACTTATCTACAGGCCAGGTATTTAAAACTCTGTTTTCTCTATCACATGGATCACATATAAGTTCGCCCAAACTCAGTCATATGTAGTGAGCGTGGAAGATACTGTCCTCCATTTAAAATGGGCAAGGCACGTGGCAAGGGACGGGGAACTGGACGTGATGGTAATGGTGCATGCAGAGGCCGAGGACAAGGCCGTGGGCAAGCCGAAATTGTACCACAATAAACACCCACATCTTCTCGCCTGACCTTCCGTCCCGATTTCTAGGGGACCGCAGCAAACCACTATTGAACCCAGAGCAGTGTCAAAAGGTTGTTGGTTGGATAGAGGATCGTGATGAGCGATCACTAAAATGCTCGGGTGCTCGAAGCTCGGGTCGAGCACATTGGAATACTCGGGTGCTCGACACGAGCAACGAGCCCAATGTAAGTCTATGGGAAACTCGAGCATTTTTCTGGCGGTCCCCCCGGCGGTCTGCAGAAGGTCAAAAATTGCCCAAATCGATGGGAACGGTGCTCAATTAAACGTCAGGCAAGCAGAATATACAGGCAGACAGGGTATATAGGAGGGTGCATGAAAAACATAGCAGGGCAATTGGAACACACTAGTGCCGTCCGATTTTCATGCACCCGTCTCTTTAAAAAAGCCGGCAATTCATCAGCGGCATTCACCGGTACCCGACAATTTAGAACAGAAAGAATAGAGCATCACGCATAGATTAGATAGATAGAAACATGTCAGTCACATATATAATGAATAGAGTGACAGTGTTGGTTACTGTACTTGTCATTTAGTGTTAAAATAAAGGATTTATTAAAAAAAAAAATTGGCGTGGGGTTCCCCGTAATTTTAGTCTCTAGCGGAGGTTAAGCAGACGGCTGGGGCAGATGTTTGAAGCCTGGGAAGGGGGTTATGCCCACGGAGCTTCCCAGGCTACTAATATCAGCACCCAGCTGAATACCTAGCCTTTACCAGCTATTAAAATGGGGGACCCCAAAAAAAATGATGTGGGGTCCCCCCTATTTTAATAGCTAGCAAAGGCTAGGCAGACAGCTGGGGGCTGATATTAATAGCCCAGGAAGGGTGCCATGAATATTGGCCCCCTCCCAGGCTAGAAACAGCAGCTGTCAGCCGCCCCAGAAATGGCGCATCCATAGGATGCGCCAATTCTGGCACTTAGCCTCGCTCTTCCCACTGCCCTGTAGGGGTGGCAGTGGGGTAATAGGGCTGGGGTTGATGTCAGCTTATAATGCCAGCTGACATCAAGCCCAGGTTAGTAATGGAGAGGCATCTATAAGACACCCCCATTAGTAACCCCATAGTCAAAGTTAAAAATAAACACAAACACCCAGAATAAAGTCCTTTAATTGAAATAAACACACAATTCTGTAATGTTCTAAATTAAACCATACTTACCATCACGCCCATTCCAGCTGAAGCCAACGATCTCCTGCAATAAAAATAAAATAATAAACCAACCTCATCCTTACCTTTCCATGGTTCCCAGGATGGCTCCAGCTCTGCTACATTCACATGACAGGCTGGATCGCAGCCGAAAGCTGCCATCCAGCTTGCCATGCCGCAGACACTGAGAAGCGCAGGCATGCTTGCGCTCCTCAGTGTCTGGTTGTGACGGCATCCAGATGAGCCGAGTTCATGTCCAATGAACTCAGCTCACCTCATCCACGTCACTGACAGCGTGGGAGAATTCTCCAGCGCATGCGGTGAGCGTGAGAATTCTCCTACGCATGCGGTGAGCGCAGGAGAATTCTCCCACGCTGTCAGTGACGTGCATGAGGTGAGCTCATGTCCAATGAACTCAGCTCACCTCATGCACGTCACTGACAGCGTGGGAGAATTCTCCTGCGCTCAGCGCTTGAGCAGGAGAACTCCCCCACGCTGGGATGGCATTGAGATGACAGGCTGGTCGCAGCTGAGCGTTGCCATCCAGCATGCCATCCTTCATAGACACTGCAGAGCGCAGGCATGCTTGCGCTCTGCAGTGTCTCTGAAGGATGAATAGCTGGATGGCAGCGCTCAGCTGCGATCCAGCCTGTCATCTCAATGCTATCCCAGCGTGGGAGAATTCTCCTGCCCAAGCGCTGAGCGGAGGAGAATTCTCCCACGCTGTCAGTGACGTGCATGAGGTGAGCTGAGTTCATTGGACATGAACTCGGCTCATCTGGATGCCGTCACAGCCAGACACTGAGGAACGCAAGCATGCCTGCGCTTCTCAGTGTCTGCGGCATGGCAAGCTGGATGGCAGCTTTCGGCTGCGATCCAGCCTGTCATGTGAATGTAGCAGAGCTGAAGCTGTCCTGGGAACCATGGAAAGGTAAGGATGAGGTTGCTTTATTATTTTACTTTTATTGCAGAAGACATTGGCTTCAGCTGGAATGGGCGTGATGGTAAGTATGGTTTAATTTAGAACATTAAAAAATTGTGTGTTTATTTCAATTAAAGGACTTTATTCTGGGTGTTGTGTTTTTTTTAAATACTTTAGTAGAAATTCATGGCGGTCATGTCTAATATTGGCGTGACCCCATGAATTTCGGGCTTAGGGCCAGCTGATAATACCAAGCTGGCCCTAACCCCTTTATTACCCAGTGAGCCACCGCACTAGGGACCTGGATGAGTTGGGTACAGCGCCAGAAGATGGCGCTTCTATGAACGCGCCATTTTCGGGGGTGGCTGCGGACTGCAATTTGCAGCAGGGGGGGGGCCAGAAAGCTTGGGCCTCCCTGCGCTGCGGATTCCAGTCCCCAGCTGCCTAGTTGTACCTGGCTGGACACAAAAATAGGGCAAAGCCCCACGTATTTTTTTTTTAAATTATTTCATGAAATTCATGAAATAATAAAAAAAAAAGAAAAAAAAAAAGGGCTTCCCTATATTGTTGTGTCCGGCCAGGTACAAATAGGCAGCTGGTGGTTGGGGGGCAGCCCGTTCCTGCCTGCTGTACCTGGCTGGACACAAAAATAGGGCGAGGTCCCACGTCAATTTTTTTTTAATTATTTCATGAAATTCATGAAATAATAATAAAAAAAAAAAAAGGGCTTCCCTATATTGTTGTGTCCGGCCAGGTACAAATAGGCAGCTGGTGGTTGGGGGCAGCCCGTTCCTGGATGCTGTACCTGGCTGGACACAAAAATAGGGTGAAGCCCCACATCAATTTTTTTTTAATTATTTCATGAATTTCATGTGAATGTAGCAGAGCTGGAGCCATCCTGGGAACCATGGAAAGGTAAGGATGAGGTTGCTTTATTATTTTACTTTTATTGCAGAAGACATTGGCCTCAGCTGGAATGGGCATGATGGTAAGTATGGTTTAATTTAGAACATTAAAAAATTGTGTGTTTATTTAAATTAAATGACTTTATTCTGGGTGTTTGTTTTTTTTTAACTTTGACTATGGGGTTAGTAATGGGGGTGTCTTATAGATGCCTCTCCATTACTAACCTGGGCTTGATGTCAGCTGGCATTATAAGCTGACATCAACCCCAGCCCTATTACCCCACTGCCACCCCTACAGGGCAGTGGGAAGAGCGAGACTAAGTGCCAGAATTGGCGCATTCTATGGATGCGCCATTTCTGGGGCGGCTGACGGCTGGTATTTCTAGCCTGGGAGGGGGCCAATATTCATGGCACCCTTCCTGGGCTATTAATATCAGCCCCCAGCTGTCTGTCTAGCCTTTGCTAGCTATTAAAATAGGGGGGACCCCACATCATTTTTTTGGGGGTCCCCCATTTTAATAGCTGGTAAAGGCTAGGTATTTAGCTGGGTGCTGATATTAGTAGCCTGGGAAGCTCCGTGGGTATTACCCCCTTCCCAGGCTTCAAACATCTGCCCCAGCCGTCTGCTTAACCTCCGCTAGAGACTAAAATTACGGGGAACCCTACGCCAATTTTTTTTTAATAAATCCTTTATTTTAACACTAAATGACAAGTACAGTAACCAACACTGTCACTGTACTTATTATATATGTGACTGACATGTTTCTATGTATCTAATCTATGTGTGATGCTCTATTCTTTCTGTTCTGAATTGTCGGGTACCGGTGTATGCCGCTGATGAATTGCCGGCTTTTCATGTTTCACTGTGAGCACTGTTCCCATCGATTTGGGCAATCACTGTAATGCCACAACCACCATGGCTGTGACATTACAGTGAGTGGCAGACAATCCCTGCATGATTGGTGCTCTAAATAGCGAAAAACATGCAGGACTGGGACCCGAGCACCCGCCCGAGCATCTTGAAAGTACTCGGCGAGCTCCGAGCATCTCGAGTACTGAGATACTCGGGCGAGTACCGAGCAGTGGTGAGCATGCTCGCTCATCACTAATAGAGGATAATGCTTCCAGTCACTTAGCCACCACCACCACCACCCTGTCTTCCACACGGTCAAGTCTCAGTAGCCGTGAGTCTGGACCGCATATTCCTCACCCTGATCCTCCTTCCTCCCACCGTGCCAAGTACCCAGAGACAACGGATCCCACACTTGGACGCTCTGAAGAGCTGTTCACTTTTCCATTTATAGATTAGGGCCTCTCGCCCGGTCCACTTGAAGCGGGCAAGAGGAGATCGAGTGTAGCGATGCCCAAATATTTGAGCAGCCACGGCCACACGAAGGCGACGGTGGGAAAGTGTCACAAGAGGTGGACAATGATGAGACACAATTGCCAGAAAGTCAGTAGGAGGACCAGGGTGCGGAAGTGGAAGACGAGGTGGTGGATGATATAGTAACTGACCCAACCTGGCAGGAGGACATGCAGAGAGAGGACAGCAGCACACAGGGAAAGGGAGGCAGAGCACCCCAACAGGCAGGAAGAAGCAGTGTGGTGGCCGCAGACAGAAGGCAGGCAACCGTTCCCCGTAACACCAACACGAAGGAAGTTGCCAGTACAACTGTTAGATCTTCCCGAGTCTGGTTGTTTCTTAAAGACTCTGCCGATAACCTCAAAAAGGCCATTTACACCACCTGCCAGGCCAGCATCAGCAGGGGTGGCAAAACGACCAGCCTGACCACCACCAGCATGATCAGGCACATGGCAGCAAAGCACCCGACTTTGTGGGCTGAACCCCAGGGTCCAGGAACAGTGTCTGTGGGTGGCACCATTGCTTCTTCCGCTGTTGTGCATGCAAGCCAATCCCCTGTCCATGGTGCATGCGAAGACGCCTCCTGTCCTGCACCTGTCGTTGCACACTCTCAAGTAGCAGCATCAGGAAGCACGTCCATGTCCTTGTCCCAGCGCAGCGTTCAGTTGTCCATACCCCAGTCCTTGGAACGCAAGCGCAAATATGCAGCCAACGCCCCACAGTGCACACTATTAAATTCTCACATTTCACGACTGCTTGTGCTCGAAATGTTGCCTTTTAGGCTCGTGGAGACAGAAGCATTCCGCAACCTGATGGCGGCGGCAGTCCCTCGGTACTCGGTCCCCAGCTGCCACTATTTCTCCCGGTGTGCCCGCATTACACAAGCACGTGTCCCAAAACATTAGCCGTGCTCTCAACAACGCAGTTACCGGTAAAGTCCACCTAACCACGGACACGTGGACAAGTTCTTGTGGGCAGGGACGGTACATCTCACTGATGTCACACTAGGTTAACATAGTGGAAGGCGGGACCCAGTCGGACCTTGGGACGGAACACGTCCTCCCGATGCCAAGGATTGCGGGCCCTAGGTCAATCAGGGTTGCCCCCACGGTCTACAGCTCCTACACCTCATCCTCCTCAGCCTCCTCCTCCTCTTCAGCCTCCATCTCCGAAATGACCACATCAGTCACAAGCTGCAAGCACTGCAGCACTGCCTCGGCTAAGCGGCATCAGGCTGTGCTGAAGCTAATATGCTTAGGTGAAAAACCGCACAATGCTGAAGAGTTGTGGAAAGCTCTGAAAGAGCAGGCAGATCTGTGGCTCACACCGCTGAACCTACAGCCAGGCATGGTCGTATGTGACAATGGCCGGAACCTGGTGGCGGCTCTGAGGCGAGGCGAGCTCACACACGTACCATGCCAGGCCCATGTGCTTAACCTCGTGGTTCAGCGGTTTCTCAAATCCTACCTGGAGCTGCTGGATCTGCTTGTTAAAGTACGCCGCCTGTGTGCCTATTTTAGGAAGTCAGCTACTGCTTCTGCAGCCCTTGCAGTGTTTCAGCAGCGTTTGCAGCTTCCGGCTCACAGACTGGTGTGTGATGTTCCCACTCATTGGAGCTCTACACTGCAGATGTTGGGAAGGATTTGTGAGCAGAAGAGGGCAGTTGTTGAGTACCAGCATCAACAAACCCGTCGGTATTCAGTTCAGACTCCACACATAAGACCTCAGGAGTGGACATGGATGTCAGACATATGTACCATCCTCCAAAACAGTGAGGACTCCACCAAGAGGGTGAGCGGCGATGACGCCATAATTAGCGTCACCATCCTGCTTCTCTGTCTTTTGAAACGCTCTCTGCTCACAATCAAAGAGGATGAATTGCAGGCGGAGCACGATGAGATGGAGCAAGAAACCATACAGGGTGATTACACACAGCCAAGCCTCATCTCATCACAACGTGATATCTCTTATTCCTGAGGTGGACAGGTCTACAAAAATTGGGCTGTACCAGAAGGCCCTTGTTGCGGAACTATTAAAAAAATTCCCATCTGAAAATGCTGGCGGCAGAGGGCACACTTCGTTGGACAACCAAGGAGTACAGGCGAGAGAGACACAACTTCAATCCAGCAGAGGCAGGGGAACACTGTCAAAGTTCTGGGAGAGTTTTCTCAGACCCTCCCATCGCACAGGCCATGAGGCGAAGGGGTACTCTCACAAGGAGTGCAAAGTTTGGGAAGATGCTGAGGGAGTACCTAGCCGATCGTACTAACGTCCTCCGTGATTCCTCTGTGCCTTATAATTATTGGGTATCCAAGCTGGATACGTGGAATGAACTGGATCTCTATGCCTTGGAGGTCCTGGCCTGCCCTGCCGCCAGCGTTTTATCAGAGCGGGTTTTTAGTGCCGCTGGTGTAATTATAACTGATAAGCGCATTCACCTGTCAACTGAAAATGCTGACAGGCTGACTCTTATAAAAATGAACAAGGGCTGGATTGGGCCAGACTTCTCAACACCACCGAATGATAGCAGCGTAACATAAACTCAAATCCAGTTTCTTTTCTTGGGAGGTGTATTCCGATGCACCTTTTCACACCCACACATGGGTATACGCTTTCTGATTCCATGGAAAAAAAAAATTATACAGTATGTTCATGTATACCCCCAGGGGTAAATGTTTGTCAGCCCATACACTTAGTGCATGGGCATTACAAGTATAGGAGGCCCGCTCCTTTCTAATGGGAACATTTTTTTATGAGGCCCTCCTCCACGTCTCTTCCAAGGGGCATTGAAGTGCCTCCAAATTTTTGGCAGCCCTTGCATTCACTGCATAGGCCAACACTATGGGAGACTCTCTCCTTTCTAATGGGAACTTGTAGTCACTGTGGCCCTGCTCTGTGTGCCTTTAAATTCTTAGAGGGGTTTTTCCTAAAATTGGTCAGGCGTTGGACTCACTGCATACCCTATAACTCTATAGTAGACCCTCTCCTTTCTAATGGGAACATGTCGTACCTTGTTACTGTGGCCCTGCTCTATGTGTCTTTAAATTCTTAGTGGGGTTTTTCCTAAAATTGGTCAGCCGTTGCACTCACTGTATACCCTATAACTGTATAGCAGACCCTCTCCTTTCTAATGGGAATATGTCGTTCATTGTTACTATGGCCCGGCTCTATGTGTCTTTAAATTCTTAGTGGGGTTTTTCCCAAATTTGGCAGCCCTTGCAGTCACAGCATGGGCATTACCACTATAGGAGACCCGCTCCTTTATAATGGGAACTTTTTTTTACTGAGACCCTCCTCTATGTCTCTTCAAAGGGTTATTGGCTTGCGTCCAAATTTTTGGCAGCCCTTTCAGTCACTGGATACGCAATAACAGTATAGGAGACCCACTTGTTAATAATGGGAACAACAAAGCATAGCCGGCTGATGGCTCTCTAACAACAGCTAGGGCCGACTGCTGGCCTTTTAAGAATAGTAAGGGCTGTCTGATGTCCCTATAAAAATAGGCTTTATGACTTTCAGAGTCCCTCCATTATAAAAAAAAACAGGATGTGTCTGATGATGTGTCACACACCACATTGCAAGATAAGGTTGTAAAATGTTAAAATGACATTTCCCGGTGAATGCATTTGTCTTAAAAAAAAAACGTAAAAAAAAACAATAGAATCTTTCTTTAGTATAAAAAACAGCGTCACCAATTTAACAACAATGTAATCACATTGTTCAGCTCATGCACCTGCTCCTCCATCTCCAAAATGACCACATCAGTCACAAGCTGACAGCACTGCAGCACTGCCTTGGCCAAGCGGCAACAGGCTGTGCTGAAGATAACATGCTTAATTGACAAACCGCCCAGCGCTGCAGAGTTGTTGAAAGCTGTAACACAGCAGCCTGATCTGTGGCTCTCACCGCTGAACATACAGCCAGGCATGGTCGTGTGTGACAATGGGCGAAACCTGCTGACAGAGAAATGACAGCCGGGGTAGATACGGTTTCCCTCTATGCCAGTCCTTTCATCGAGCTAAAGAATATGGCTGTGGTGAAATACAACTCACACTGAGAAGCTGTTTCAGATTGAAAAACATTGTGCCCACCAGAGGATTTGATTCTGAGGGCTAACCTTTTTCCCCCGCTCAAGAGCCCCATAGCAGCTGCAAAGTTAGCGCTATCATGAACTCTCCTGAGGTAGAAGCCAAGCCTGCCAAGAAGCAGTCCTGGCTAAGAAAAGTGTGTGGAAAGGTTCCGGGACACTCTATGGTTGCTTTTTTACTGAGGAGGAAACACACGCAAACACAGGGAGAACATACAAAGTCCTTGCAGATGTTGTCCTTGCTGGGATTTGAACCCAGGATCCCAGCGCTGCAAGTCTTCAGTGCTAACCACTGATCCAATGTGCTGCCGTTCACCCTCTAATATCTAACAGGCTGGAGAAACTTGCACCTACCGCCACTCTATCTTCAGCTCCTTTGTGAGAAAATGTATTTGGGCAGCCACTCAGTCTACCAAATAAAATTCATAAGAAGGAAATTGCGGATGGCTTCGCTACTGGTACTGGAGGCAGTGCTAATACCATGGCGTCGTACCATAGTTTGCTGGAAATGTTCCAGGCTGGTAGGAGGCAAGCAAATTCCCACAGAAAAGTACCAGCAGTAATGTTCAGGGACCCACGCTTGTAGAAGACGGAGACAACACCGGGAGAAATAGTGACGGCTGGGGACCGAGTATGGACACGAGGCATGAGGCATGTGGTTGTGAAAAGCTTCCGCCTCCACGAGCCTAAAAGGCCACATTTCAAGTGAAAGCAGCTTTACAGGACTTCCTGTGAGAAATGACATAGGGTTTCCCTCTATGCCAGTCCTTTCACTAAGCTAAATACAACTGTCAGCAAAAAAAGTTGTGGACTGGCTCCGTACCGTCCCTGGCCACATTCACCTGTCCACATGTTTGTGGTTAGGCGGTCCTTCTCAGTAAGTGCACTGGGGAGGGCACGGGTAATGTTGTGGGACCCGTGCTTGTGGAAGGCGGAGGCGATACCGGGAAATATAGTGGCGGCTGGGGACCGAGTATGGACACCCGGCCGCCGCCGGCACGAGGTTGTGAAAAGCTTCCGCCTCCATGAGCTTAAAAGGCCATATTTGAAGTGCAAAAAGATGCCCAGAAATCTGGCAGTTTAGTGTTGCGGCATGTGGGTGGGTTGGTGGCGGGCTGCATACTTGCACTTGCATTCCAAGTAACAGAAAACTAAGCAGATGGTGGCCTCTATCATCATCATGGCCTCACCTTGGCACTATGAACTCTCCTGAAGGAGAAGCCAGGGTCCGCCGGAGGAGTCTCCGGTTCTCTGGTGGGCCCGTCCAACCCTGCCGAAAAGCAGCCCTGGCTAAGAAAAGTGTGGGGGAAGCATCCCGGACACTCTATGGCTGCTTTTTTAATGTGCATCGGCCATGCTTATGCATGTTATTTCTCAAACCGCATTGTCCAACTCTGTATTCAAGAAATTAAATGCGCAAAGAAAGATGTGTGTGCGTCAAAGCACCACCGACAAGGGCGAGTTGATGTTGGACGGGCTGACATTGCTTCTGCAACAAGCTGCATTACAGGACTTCCTGTGAGAAATGACATGCTGGGTGGATACGGTTTCCCTCTAGGCCAGTCCTTTCACCGAGCTAAATACAACTGTCAGCAAAAAAAGTTGTGGACTGGCTCCGTACCGTCCCTGGCCACATTCAACTGTCCACGTGTTTGTGGTTAGGCGGTCCTTCCCAGTAAGTGCAATGGGGAGGACACGGGTAATGTTCTGGGACCCGTGCTTGTGGAAGGTGGAGGCGATACCGGGAAATATAGTGGCGGCTGGGGACCAAGTATGGACACCCGGCCGCCACTGGCATGAGGTTGTGAAAAGCTTCCGCCTCCACAAGCCTAAAAGGCCACATTTCAAGTGCAAGCAGCTGTCAAAAATTTGGCAGTATAGTATTGCAGCCTGTGGGTGGGTGGCTGGCCGCATGCATACTTGCGCTTGCATTCCAAGGAGTGGGGTAGGGACAACTGAACGCTGCAGTGGGACAAGGACGTGGACGGTGATTGTTGCAAGTCTGCAACGACAGGTTCATGGCGGGAGGCATCTTCTCATGCGCCAAGGATCACTTATGATGGGCCCACTTTTAGGCAGTGACCTGGGAGTCAGAGATGCTTCCAGAGGTCTTCCCCATGCTGTTCCCATGTCTTTTCAGCACTGTATGCATGTGTCTGATGATGTGTCACACACCACATGGCCAGATAAAGGTTGTAAAATGTTAAAATGACATTTCCTGGTGAATGCATTTGTCTTGGTTGAAAGCAATGCAAAAGTGCAAAAACGCATCAAAAACGCTACGTGTGAACATAGCCCAAGGTGTGGAGGAGTATTTTTGTTTTTGGTTATTTATTTTGCCTTATATACAAGTAATTACCCTGGAAAGGATGTTCCTTAATATTTCCCAGGAAAATCCATTTTGGTTTCGTTTTTGTATGTTTTATTGTGAGTCCGTAAAAGTGGCGTAATACTCTGACAACGTTGTTGACAGCAGTGATCTGGGAGTCAGAGGTGCTTCCAGGGGTCTTCCCCATGCTGTTCCCATGTCATTTGAGCACTGCTCCCATCGATTTGGGCAATTTTTAGGCCCTCAGCAGACCGGCGGGGGGAAGCCGCCTGAAGAATGCTCGAGTTTCCCATAGACTTACATTGGGCTCGTTGCTCGGGTCGAGCACCCGAGTATTCCAATTTGCTCGACCCGAGTATTTTAGTGCTTGCTCATCACTAGTAACGACCCGCTAAACACAGCGATCAGATGATTTACAGGAATCAGTAAATGACGTAAAGAATGGCCTCATTTATATTTTTTCTCTATTAAACCCAATAATAAAAATAAAAAAAAAATCTAACACTGAGGCCGTGTTCACACGTAGTGAAAATGCTGTTTTTCTACAATTTTTTTCTGTATGTTTTCTGCAGGTGTCCGCATCACATGACGCTATAACAATCTTCTCGGATTATTGCGTGTTTGCGGCGTTTCTTTTATGCATTTTTTGGTGCAAACGTGAATCCGCGTTTTTGATGCTTTTCTAATAGTTCAGAAAAGCTTGGTTTCGGTACTTAAAAATGCAGCTGTTTTTTTTTCCTTGCCAGTCTCCACATAGAAGTTAATAGAGAACAAAAGCACCAAAACCGCAGATTTCAGCAGCCTGTTTAGACGCACAGAGGGCAGAGATTTCATGGAATCACATCCACTTTGCTTAGACATTTAGACTGTGTTCACATGTAGCGTAAATGCTGAGTATTTTCTGCTGCTTTTTTGCACAGAAATTCTACTGCGTTTAACTGTCCAAGCAAAGTGGATGTGATTTCATGAAAACTGCGCCCCCTGTGGTCTAAAGACGCAGTTGAATTGTGCAGTTTTTGTGCTTTTTATTCTCTACATCAGGGGTCCTCAAACTACTGCCCGCGGGCCACATGCAGCCCGCGGAGGATTTTTATCCGGCCCGCCAGGCTGTGGGCGGAGAGCGGTGTCAGCGCCCGCTCCCTCCTGCTTGCTCAGGGCCCCGGCAGCCGGATACTTACCTCTCCCCGTGCCTCCGCAGATCCGCTGTCTTCCTGCTGTACGCTCCATGTGACGTCTCAGGTCAGAGGGTGCGGTGACGTCTTTCCACAGCGCCGTCACAGGCAGCACAGAGCGGGAAGACGCCGGCGACACTGGAGTACGGACCCGAGCAGTGGCAGCAGGTGAGAAGTGAGGTTTTTGGGGCTTTTTTATGTATGGAGGCATGGGGCATAATATTAGGGGTGACATCCTGCATGGGGCATAATATGGGGGGGGTGACATCCTGCATGGGGCATTATATGGGGGAGTGACAAGCTGCATGGGGCATTATAAAGAGAGGGGGGTGATATCCTGCATGGTGCATTATAAAGACAGGGGAGTGATATCCTGAATGGGGCATTATATGGGGGGGGTGATATCCTGAATGGGGCATTATAATGACAGGGGAGTGATATCCTGCATGGGGCATTATATGGGGGGGTGACATACTGAATGGGGCATTATATGAGGGGGTGACATGCTGCATGGGGCATTATATGGGGGTGACATCCAGCATGGGGCATTATATGGGGGGGTGACATCCTGAATGGTGCATTATAAAGACAGGGGAGTGATATCCTGCATGGGGCATTATATGGGGGATGACATCCAGCATGGGGCATTACATGGGGGGTGACATCCTGAATGGGGCATTATAAAGACAGGGGAGTGATATCCTGCATGGGGCATTATATGGGGGGGTGACATCCTGAATGGGGCATTATATGGGGGGTTACATGCTGCATGGGGCATTATATGGGGGGTGACATCCAGCATGGGGCGTTATATGGGGGGTGACATCCTGAATGGGGTATTATAAAGACAGGGGAGTGATATCCTGCATGGGGCATTATATGGGGGGGTGACATCCTGCATGGGGCATTATATGGGAGGTGACATATTGCATGGGGCATTATATGGGGGGGTGACATCCTGCATGGGGCATTATAAAGACAGGTGAGTGATATCTTGCATGGGCCATTATATGGTGTGAGAAAGGGACATCCTGCATGGGGCATTATATGGGGGGAACAGCCTGCATAGGGCATTATAAGAGGAAAACAGTCTGCCTATTGAGGACCTATGCTGCCTATTGGGGACATTTACCTGCCCATTGAGGACGTATGCTGCCTATTGGGGACATTTACCTCCCCATTGAGGACCTATGCTGCCTATTGTGGACATTTACCTGCCTATTGGGGACATTTACCTGCCTATTGGGGAGCTATGCTGCCTATTGTGGACATTTACCTGCCTATTGGGGACATTTACCTGCCTATTGAGGACCGATGCTGCCTATTGGGTACAGTTACCTACCTATTGAAATACCGGTTGATTTAACTTTACTTGTTCTTCATTTTAAATATTGTATTTGTTCCTGTATTGTTTTTTTACTTCAAAATAAGATATGTGCAGTGTGCATAGGAATTTGTTTATAGTTTTTTTTTTTTTAAAAATTATATTCCGGCCCTCCAATGGTCTGAGGGACAGTGAACTGGCCCCCTGTTTAAAAAGTTTGAAGACCCCTGCTCTACATGCTTCTATGTGGAGCCTAAAAATCTGCAGATACTTTTTGAAGCACAGACTCAAAGTTTTTCTGTGCAATAAAAAACACGTTATAAAAAGCAACTTCCCATCTGCACCAGAAATGCATCAAATAAGGGGGAGAAGATTGTTATGCTATAGTTTGGTGCGGACACCTGCTGAAAATAAAAAACACAGTATCTCTGCAACGTGTGAGCACGGCCTTACAGACACAAAAAAGCCAGATGTTGTATAGTGAAGCTACATAAAGATGAGAAAGTTCTGGCGGCTCCGACTGTGAATGAGGGAACAAAAAATAATCCTCAGGTCCCAACTAGAGATGAGCAGGACGCACAGGTGACGTACCGCCAGCCCTGGGCGATCAAAAGCTGCATCAGGGACGGAGGGTTTGAGATTCAGGGCCTCCCGTCCAGCCACCAGGTACCACTGATCTGGACGCTGGACCAGAGACCCAGGAATCCATCCGCTCATCTCTAGTCCCAACTGTCCAGGATACAGCGGACAGTCCTGGATTTGGGCCTACACCCTGCAGTCTCGGGTGTCTGCTGAATGTCCCTCACTGCCACCGCCCCTCTGATAACTCCTCCTGCCAGGGGAGAAAGAAATGGTAAATTGGCGCAGATTGGGCTGTGTCTTTCAGAGTCAGGACTCGGGTATGCTCGTATGGGGTCAATTAGATTTTAATAAATAACATCTGCTTTGGATTTTGGCTCTCCAGCCTGTGTACTAATATGGCAAAGCAGCGAAGTGTACAAGGTTTGTAAGAGCAGCCATTGCTGGAAACCTCACACATACTGCAGAAAGCAGGGAAAGCGCCGGCTTCTCTCTCGCAGACAGTGCTTCTGTCTGTCCTTTATGCGCGCTCCCCTTATACGTCGCTCCCTCTAGCGGTCCCGCAGCGCAATTACAGGAAGGCACCGGAAGTGACGTATAACGCCAGAGACGGCGTACACAATGTGACGTCGTTGTTGTGAGCCCGGGCCTACGTTGTTGCTGCTGCAAGGACTGTTACATCCGTCGACTTCACCAGGAAAGGTTTCAAGATGTCTATCGAGATCGAGTCTTCCGAGTAAGTATGGCATTGCCTGGTGCAGAGTGTGCCGCCTCCAGCTGCGTGCTCTGCCGTGTCTCACCTCTGAGCATGGTGCCCGGCGGGCCGCCATTGCCGCCTCATGACCGGTGATGGATACAAGACCCTGCACTGCAGCCTCTGCAGACTATGGTGACCGGGAAGAAAACTGATTTAGCTGAAATCAAGATTTCTCTTCCTTGTGACAACGAGAAGGCGCCATTACTGTTTCTAGAGAGATGTCACCTATGTCTTGTGACCCTGAACTCCAGGCCTGCCTTGTATAGCCCCATCACTGTGCACATCTCACCCGGGAGTCTGAGAACCTACAGCTGTTTTCCTTAGTATAACATGTAGGTTATGCCTTAAAGGGGTCCAGAAGACCCCAGTCACCGGGCGCAGTTTGTTTAAAAATAAAAAACTTGCGGTTTACTCACTTTATCCGGGTTCTGTGTCTCAGCCATTCCTGATGTGTGATATTGGCTGCAGCGCTGACGTCATGTCAGCAGGCAGTGGAGCAACCAATCAGTGAGTTTAGCGGCATTGATTGCCACGTGATGTCGGAGCCACAGCCAATATCAGGAGCAGAGACTCGGCACTGGACCCGGTGAAGGTGAGTAAAGCATCTTCTTGTTTTTTTTATAACAAGTTGTAGCCAGGGAACAGCCCCTTGAAGGGGACCTAACAATTGATAATCTGTAAGATCATCGCTTGTTTTCAGCTTATTGTTGTACTGCTGGGTGGTGGAACCCCACTAATCTCGTATTGAGGACCTATCCAAAAGATAATTATTAGGTCTTGGACTAACGTTTTAAAGGCATTCTTCAGGCAAAGATCATGTCCTGCGTTCTGTGTAGTGCAGGACATGACATGGAGTTCGCTTTTTGGCGTTGCGTAGTGTGCAGTGTCTCAGATATAATTTACAAGACTTCACGTCTAACTACTGGAGGTTCCTTCTCAGCCACAAGCTGTATGATCACCAGTATCTCCCCTTATTGTGTGCACTCACACGTAATTCTGCTGAGGTGATAATACATCTTTCTTTCCTTAGTGTCATCCGTCTGATCATGCAATATCTGAAAGAGAACAGCTTACACCGTACATTGGCAACATTACAAGAGGAGACTACCGTGTCCTTAAACACAGTGGACAGTATAGAGAGCTTTGTTGCAGACATTAACAGTGGCCATTGGGATACAGTATTGCAGGCTATCCAGTCGCTTAAACTGCCAGACAAGACACTTATTGATCTATATGAACAGGTAAGGAGGTTTTTTTTGTATTGGAGATATTTCCCGCCTCAAATAATTTTTACTGCAAATAGTAAAACCTCTCATGAAGAGGTATTTGGCACTAGACTGCTGAGCCCATTGATTGGCTGCATTACTCTCCAATAAATCAAGGGACAATTGCTAAACAGCAAGAGTAGAATTGTTGTATAGTACAAGAAGCTAAATCTTTTCAAAAAAGTTGTCCGCCATATACAGAGTTCAGTAAGAGTTCGGTATTTAGGGTGTCACTAGCACCATTCACTTGCTTGCTGTACATTGATGTGTATAACTCTTATATTTTATTCTCATCGCAGGTTGTTCTGGAATTGATTGAGCTCCGTGAGCTGGGAGCTGCGAGATCTCTTCTGAGACAGACTGACCCCATGATCATGTTGAAGCAGACCCAGCCTGAAAGATACATACATCTTGAGAACCTCTTGGCTAGATCTTATTTTGATCCCCGTGAGGTAAGATTGATAGTGTTCTATTATAAAATCAGTGCCTTATGTTTTATAAGGAATAGTTAACTGAACAGATTATGTCTAGTCCAGTTGTGGCATAAGGAAAAAAAAATGAACCAGCCCTAGGTGGTAGCTTTGTCCTGTTTTGAAAAAAAAAAAAAAATATATACAGTACAGACCAAAAGTTTGGACACACCTTCTCATTTAAAGATTTTTCTGTATTTTCATGACTATGAAAATTGTACATTCACACTGAAGGCATCAAAACTATGAATTAACACATGTGGAATTATATACTTAACAAAAAAGTGTGAAACAACTGAAAATATGTCTTATATTCTAGGTTCTTCAAAGTAGCCACCTTTTTCTTTGATGACTGCTTTGCTCACTCTTGGCATTCTCTTGATGAGCTTCAAGAGGTAGTCACCAAAAATGGTTTTCACTTCACAGGTGTGCCCTGTCAGGTTTAATAAATGGGATTTCTTGCCTTATAAATGGGGTTGGGACCATCAGTTGTGTTGTGCAGAAGTCTGTTGGATACACAGCTGATAGTCCTACTGAATAGACTGTTAGAATTTGTATTATGGCAAGAAAATAGCAGCTAAGTAAAGAAAAACGAGTGGCCATCATTACTTTAAGAAATGAAGGTCAGTCAGTGTGAAAAATTGGGAAAACTTTGAAAGTGTCCCCAAGTGCAGTTGCAAAAACCATCAAGCGCTAAAAAGAAACTGGCTCACATGAGGACCGCCCCAGGAATGGAAGACCAAGAGTCACCTCTGCTTCTAAGGATAAGTTTATCCGAGTCACCAGCCTCAGAAATCGCAGGTTAACAGCAGCTCAGATTAGAGACCAGGTCAATGCCACACAGAGTTCTAGCAGCAGACACATCTCTACAACAACTGTTAAGAGGAGACTTTGTGCAGCAGGCCTTCATGGTAAAATAGCTGCTAGGAAACCACTGCTAAGGACAGGCAACAAGCAGAAGACACTTGTTTGGGCTAAAGAACACAAGGAATGGACATTAGACCAGTGGATATCTGTGCTTTAGTCTGATAAGTCCAAATTTGAGATCTTTGGTTCCAACCACCGTGTCTTTGTGCGGCGCAGAAAAGGTGAACGGATGGACTCTACATGCCTGGTTCCCACCGTGTAGCATGGAGGAGGAGGTGTGATGGTGTGGGGGTGCTTTGCTGGTGACACTGTTGGGGATTTATTCAAAACTAAAGGCATACTGAACCAGCATGGCTACCACAGCATCTTGCAGCGGCATGCTATTCCATCCGGTTTGCGTTTAGTTGGACCATCATTTATTTTTCAACAGGACAATGACCCCAAACACACCTCCAGGCTGTGTAAGGGCTATTTGACCAAGATGGAGAGTGATGGGGAGTTACACCAGATGACCTGGCCTCCACAGTCACCAGACCTGAACCCAATCGAGATGGTTTGGGGTGAGCTGGACCGCAGAGTGAAGGCAAAAGGGCCAACAAGTGCTAAGCATCTCTGGGAATTCCTTCAAGATTGTTGGAAGACCATTTACGGTGACTACCCCTTGAAGCTCATCAAGAGAATGCCAAGAGTGTGAAAAGCAGTCATCAAAGCAAAAGGTGGCTACTTTGAAGAATCTAGAATATAAGACATATTTTCAGTTGTTTCACACTTTTTTGTTAAGTATATAATGCCACATGTGCTAATTCATAGATTTGATGCCTTCAGTGTGAATGTGCAATTTTCATAGTCATGAAAATACAGAAAAATCTTTAAATGAGAAGGTGTGTCCAAACTTTTGGTCTGTACTGTATATATATAGCTCAAAAAAATAAAGGGAACACTTAAACAACAGAATATAACTCCAAATAAAACAAATTTCTGTGAAATCAAACTGTCCACTTAGGAAGCAACACTGATTGACAATCAATTTCACATGCTGTTGTGCAAATGGAATAGACAATAGATGGAAATTATTGGCAATTATCAAGACACCCTCAATAAAGGAGTGGTTCTGCAGGTGGGGACCACAGACCACATCTCGGTACCAATGCTTTCTGGCTGATGTTTTGGTCACTTTTGAATGTTGGTTGTGCTTTCACACTCGTGGTAGCATGAGACGGACTCTACAACCCACAGAATTTGCTCAGGTAGTGCAGCTCATCCAGGATGGCACATGAAGGTTTGCTGTGTCTGTCAGCATAGTGTCCAGAGGCTGGAGGCGCTTCCAGGAGACATGCCAGTACACCAGGAGATGTGGAGGGGGCCGTAGGAGGGCAACAACCCAGCAGCAGGACCGCTACCTCCGCCTATGTGCAAGGAGGAACAGGAGGAGCACTGGGCAGAGCCCTGCAAAATCACCTCCAGCAGGCCACAAATGTGCGTGTTTTGTCCACAAACTGTTAGAAACTTCATGAGGGTGATATGAGGGCCCGACGTCCACAGATGGGGGTTGTGCTCACAGCCCAACACCGTGCAGGACACTTGGCATTTGCCACAGAACACCAGGATTGGCAAAGTCACCACTGGCACCCTGTGCTCTTCACAGTTGAAAGCAGGTTCACACTGAGCACATGTGACAGAGTCCGGAGACGCCGTGGAGAGCGATCTGCTGCCTGCAACATCCTTCAGCATGACCGGTTTGGCAGTGGGTCAGTAATGGTGTGGGGTGGCATTTCTTTGAAGGGCCGCACAGCCCTCCATGTGCTCTCCAGAGGTAGCCTGATTGCCATTAGGTGCCGAGATGAGATCTTCAGACCCCTTGTGAGACCATATGCTGGTGTGGTTGGCCCTGGGTTCCTCCTAATGCAGGACAATGCCAGACCTCATGTGGCTGGAGTGTGTCAGCAGTTCCTGCAAGATGAAGGCATTGAAGCTATGGACTGGCCAGCCCATTCCCCAGACCTGAATCCGATTGAGCACATCTGGTACATTATTTCTCGCTCCATCCACCAACGTCACGTTGCACCACAGACTGTCCAGGAGTTGGCGAATGCTTTAGTCCAGGTCTGGGAGGAGATCCCACAGGAGACCATCCAAAACCTCATCAGGAGCATGCCCAGGCATTGTAGGGAGGTCATACAGGCACGTGGAGGCCACACACAATACTGAGCATCATTTTGACTTGTTTTAAGAACATTACATCAAAGTTGGATCAGCCTGTAGTGTGTTTTTCCACGTAAATTTTGGGGGTGACTCCAAATCCAGGCCTCCATTGGTTAATAAATTTGATTTCCATTAATGATTTTATTTTCGTGACTATGAAAATTGTACAGTCACACTGAAGGCATCACAACTATGAATTAACACATGTGGAATTATATACCTAACAAAAAGTGTGAAACAACTGAAAATATGTCTTATATTCTAGGTTCTTCAAAGTAGCCACCTTTTGCTTTGCTGACTGCTTTGCACACTCTTGGCATTCTCTTGATGAGCTTCAAGAGGTAGTCACCGGAAATGGTTTTCACTTCACTGGTGTGCCCTGTCAGGTTTAACCCCTCTTAAAGCCCATGACGTACTAATACGCGTCTGTGCCCTGGGACTGAAGAGTCTGACCTGTATTAGTACGTCATTGCGATCGGGCACGCACACAGGCTGCGATCGCAGTCGATCGCAGCATTGCGGTGGCTAAGGGGAGGTGATCGCAATACTCACCTCCTCTTCCGGCCTCCAGCGCTATCTGCCGCGGCTTCCCGGGTGTTGCCATGACGACCCGATGTCGTCATGACAACATCCGGGTCACCAGACAGCAGGAAGAGTTTTTGGTCATGCGCAGTACATGACCAAACAATCTTCTCACTGTGCAGCGCTGACAGCCTGCATGGCACAGGGATGGTGCTCCATCCCTATGCTATGCAGGCGATCAGAATAAAAAAAGTGAAAGTCCCAGAGTGGGACAAAGTAAAAAAGTAAAAAAAAAACTCAAAGTGAAAAAAAATAAATAAAAAAAAATTGTAAAAATATTTAAAAAAAAATAAATAATAATCCACCAAAAATAAAAATATAATGTAGCCATCAATAAATATTATTATAAAAAAAACAATAAAAGTACACATATTTGGTATCGCCGCGTCCAGAACGACCTGACCTATAAAATTGTCCCACTAGTTAACCCCTTCAGTGCACACGGTAAAAAAAAAAAAAACGAAGCAAAAAACAATGCTTTATCATCATACCGCCAAACAAAAAATGGAATAACACGCGATCAAAAAGACGAATAAAAATGGTACCGCTGAAAACGTCATCTTGTCCCGCAAAAAAACAAGCCGCCATACAGCTCCATCATCCGAAAAATCAAAAAGTTATAGCTCTCAGAATAAAGCGATGCAAAAAAATTATTTTTTTCTATAAAATAGCTTTTATTGTGTAAAAGCGCCAAAACATAGAAAAACAATATAAATGTGGTACCGCTGTAAACGTACTGACCCGAAGAATAAAGCTACCTTATCAATTTTACCACACGCGGAGTAGAATAAAAAAGTAAAAAAAAAAAAAAAAAAACAATTCCTGAATTGTTAGTTTTTGTTTATTCTGCCTCCCAAAAGCTGGAATAGTAAGCGATCAAAAAATGTCACATGCCTGAAAATGGCATCAATAAAAACATCAACTCATCCCGCAAAAAAAAAGCCGTCACATGACTCTGTCGGCCAAAATATGGAAATATTATAGCTCTCAAAATATGGCGATGCAAAAACTAGATTTTACAAAATGTGTCTTTTAGTGTGTGACAGCTGTCAATCATAAAAATCCCATATGATTCTGGTATCGCTGTAATCGCACCGACCCGAAGAATAAGGTCGTCTATCACTTATACCGCACTAGGAACGGCGTAAAAAATAAACGTTGGGGTTAGGGTTGTTTTTTGGCAACTAGTGTTGAACGCAAGTGCTCGCTACTTGAGTTTGCATTGGGTGCTCAGGTATGCATTGAGTATCGCGGGTGCTCGAGTCTCATCCCCATATGCTTCGCGGCCAAAAAAACCTTGCGGGATTGCCTGCCATGCACGAGCGATCCCCCGCATGTTTTTTTTTTTGGGGTGTCTAATAACCGTGAAACATGCGGGCGGGGACTCGAGCATTTCACTTGAGCACCCGTGATACATGGTGCATACCTGAGTACCCGATGCAAACTCAAGTAGCGAGCACTTGCGCTCAAGACTAATGACAACTTATTCAATATGATGACCTAATGTTATCAAATTCTGTGTCGTACCTCTGGGTTCAAAATGTTCACTATACCACTTGATAAAATCCTTGAGGGTGTAGTTTCCAAAATGGGGTCACTTGTGGGGGGTTTCAACTATTTAGGCACATCAGGGGCTCTCCAAACGCGACATGGCGCCCGCTCTCGATTCCAGCCGATTTTTGCCTTCAAAAAGTCACACAGTGCTCCTTCCCTTCTGAACTCTGCCGTGCGCCCAAACACTGTATTTTCCCCACATATGGGGTATTGGCGTACTCAGGAGAAATTGCACAAAAGTTTTTGAGGTCCATTTTCTCCTCTTACCCTTGTGAAAATAAAAAAAATTGGGGCTAAAACATCATTTTTGTGGAAAAAGTTTGACTCTTTTTTTTTTATTTTCACGGCTCCATGTTATAAACTTCTGTAAAGGACTTGGGGGTTCAAGGTGCTCACCACACATCTAGATAAGTTCCCTGAGGGGTCTAGTTTACAAAATGGTGTCACTTGTGGGGGGGTTCCACTGTTTAGGCACATCAGGGGCACATCCGCTAATTATTCAAGCAAATTTTACAATCAAAAAGTCAAATGGCTCTCCTTCTCTTCTGAACCCTGCCGTGCGCCCAAACAGTGCTTTTCCCCCACATATGGGGTATCTGCTTACTCGGGAGAAATTGCACAACAAACTGCATAGTGCAATTTCTTCTGTTAACCTTATGAAAATGCAAAAGTGGGGGCTGAAAAAATATTTTTGTTGGAAAAATGTGAACATTTTATTTTTACGGCTCCATGTTATAAACTTCTGTGAAGCACCTGGGGGTTCAAGGTGCTCACCACACATCTAGATAAGTTCCATGATGGGTCTAGTTTCCAAAATGGTGTCACTTGTGGGGGGTTTCCACTGTTTAGGCACATCAGGGGCTCCCCAAATGCAACATGGCGTCCGCTAATTATTCAAGCAAATTTTACAATCAAAAAGTCAAATGGCGCTCCTTCCCTTCCGAGCCATGCCGTGCGCCCAAACAGTGCTTTTCCCCCACATATGGGGTATCTGCTTACTCAGGAGAAATTGCACAACAAATTTTGGGGTCCATTTTTTCCTGTTACCCCTGCGAAAATAAAAAAAAATTGGGTCTAAAGTAACATTTTTGTGAAAAAAGTTAATGTTAATTTTTTTCTTCCACATTCCAAAAATTCCTGTGAAGCACCTGAAGGGTTAGTAAAGCTCTTGAATGTGGTTTTGAGCACTTTGAGGGGTGCAGTTTTTAGAATGGTGTCACTTTTGGGTATTTTCTGTCATAAAGACCCCTCAAAGTGACTTTAAATATGATGTGGTCCCTAAAAAAAATGGTTTTGTAAATTTTGTTGGAAAAATGAGAAATCGCTGGTCAACTTTTAACTCTTATAGCTCCCCAATAAAAAAAAAAAATTTGGTTCCAAAATTGTGCTGATGTAAAGTAGACATGTGGGAAATGTTATTTATTAACTCTTTTGTGTGACATATCGCTCTGATTTAAGGGCATAAAAATTCAAATTTTGAAAATTGCAAAATTTTCACCCAATTTCCGTTTTTTTCACAAATAAACGCAAGTGATAGCGAAGAAATTTTACCACAATCATGAAGTACAATATGTCACGTAAAAACAATCTCAGAATCAGGGGGATCCGTTGAAGCGTTCCAGAGTAATTACCTCATAAAGTGACAGTGGTCAGAATTGCAATAATTGGCCTGCTCATTAACGTGCAAACTACCTTGGGTTGTAAAGGGGTTAATAAGTGGGATTTCTTGCCTTATAAATGGTGTTGGGACCATCAATTGTGTTGTGCAGAAGTCTGGTGGATACACAGCTGATAGTCCTACTGAATAGACTGTTAGCTGCTTTTTTATTGCCATAATACAAATTCTAAGTAAAGAAAAACGAGTGGCCATCATTACTTTAAGAAATGAAGGTCAGCCAGTCTGAAAAATTGGGAAAACTTTGATAGTGTCCCCAAGTGCAGTTGCAAAAACCATCAAGCGCTACAAAGAAACTGGCTCACATGAGGACCGCCCCAGGAAAGGAAGACCAAGTTTATCCGAGTCACCAGCCTCAGAAATCGCAGGTTAACAGCAGCTCAGATTAGAGACCAGGTCAATGCCACACAGAGTTCTAGAAGCAGACACATCTCTTCAACAACTGTTAAGAGGAGACTTTGTGCAGCAGGCCTTCATGGTAAAATAGCTGCTATGAAACCACTGCTAAGGACAGGCAACAAGCAGAAGAGACTAGTTTGGGCTAAAGAACACAAGGAATGGACATTAGACCAGTGGAAATCTGTGCTTTGGTCTGATGAGTCCAAATTTGAGATCTTTGGTTCCAACCACCGTGTCTTTGTGTGATGCAGAAAAGGTGAACGGATGGACTCTACATGCCTGGTTCCCACCGTGAAGCATGGAGGAGGAGGTGTGATGGTGTGGGGGTGCTTTGCTGGTGACACTGTTGCGGATTTATTCAAAATTGAAGGCATACTGAACCAGCATGGCTACCACAGCATCTTGCAGCGGCATGCTATTCCATCCGGTTTGCGTTTAGTTGGACCATCATTTATTTTTCAACAGGACAATGACCTCAAACACACCTCCAGGCTGTGTAAGGGCTATTTGACCAAGACGGAGAGTGATGGGGTGCTATGCCAGATGACCTGGCCTCCACAGCCACCAGACCTGAACCCAATCGAGATGGTTTGGGGTGAGCTGGACCACAGAGTGAAGGCAAAAGGGCCAACAAGTGCTAAGCATCTCTGTGAACTTCAAGATTGTTGGAAGACCATTTCCGGTGACTACCTCTTGAAGCTCATCAAGAGAATGCCAAGAGTGTGCAAAGCAGTCATCAAAGCAAAAGGTGGCTACTTTGAAGAACCTAGAATATCAGAAATATTTTCAGTTCTTTCACACTTTTTTGTTAAGTATATAATTCCACATGTGTTAATTCATAGTTTTGATGCCTTCAGTGTTAATGTACAATTTTCATAGTCATGAAAATACAGAAAAATCTTTAAATGAGAAGGTGTGTCCAAACTTTTGGTCTGTACTGTATATGTGTGTGTTTGTGTTGCCATTTTCTCAGACCAGTAACTTTATTTTTCCATCCGTGAAGCCTTATTAGGGCTTGTTTTTTATTGTCTGGGCTGATTGCATTTTGATTGCTGTTTACTGAATTTTTGGGGGCAGTACGGCGAATGAAAAGCTGCATTTCTTTCTTTTTTATTTATTTTGAAATTAAATGTTTTTTTTTGTTTTTTTTTTTCAATTGCTATATTTTTAATGGGCAAAAAGGAGGTAATTTAAAATTGTTAGGTTTATTTTTTTTCTTTACATCTTTTAAACCTACATATATTATTTTATTTTTTTCACTTTATTTTTAGTCCCCCTTAGGGGAACTTGCAATTGTTTGAACGATTATACTTCCTACTACAGTATTGCAGTATACAGCAAAGTTGTGGTTCTCCTAATGCAGTGTCTCCTGTGGCCGAGCTTTAAAGAAGGGCCAAAATGGAAGTGATGGGGACTTTCATCAGGCCCCCGACTCCTATGGTATCCCATGAGTTCTCTGTGATCACAGGGGTGAGAAGGTGGGCAGAGATTTACAGCAGCATTTAAAGGGGTATTTCCATCTTCAAGATTATATCCCCTTATGTAGTAGGTGTAATGATACCAGTATTAGCAAATACCTTCAATTAAAAATGTAGTATAGTTCTTCTGATTAGCTATGTTGCTTACCCCATATGCAGGCCATTGCAGTAGCTTGGGTATCCATTGTTACGACCACTCATATAGTGACAGCTGTTAGTGGTCGTAACCATGGATACCTAAGCTACTGCAATGCCTGCACATGGGGTAAGCAACATGGCTAATCAGAAGAACTACACTATATTTCTAATTGAAAGTATTTGCTAATACGGTTTTCATTACACCTACTGCATATTGGGATAGGATCTTTGAGATGGGAATACCCCTTTAAATGCATAAACTGCTCCGGTCGCAGCATATGCCAGCTATGCTACTCAGCCAGCATCTGCTTGGTATGATGGTGGCTCAGCTGCTGATCAAGATTCTTAAATGTCTTAGTGATCTCTAATGAAAATATATGTAATAAGTCGTTAAAGAGTTGACATTTTTCTAACTGTGTCAAATGAATAATAAAGACTTAAAAAAAAGGAGAGTGCATTTTTTTGCAAAAAAAATGTTGAATTTTGCTCCTTATGCATTTTCTGAACTTGGATGAATTTTTATGATTCCTACAGGCATATCCAGATGGCAGCAGCAAAGAGAAAAGAAGAGCAGCGATAGCCCAAGCTCTTGCAGGTGAAGTGAGTGTGGTACCTCCATCTCGTCTCATGGCTTTGCTGGGGCAGGTAAGCAAATAATAACTAGAGGCAATTTTTTATTTATTTATTTTTTTCATTTTTTCAGTTGGACCCACAATGGTCACAGAAATAACTTGAATCTGACAAAAGTAATAATAAATTAAAAATCTATGAAAATTAACAAATGAAAGTCAGACATTGCTTTTCAACCCTGCTTCCACAGAATTTAAAAAAAAATTAAACTCATGAAATAGGCCTGGACAGAAATGATGGTACCTCTGAAAATAACAGATAATGTGACAAAAGGGACTTGTTAAATCAAGTTGTGTCCACTAATTAGTATCACAGATGTCTACAATCTTGTAATCAGTCAGTGGGCCTGTATATAGGTCTACAGATACTCAATGTGCTGTTTGGTGACATGGTGTGTACCACACGCAACATGGACCAGAGGAAGCAAAGGAAAGAGTTGTCTCAGGAGATTAGAAAGAAAATTATAGAAAAGCATGTTAAACGTAAAGGTTATAAGACCATCTCCAAGACGGCCAAGGAGAACACCATTGTTGAAAAAAAATATATAAAAAAGCCAGACTGGAATTTGCCAAACTACATGTTGACAAGCGACAAAGCTTCTGGGAGAATGTCCTATGGACAGATGAGACAAAAATGGAAGTTTTTGGCAAGGCACATCAGCTCTATGTTCACAGATGGAAAAATGAAGCATATGAAGGAAAGAACACTGTCCCTACTGTGAAACATGGAGGAGGCTCTGTTCTGTTCTGGGGCTGCTTTGCTGCATCTGGCACAGGGTGTCTTGAATCTGTGCAGGGTATAATGAAATCTCAAGACTATCAATGGATTCTAGAGAGAAATGTGCTGCCCAGTGTCAGAAAGCTTGGTCTCAGTCGCAGGTCATGGGTCTTGCAACAGGATAATGACCCAAGAATGGCTAAGAGGAAAACATTGGACTATTCTGAAGTGGCCTTCTATGAGCCCTGACCTAAATCCTATTGAGCATCTTTGGAAAGAGCTGAAACATGCCATCTGGAAAAGGCAAACTTCAAACACGAGACAACTGGAGCAGTTTACTCATGAGGAGTGGGCCAAAATACCTGTCGAGAGGTGCAGAAGTCTCATTGACAGTTACAGGAATCGTTTGATTGCAGTGATTGTCTCAAAAGGTTGTTCAACAAAATATTAAGTTAAGGGTACAATCATTTCTGTCCAGGCCTATTTCATGAGTTTAATTTTTTTTTAAATTCTGTGAAATCAGGGTTGAAAAGCAATGTCTGACTTTCATTTGTTCATTTTCAAAGATTTTTAATTTATTACTTTTGTCAGATTCAAGTTATTTCTGTGACCATTGTGGGTTTTTCTTTCATTAAACGAGGGGTACCAACAATTTTGACCACATGTGTACATCCAGAAGTATTTGGACACCTGATGATCACCTCTGTGTCTTAAGCCAGGAGAAGAAAGGGTGTTATATCTGTTTTGTGTAGTACTTCAGGCATATAGACGGCAAAGGAAGTCTTGTTTCACAAATTCTCTCTTTTCCAGGCTTTAAAATGGCAGCAGCATCAGGGACTGTTACCTCCAGGAATGACCATTGATTTGTTCCGTGGTAAAGCGGCTGTGAAGGATGTAGAGGAAGAAAAATTCCCTACACAACTGAGCAGACACATAAAGGTAAAGCAATGAATGTATATTGTAATGCTGCTCTTTTTGTGCTTTGCAATGTCCCCACTGTGTGTTATGAGTCGACTGTGTTTCTCATGACCTGACTGTATTGTGTCTCCAAGTCTCTTGAACATAGAAAAACTGCAGCTGACAAAAGTGAATATAAAAACAGCATATACACTCGTGCTTGAAAGTTTGTGTATCCGTCAGAATTTTCCATATTTCTGCATAAATATGACCTAAAAATAATCTGATTTTCACACAAGTCCTAAAAGTAGATAAAGAGAACTAAATCAAACCATTGAGTCAAGATTGCCAGATGGATCTGGCAGTCTTGGAGGCCAGCGCAACATTGGTGAATTGCCCTAAGACAGTGGAGTCCTTATCCAAGGATATGCGGGGAAGCATGTGGACTACTGCCTGGTCATCTGCGATGTCACCAGTGGAAATCACTATGAACATTTTTAATGTATAGATAAAACTTAGATAATGTGTCTGCTCCTGTTAATACATTTGTGTTCTGTTCTCTCACTTATGAATACTGAGGCTAGTATTTTGCACTATCCTTTTTTATTACCTTGTATATTGTCTGAATATTTAAAAAAAAAAAAAAAAAAAACACTCATTCCTTGCCTAAACCTATGATGAAAAATTTTCCCTGTTACAATATGCCTTTTTATTGTCCGATTTACTAATACTGAATGGCTGGAACAGTCTATTATTCCACCTATAATTAATAAATCCACTTTACATGCTATAAGTAATGTACTGCAGCTTTCTTCAATGGAAAATATGTATAGTATTGTTTGTATGTATGTTTGTGTGTGTATATGTGTGCATAGATAGATCAATCAAGTCCAAAATGGGTTGTCATTGGTTTACAAATTTATTGAAATTTGCCTTTTACTCTCGTCTTTACAGTTTGGTCAGAAATCGCATGTTGAATGTGCCCGCTTTTCACCTGATGGTCAGTATTTGGTGACTGGGTCAGTGGATGGATTTATTGAGGTGTGGAACTTCACAACGGGAAAAATAAGAAAGGCAAGTATATAAAAATAAGTTTTGCTTTATTAAAATAAGGAAATAAGGGTTCTGTTCACATGATTGTGATTGAAATAGTCTATGTGAGGGGGACATATCTAGTTGTGGCCCCTGTACAGCTGAACAGACATAGATGACTGCTCAGGCAGTGGCTTTCACAGTAGAACTTCTGCATTCCCCTCTAGACAGCTACCAAATGCAGATGTGTTCACCAGATTACCTGATAGTGAATTGTGATTCATTAGTCCATTGTTACATCCAGGGCTGTGGAGTTGGAGTCGTGGAATCGGAGTTGTTATAAAATGGACCGACTCCTAAAATATATAATAAATTGGGTACAGTAGTTCAATGCAGTTTGTGGGGAATATTTTTTCATAAGAACTTGGGAAAGCTATGAAATGTCCTATTCCTGATCTAAGGGTCTAGACTTCTAGCTGAGATGAATCTGCGCTACAGTAAATTTATCACTTAAACATGAGCCATGTATGAGGGAGTCGGAGTCAGTGTCATGGAAATTGAGGAGTCGGAGGTTTGGCTTACCGACTCCACAGCCCTGGTTACATCACCGACCACCAAGGCCAGCCCCTGCAAGACTATAGTAAAGTGAACGTAAAAGCACGTAAAAGTATATTTTAATCAATAGATCTTGTAATAAAAAGGAGTTCCACAATTGGATGTGTTTAAAAAATGTTCCTGTTCTGAGATAATCTTATAAATGTGTCCCTGCTGTGTACTGTGTAATGGCTGTGTACTGTGTAATGGCTGTGTCTGACCGTGCAGGAACATGGTCTGATCATACCACATCTCCTGGGCAGGGAGGGAGAAAAAGAGTATACAGACAGAACAACACTGAATAAAATGTACTTTGTTCTTGGGACAACCCCTTTTAAAGCAGACTCCTATAACACAGGCCTAGACCGATCAGTGTGACAGGAGCTGAAGATTGGAGGAGCGGCTCCGTATTTTTTTTATGCATTTATTGTAAAATTTCTATTTCCAGCCAGAAATTCATTCATTTTTAGGAGCCCTTAATACACTGCTGCCGGGGATAAACTTCTACATTGTGGCTTTCAGATGATAAAAGCTGATCATGTAATACTCATAGTTTTCTGTTACACTGTCTTTTTAGGATTTGAAGTATCAAGCACAAGATAACTTCATGATGATGGATGATGCTGTATTGTGCATGTGCTTTAGTAGAGATACTGAAATGTTAGCGACAGGAGCACAAGATGGTAAAATTAAGGTACAATTATTTTATATTAATTATGTGAGCTTCCATTTTTTCTTCACATATATTTGCATTATATAATGTAGAGATATGAAGGGAAACTGACCGTAACTAAAGTTTCTATGAATTCCATATATCAACTTTTTACCTTTTTTCTTTTTCTTGATGGTTCAATGACTGAAGAACACTTGGATGGTTGAATAACAGCAGTCTGAGTCCGGCTTCAGTGACATCTTTTATATTTGAGCATAACGGAATCTACATTACTTTGCAAAAGTTTAGGCAGGTGTGAAAAAATGCTACAAAGTAAGAATGCTTTGAAAAATAGAAGTGTTTTAATAGTTTTTGGATTTTGTTATTTGATAAAAAAAAGTGATTGAACAAAAGAGAAATCTAAACCATATCAGTATTTGGTGCGACTACCCTTTCCCTTCAAAACAGCATACATTTTTGTGGTTATGCTTGTATGCAGTTTTTAAAACAGCAATGAGGAATAAGTACATGGTATATAGAGGCGAAAAAAACACAGGCATTGAATCCGTGCACACCCAAAGTATGAATTAATTATATCAAATTTTATTAAGCCTATATTTGAAAGAACAAAGCAGCTACACAAAACAATTACTAAAAACCTTTAAAATATCTTGGCAAGTGCAAAGGTAGAGTTGCCCATTGCAACTTGCAGCAGGCATGTATATAGATATATTAAATGCAGGTCAGGTCGGCTATAGAAAATCGCATTATACATGAAATATGGCCTAAATACAGATATTAACAGTACACATAGTGTTGGGAAGTCACTAAGCAAACGTATGCATCATAATAGGTCTATGCAAGAGATCACAATAACATCAAGATAGGTAAGTATTCATATTAAAAAGAAGGTTGAACTGTATGCAACAATAAGAGAGACCAATGAGGTTTACCTGCTGCAAGAGAGAGACCCTACACGTATCGCTGCCGGCTGGCAGCTGTGTCAGGGATAAGGCACAAGTGCAACTGAACTCCCTTTTATATGGAGGCAGAGCAGAAGACCGTTGTTGTAAATTGTAAAAGTAGATTATCTACCTAGCATGTCATACCACAACCTGTGGAGGTGCTTTCCGCCTGTCATTGCCGGAGGAGCGCACGCCCAGCTCGACCAAATCCAGCGTGCGTTCCACCGTCCTATAGCAGTGGAACGCAAGCGGCGTCACTTCCGTCAGGATATGACGTGCGAATCGAGTAGTCACAGTGTTCAATGCACACCGTCGGCCAAGAGTATCGGAACACAGAAGATGCCACTTCCGGTCGGAAGTGGCGTGTATACCACGTGTGCATTCTACCATCGTGGAACGCAAGCCGCAATTCAATGTAACGCCGCCAATCACAATTTAAAGGCACAGTATATTACAGAACATGGGTAGAAGAGGAAACGGGGGTAAGGTAAAAAAGGTGCCAATGGGCATGTATTATGATAATCACAAAGTCAAGGGACACATATGGGCTTCACAGTGCCCATGTGATGGTACGCAAGCGCTAAACGGTTAGATTGCTATATGTTATCGGATGGTGGAACGCACGCTGGATTTGGTTGAGCTGGGCGTGCTCTCCTTCGGCAATGAGGCGGAACGCACCTCTATAGGTTTTGGTACCACATGCTAGGTAGACCAGCTGTTGTAAATTGTAAAAGTAGATTGTCTTCTGCTCTGCCTCCATGTAAAAGGGAGCTCAGTTGCACTTATGCCTTACCCGGGCTGATCTGTATTTACAGAGGTGGATCGCTGATGTTTTGGGGATATGTGAGCTACAAAGGCACAGGAAACTTGGTAAAAGTTGAAGGAAAGATGAATGCAGCACGTTATCAGCAAATACTGGAGGCAAATTTGCACTCATCAGCCCGGAAGCTGCGCATGGGACGTACTTGGACGTTCCAACATGACAACGATCGAAAACACAAGACCAAGTTGACCTGTCATTGGCTATAGCAGAACAAAGTGAAGGTTCTGGAGTGGCCATCTCAGTCTCCTGACCTCAATATCATTTAGCCACTCTGGGGAGATCTCAAGCGCGCAGTTCATGCTAGACAGCCCAGGAATTTACAGGAACTGGAGGCTTTTTGCCAAGAAGAATGGGCAGCTTTACCATCTGAGAAAATAAAAAACCTCATCCACAACTACCACAAAAGACTTCAAGCTGTCATTGATGGTAGAGGGGGCAATACACACGATATTAAGAACTGGGGTATGTGAACTTTTGATGAGGGTCATTTGGATGATTTTGGTTGTCATTAAGATTTAAAAAGAGAAAACACATTAGTTTGACAATAAATGGCTTCACCCAACCAATAACCATGAGTGGAGAGAGAGTTTTTTTTTTATCATTCATATTCTCTGAACTGGCCTAGAAAGGAAAAATTCTGCCGGGGTATGTAAACTTTTGAGCACAACTGTATATACATGCCTGGTGCAATGGGCAATTCTACCCTTGCACTTGCCAAGATATTTTAAATGTTTTTAGTAATTGTTTTGTGTAGCTGCTTTTGTTCTTTCAAATATATGCTTTATAAAATTTGATATAATTAGTTCATACTTCAGGTGTGCACGGATTCAATACCTGTGGCATTTTTGTCTCTATATACCATGTACTTCTCTTGCAAGGCAGCCTGTAGCACCCCTCCCTGTTTCATTATAAAGCTGTGCCTAGTACACCCCCTTTTTTGTCTGAGGAATAAGTAAATAGCTCCCCCACAGCAGGCAAAAATCTCGCGAGTGACACCCTGCGACATTGGCCCCGACCGGTTCTGGAACCGATCGGAGCGGATTAACCCCTTAAATACCTCTGTAAATCGGAACAGCAGTATCAAAGTGGTTAAAAGACCCTCTTTGACCGCATCAGTCCCCCCCCCCCCCACACACACCCACGATCGTAATTGCAGGGCCGATGGTTGCTATGGTACCCCGAAGTCATCTGATGACCCCAGGGTATGGTGGACTGTTAGACCCGCTTATAGCTGGATCTAACAGGCAGGGTCAGTGAGATACTGACAGGTCTCATGCACTGCAGTACGTGATCACAGTAAAAAATATTCATGTTCCACAATGGAACAAAATGAAAAAGTAAAAAGAAAGTTAAATAAAATTTATTATAGCAAAAAATCGCCATTAAAAACAGTGTTTGCGATAAAATAAAAATAAATAAAATTGGTATTGCCGCATTCCGAACAACCCGAAATATAACTCGAACTATTAATTCCGAACCGCAAACACCATAAAAAAAATTATGAAAAACATGCCAAAAATTTAGCTTTTCATTATACTGACACACAAATTGAATAAATAGCGATCAAAAAGTTATATGTAAAAAAAAAAAAAAAAAAAAAGGTACAAAATTGGCTCATTCGGCAGAAAAATAAGTTACAGCTCTCAGAATATGGTGATGAAAAAACTGTTATACAAAAAAAAAAACACTTAGTGTGTGATAGTAGCAAAACATAAAAGAACCTTATAAATCGCATGTCATTGTAATCGTATGTATGGTTATATATAAACAAAAATATTACTGCAACACTTTTGTTTTTGCTTTCATTTTTCTATGTACACAAAAGGCCTTTTTCCCTCAAATATCGTTCACAGATTTGTCTAAATCTGTTAGTGAGCTCTTCTCCTTTGCAGGTGTGACATATACAGATGCTGACCAGACGGCAGAATTAGTGCACAGGTGTGCCTTAGGCCGGCCACAATAAAAGCACAGTCTAAATGTGCAGATTTACAGTATTGGAGGAGGGTCAGAAAACCAGTCAGTATCCGGTGTAACCCCCATTTGCATCACGCAGTGCATCACATCTCCTTCGTATAGAGTTGATCAGGTTGTTGATTGTGGCCTGTGCAATGTTGCTCTACTCCACTTCAATAGCTATGTGAAGTTCTTGCATGGCCAGCATACTCATCGGACATGTCACCCATTGAGCATGTTTGGGATGCTCTGGATCGGCTTATACGACAGTGTGATCAAGTTCCTGCCAATATCCAGCAACTTCACACAGCCATCTAAATGCCCATCTCACAGCTTCAACCCACATTTTACATACTTATGGAGGTCTGCAGGGAAGTGAGTGTAACATAGAAGTTCAAAGTTTGATAATCATGTGGGATGATGATACAAGAGAAAGTTACTCTATTTTGCTTTCTCAGGTGTGGAAAATTCAGAGCGGACAGTGTTTGAGGAGGTTTGAACGTGCTCACAGTAAAGGTGTCACTTGCCTTAGTTTCTCAAAAGACAGTAGTCAGATCCTCAGTGCTTCGTTTGACCAGACTATCAGGTAAGCTACTGTTTTCCAGCTTTCAAACCCCCAACATCACTATTCCAAGATTATGCTTATAACTGTTTGAGTAGTCCTAAAACATGTCCAAGAAAATTTGAAAAGGCTAGAAGCTGAAGAAATTAAAGAATGCTTCCACGCTTTACAAGATTGCAAACGTTTCGGCCCTCCCATTATTTATTTTGGGTACCCATGACATGACATGACATGCTGACAGATCAATAACAGACCAGTAACTTTTCTTCACTGCAGCTAAGGATTGCTGTGGTTATTGGTGCATTATTGTCTAGATATCCCTCCTACCACTGAGTACCACTATCCACCTGCACTGCTGACCATAACTTTTAGAAAGTAATTATGTAGTGAAATTTATTGTACTGAAGAACTTTTGTTTTTTTACTAATTTGTCGCAGATCCATTGAAAACTTTGTCGTATCCAGTTGAACTTCTTGAGGACCAAGAATGGTTTTATGGCTACATTTCTATTATAGACTATTTTTATTCTTTAAAAGGGCAAAATGTGTAAAAAAGTAATTCTGGCTTAGTGTTGGACTCAGCCACCCGTGTACGATTGCCACTCCCAGCAACTTTACCCCTTCACGACCTATGACGTATCCATACATCATAGGTCATGTCCATGCAGGCTCCAGCGCTGAGCCCGTATGTTTTCAGGCACATGACAGCTGATCTGATAAGCTGTCATGTGCCCCTAACAGCCACAGATGGAATAGCGATCCACCCGCGGCTGTTAACATGTTAAATGCCGCTGTCCAACTCAGTCAGCGGCATTTAACATGGCCGCACGGGAAGCGCGTCATTAGACCGGCCCATCACGGGTTGGCATGACAACCCGGGGTCTGCAAGAGACCCCTGTGGTTGTCATAGCCGGTCTGCTATGAGCACCACCCAGCGGTTGGCGTTCATACCAGATGAGCATTTCTGCAACACATAGAAGGGCTGAAGCCTTGCCATGTGCAGCACAAGCAATCAGAAGATTGCAGATTCTAGTCTCTCATGGAGACTATTGAAGCAATTAAAAAGTGTAAAAAAAAAAAAAAAAAAAAAAATTTTTATAAATATTACAAAATATAAAAGTTCAAATCACCCCCCCCCCCCTCTTTTGCAGCATTCAAAATAAAACAATAAAGAAAAAGAAAAATACAAGTTTGGTATCGCCACTTTCAGAATCACCCTATCAATATAAACCAAGAATGAATCCAATTGGTAAACGGCGTTACGAGAAGAAAAATCAAAACACCAGAATTCGTTTTTTGGTCGCCGCATCATTGCAATAATGGGCGATCAAAACATCATCTCTATCCCAAAATGGTATCAATAAAAATATCAGCTCGGCGCGCAAAAAAATAAGCCCTCACCCGGCCTCAGATCCCGAAAAAGAGGGATTTTTGGTACTCACCGTAAAATCTCTTTCTTGGAGCCTTCATTGGGCGACACAGGATCATGGGTGTATGCTGCTGTCGCTAGGAGGTTGACACTAGGCAAAAAAAGGAAAATAGCTCCTCCTCCGCAGTATACACCCGCCTACAGGCACCAAGCTCACCAGTTAGTGGCTAGAGCAGTAGGAGAAGCATAAAATAACCAACTATGCAATGCCCAACCGGGCGCAACCATTAAAACTAAATGAGATGCCCAACAGAGCCAACTGGACATATGTCCAAAAACAGGGAGGGTGCTGTATCCCCCAATGAAGGCTCCAAGAAAGAGATTTTACGGTGAGTACTAAAAATCCATCTTTCTCTATCGCTTCATTGGGGGACACAGGACCATGGGACGTCCCAAAGCAGTCCCTTGGGTGGGAGAACAGAAGATAGTCACAGACTAGGTCAGACTGCGGCAACTGCCGCCTGCAGGACCTTCCGTCCAAGACTGGCATCAGCCGAAGAATAAGTGTGGACCTTGTAAAACCTTGAAAAGGTGTGAAGAGAAGACCACGTTGCGGCCTTACAGATTTGAGAGGCCGCAGCCTGATGGCGGACCACCCAAGAGGTCCCCACCGCCCTGGTGGAGTGAGCCCTTACTCCGGGAGGGGGAGGTTTGCCCGAGATGCGATGTGCCTCCAAGATGGTCGAATGTATCCAACGGGCGATGGTTGACTTGGAAGCAGGGAGACCCTTGTGATGCCCCTCAGGGATGACAAAAAGGGCATCCGAGCGCCGAAGGGAGGCCGTTCTAGAAAGGTACACACGTAGAGCTCTGACCAGGTCCAGTTTGTGCAGGGACTTCTCCCGTGGATGCACTGGAGCAGGGCAAAAGGAAGGCAAAACGATGTCCTCATTAATGTGAAAAGCGGAAACCACCTTTGGCAAAAAGGAAGGCACCGGCCTGAGCACTACTTTTTCCTGATGGAATACCAGAAAAGGCGACCGACAAGAGAGGGCTGCGAGTTCTGCGACCCTTCTAATAGAGGTAACAGCCACCAGAAAAGCCATCTTCCAGGAAAGGAGAGAGGCTGGAATGTCCTGAATGGGTTCAAACGGAGGCTGTTGTAGGACGTTTAGGACCATATTAAGGTCCCATGGTTCCACTGGAGGGCGATAGGAGGGCGCCAGGTGGGCCACCCCTTGTAGAAACATCCTGACCTGAGGACGGCTAGCTAAGTTACGTTGGAATAGAATGGACAAGGCCGAAACTTGGCCCTTGAGAGTGCTGAGAGAGAGTCCCGCCTCTAGGCCAGACTGAAGAAATGCCAAAATGACTGGCAAAGAAAAAGACATAGGGATCAGCTGATCCTGTTCGCAGTGACGAAAAAAGGCTCTCCAAGTCCTGTGGTATATGCGCGAGGTAGCGGGTTTTCTGGCGTTAATTAGGGTCTGAATGACATTGTCAGTAAAGCCCGCCGTCTTCAACACCGCGGCCTCAACGGCCATACCATGACATTCAGAGAACGAGAACTCTGATGAAGAATAGGACCCTGAGAGAGGAGGTCCGGACGGTCTGGTAGTCTCCAGGGGGAGTCGACAAGCAGATTTACCAGATCTGCGTACCAGACGCGTCTGGGCCAATCTGGAGCTGCTAGGAGAACTGGTACTCCCTCTGTCTTGACCTTTTTGATGACTCGAGGGATCAAAGGTAGAGGTGGAAAGAGATAGGGCAGTTGGAACTGTGACCATGATATGACTAGCGCATCCTGGGCGATTGCTAGCGGATCTCGGGACCGAGCTACAAAGGACGGAATCCTTGTGGTTTAACCGGGATGCCATGAGGTCGACGTCCGGCGTGCCCCACTGTAGGCAGATTTGGTGAAACACCTCGGTATGGAGAGACCATTCTCCTGAGGCGAGGCCCTGCCGACTGAGGAAGTCGGCCACCCAGTTGTCGACCCCTGGAATGTGGACTGCTGAGATTGCTGGGACCGTCTTCTCGGCCCAAAGAAGCACTCTTGCCACCTCTTTTAAAACGGGCTTGCTGCGCGTTCCTCCCCGTGGCATTGTCCGATTTGTACACGGACTGGGAACCCTGCCAGGATCTTCTGCCACTGACGCAACGCCAGGTAAATCGCCCTTATCTACCGAATGTTGATGGGAAGGGAGACTTCGTGGGGACTCCACCGGCCCTGGACCGTGTGTTGTAGAAAAACTGCCCCCCAACCGATGAGACTGGCATCTGTCATGACTACCTGCCAGCGAAGCGGAAGGAATGATCTCCCGGGTCTGAAGGAAGAAGGGCGGGACCACCAGGTTAGCGACCATCTTACTTGACAAGGTAACCTGATGCGTCGATCTAGAGATGACGGATTCTTGTCCCAAGCTGAGAGAAGGGCTAGTTGAAGAGACCGGGTATGGAACTGGGCAAACGGAACTGCCTCCATGGCTGCTCCACATCCTCTCCGACTTGGGTCGAAGAGGATGTGGATTCCTTGTCGTAGAGAGTTTATCTTTTCCCTCGGGAGAAGGAGTCGGGCACGGGTCGTGTCGAACTGCATCCCTAGGAAGGTTAAGCGTTGGGATGGGACCAGGGAGGATTTGTCTGTGTTGATCAGCCAGCCTAACCGGGAGAGTGTGTTCAAGGTGATCTGGAGACTGTGGAGACAGTCCCTTAAAGTGGGGCCTTTGATTAACAGGTCGTCGAGGTAGGGGATGATTACAATTCCCCTTGTTTGAAGAATGGCCATAACTGTTGCCATCACCTTTGTGAAAACCCTCGGGGCTGTGGCGAGGCCGAAGGGGAGGGCAGTGAACTGGTAATGCGCATTCCTGAAGGAAAAGCGAAGGAACTTCTGATGTGACGCGCAGATTGGGATGTGAGGGTATGCATCCTGAATGTCCACTGAACATAGATATTCCCCGGCCTCCATCGAGGCGATTACCAACCTGAGGGACTCCATCCTGAACTGTTGGATGCGTACATGTCGGTTTAGCTGTTTGAGGTCCAGAATCGGACGCAGTGAGCCGTCCTTTTTTGGGACTACGAAGAGATTTGAGTAAAAAACGGAAAACCTTTCCTGAACGGGAATCGGGACTATGACTCCTGAGCGCAGAAGGGAGGTGATGGCTTGAAGGAAACCGGGAAGCAGAGATGGTTGTGGGGGCCGGGACCTGAGAAAACGTGATCGTGGGCTGGAGTCTAACTCGATTTTGTAGCCGGAAGTCACAATTTCTTTGACCCAGGCATCTTCTATTGCCAGGAGCCAAGAATCTGTGAACAGAAGGAGACGGCCGCCCACCCTGGGAGAAGTCCCAGGTGGGAGTGACCCGTCATGTTGAGGAAAACCTGTTGGATCGTGATCGTGATCCAGAGGACTTGGAGGAGCGACTCTTTGGGCGCCAGTTAGGCGTGGGCCTAAAAGAGGGCTTACGATTGTCCCGCTGTGCTGGAGTACGGTCCTGATGAGAGGAGGGGTTCGGTTGAGCGAACTGACGAAAGGACCGGAACTGAAGAGGGCGTCTCCTAGGAAAAAGGCGTCTGGGCTGGGGGAGAGAGGTGCTCTTACCCCCAGTAGCATCAGAGATGATCTGGTCTAGCTTGGATCCAAAGAGCCTGGAACCTTGAAAATGAAGATTAGTTAGAGATCTTTTGGAAGCCGGGTCGGCGTTCCCGGCTTTAAGCCAAAGAATTCTACGTAAGGCAACGATATTATTGGAGACCCGTGCTGAGCATGCAGCGGAGTCGAGGGACGCCGTAAGTAGATATTTTTCAGCGTGGCCGATTTGATCAGCTAAGTCAGCCAGATCATCCGGCGAGGCCCCTGCTAGGATTCCCTGTCTGAGCTGTTTGGCCCACGCGGACACTGCTTTTGATACCCAAGTTGAGGCGAAGGAAGGGCAAAGGGAGGTGCCCGCGGCCTCAAAGGCTGACTTAGTGAGAGCCTCAACCTGTCTATCCGTGGTATCCTTAAGGGAGGAACCATCCGGAAGAGACAGTACCGTCTTGGTGGAAAGGCGAGAGACGGGAGGGTCCACAGATGGGGACTCCGTCCATTTGCTGACAAGGTCATGGTTAAAGGGGTATAGGACGTTTAACTATTTCTTTCCTGTAAAGCGCTTTTCTGGATGCTCCCACTGCTTTTGAAAAACACTGTCTGTGCAGGACGCTTAATCTTTTTGAAGGAAACTGAGTAGTCCCGGGAAGGGCTCTCGTCTTCTGGAACATGCAGAGTCTGACAGCCGTTATAAAGGCTGTCTATCATGTCCTGGATCTTGGAATACTGGTCTGTATCGGAACCAGAGTCTGAATTTGAAGCCGGGGCGACCTCCGGGGAAGAGGTGTGAGACGCAGGGAGCATCTTGGAGTCTGGAGAACTGGAGAATGAACTTTGTGTGAGTCTGTTTCTGAGAACGTGCCGTCCGTCTGCCCCTGTGAGGAGGGGGCAGGGGTGCCTGCGAATCGTCTGTGGGGACGTTCGGAGCGCTGGTGGCCGTGGATAACATAGGCAAACGTTCTGGCAAGCGTTCTAAGACCTGCACCAGAGATTGAGAAACCTTGGTGAGGTCAGAGACAGACTGTGACATAGCAACAGCCCACCCTGGAGGGGAGGGGGTTACCACGTCCTGATCGGTGGGGGGATCTTGGGGTGCCAGCATGGCGGGAGGTTTGCAGGTCGAGCAGAAGGCCGTAGTGAGACCCGCGGGCCACTTACTACGCCTGTGCTCTTTGCGGTACTATGTGACAATGTGAGAGGGACGGACTGAGAGCTCCCTGGGTTTGGGCATATGTGCCTGACCAGGGATACTGTAGAGGAGGGCGCTGTGGGCAGGGAAGGGTGGGGGTCTGTGTCAGGACAGAGCCTACCCGATCCTGCAGAGAAGCGGTCCCGTGTCCCCCTGAAAGGCTCCGAAGGTGAGGCTGGAGCGGGTCACAGTAGGTGCCGACGGAGTAGGGAGCTGCGTGCGACAGAGTGATGGCGTCGGTGTAGGGAGAGGAGCAGAGGATGCTGCATTGATGACGGAGCGCGTCTGAGGCTCTGATATGCGGATGGGGAGGGGGGCGGGCTTGAGAGGCCCCCCGTTGATAGGTCCGCGGAAGGCTCGAGGGCGTGACGGAAGCGTCACTATGCTCCTCGGCCCTGGTTGGTCAAATAGGAGGGGGCGCATATCTGTCGGAGCGGGACCGCCCACCGGACACGCCCCCCCCAACGGAGAAAAGGGCGGCATATTTGCCGCGCATAATGAAGAAGGAGGAAGTGGCCCAGGGAAGCGCTGTTAAGCGCCATGTTTGGTGAGGGGTTGGGGGAGGAAGGCAGGTAACGCCGGGGGACTGGGACCTACAGCTGAAAGGGAGGTACCTGTCTTAGCGGGTCCGGGAATCGTCCCTTCCTTTCTCCTTCTGAGGATGGTCTTGGGATGCCTTCCTGGATAGGGGGGGATCCTGGCTTTTCCTCCTTCCCGCACTGTCCGGTCCTGGACAGTGCAGGAGACAGTGTCAACCCCAGAAGACTGGGGGAAGGTCACTCGCAGGGACCACCGTCTCCCTCCCAGGCCGCTTCGAGGAAGGGGCTGGGGTGGGGAACAGGCTAGGACTGGCCACCGAAATCACCCTGAGACACCCTAAGGTGACAGGGAATAAGTCCTGCCCAGCGGGTCCGATGTGGGGGTAGCCACATTGCTCTCTCGGTCGCTAGTGGGTTAACAGGGGACGCAGTGTTCCCTGTAGCCTGAAGAGCTGTATCTGAAAGAGAAAAAACAAAGGTTAATAAACACAACAGGGTTGGATCTGTGAAGATCCAGGTCTACCTCCTACAGACACGAAGCTTAAACTGGTGAGCTTGGTGCCTGTAGGCGGGTGTATACTGCGGAGGAGGAGCTATTTTCCTTTTTTTGCCTAGTGTCAACCTCCTAGCGACAGCAGCATACACCCATGGTCCTGTGTCCCCCAATGAAGTGATAGAGAAATATAGATGCTTCGAGTCTCTGAAATAAAAATGAACATACACGTTTGGTATCTACAAACTCATAATGACATGGAGAATCATAATGGCAGGTCAGTTTTAGCATTTAGTGAACATGGTAAAAACAAAACTATTGTGGAATTGCACTTTTTTTTGCAATTTCACCACACTTGAATTTTTTTTCCCGTTTTCCAGTACACAATATGGTAAAACCAATGGTGTCGTTCAGAAGTACAACTCGTCCCACAAAAAAACAAGCCCTCACATGGCCATATTGACGAAAAAATAAAAAAGGTTATGGCTCTGGGAAGAAGGGGAGCAAAAAATGAAAACCGAAAAACTCAAGATCATGAAGTGGTTAAAGGGGTTTTCTGGCCAAAACAAACCTTTGCCCAGGAGACTGGATGTTTAAAAAGCAAAACAAAAACAAACTCTGATAGGCTATGTGCACACGATGCAGAAATGAAGCAGAAAATTTCTGCATCTCCCTGGCAGAAAAAACGCAGATTGTGCATGCGTTTTTCCTGCGGAATACATGCGGATTCACATGCGTTTCCGCATTTGGATTGACAATTCCAGGCGATTTTAGCATCACCTGGAAAGTGCTTGACAACTAGGTCACACTATATAAATCCATGCAAACAGCAATGATTTATATAGTGTGACCCGAGAGAGTGGTAAAAATAAAAAATAAATATATACTTTACCCTCCGATGGCCCGCGCTGTCTTGTTTCGCTCGGTCCCGGCTGCCGGCAACTTTGAATTGAAAGACTTGGCGACGTCAGCGTCACGTGACCCCTCACATGACTCTGACATCAGCGCAGGTCCTTCAACTCACTGCAAAGTGCCGGGAACCAAGCAGGAGCGGTGCGCGGGCCGACAGAAGGTAAGTATATATTTTATTTTTTACTTTGTTCTTTTTTCAGATTTTTTAATGGTACCTGGGTGTGGATGAGACTCTCCTCTCCTCTACACCCGGGTACCATCCACACATTAGAACACGTGGATTACGCATCTACATATACTGTAATGCGTAATCCATGCGGTCTAATGCTAGTCAATGGCGGCGAAAACGCCGCGTTTCCGCAAAATTAATGGACATGCTGCGGATTTTTGAGCGCAGCATAAACGCTGCGGAAAAATCCGCAGCACATGCGGATTATCATTGGGGGACATGGCAGGCCTTCTACCATACGTTTCTGCAGCGTTTTTGCCGCTGCGGAAACTCTTAAAAAACGCATCGTGGGCAGACAGCCTTAAACTCTTCTACCGGCACCCACCTGGATCCAGCTCTGTGGTCTGCACAGAGGCAGGAAGTGGTGTTGTCACCTTTCCACCATCTGCCATACCGCTGTGGCCTGTGATTGACTGCAGTGGTCAAGTTATTTGTGCGATGCTTAAAGTTTTAAAAGTTGCCTGCTTTGGGTCCAGGCGGCTGCCAGTAGGTGAGTATAACTGAATTTCATTTTCACATATATTTTGTTCTCTGGATAAAGTTGTATTTTGCCCAGACAACCCCTTTCAAGGCTTTGGTACTGATCTTCTCTTTTGAAAACACGTCGACCACCACTTATCATGATACAGAAGGGTTGCAGCAGTGAATGGAGTCATTTTCAGTCCTGGAGTTTTGCCTTTCTTGGTTGTCAATACAGCCTGCGATACTTAGCCGCATGAAATGCATTTAATTGCTTCTTCTATAGCTAAAGTTACACTTTAAAGAATTAGACAGTTTTTTTTTTTTTTTTTTGGAAGTGCAATAACTACTTTAATGCAAGCGCTGTTGACTCTTTTAATAATTTATTTTGAAACTTTCTTTTCAGAATCCATGGATTAAAATCTGGGAAAACCCTAAAGGAATTCCGAGGCCATTCCTCATTTGTGAATGAGGCTACGTTTTCACAGGATGGTCACTACATTTTAAGTGCTTCCTCTGATGGCACTGTGAAGGTATAGTAAGAATCAGATTATTGGATGTCAGACTGGTAATTTAATAAATAGTGTAATATGTACTAGCGTCCTCAGGATTACAGGTCATTGCTGTACGTTCACAGCCTTTTCAAGACATACATAATAACCATCTGACCAATATAGTGTAGGTCCCTCTGGTATCACCAAACGACTCTTATTCATGAAGACATTGGCACTTTTTCAAGGACCTGCTGCTAATGTCTTAGTGCCAGATACTACAGGACACCTCTTAGGTGAAACACTACAGAAGACCCTATGTTTGGCTGCTATTTTTAATCTACAATGCCTAACCAATCTCTAGGACCCATCTTTTTTACAAAGATGTGATCCAAACTTCCTTGCTGCGGATCCCAGCTTGTTCAACTACCAGCATTGCTGAAAAAGTACACTGCTCAAAAAAATAAAAGGAACGCTGAAATAACACATCCTAGATCTGAATGCATGAAATATTCTCATTGAATACTTGGTTCTGTACAAAGTTGAATGTGCTGACAACAAAATCACACAAAAATCATCAATGGAAATCAAATTTATTAACCAATGGAGGCCTGGATTTGGAGTCATCCCCAAAATTAAAGTGGAAAAACACACTACAGGCTGATCCAACTTTGATGTAATGTCCTTAAAACAGGTCAAAATGAGGCTCAGTATTGTGTGTGGCCTCCACGTGCCTGTATGACCTCCCTACAACACCTGGACATGTTCCTGATGAGGTTGCGGATGGTCTCCTGAGGGATCTCTTCCCAGACCTGGACTAAAGCATCCGCCAACTCCTGGACAGTCTGTGGTGCAACGTGACGTTGGTGGATGGAGTGAGACATGATGTCCCAGATGTACTCAATGGAATTCAGGTCTGGGGAACGGGCTGGCCAGTCCATAGCTTCAATGCCTTCATCTTGCAGGAACTGCTGACACACTCCAGCCACATGAGGTCTGGCATTGTCCTGCATTAGGAGCAACCCATGGCCAACCGCACCAGCATATGGTCTCACAAGGGGTCTGAGGATCTCATCTCGGTACCTAATGGCAGTCAGGCTACCTCTTGCGAGCACATGGAGGGCTGTGCGGCCTGCCAAAGAAATGCCACACCACACCATTACTGACCCACTGCCAAATCGGTCATGCTGAAGGATGTTGCAGGCAGCAGGTCACTCTCCACGGCGTCTCCAGACTAACACGTCTGTCATATGTGCTCAGTGTGAACCTGCTTTCATCTGTGAAGAGCACAGGGCGCCAGTGGTGACTTTGCCAATCCTGGTGTTCTGTGGCAAATGCCAAGCATCCCGCACGGTGTTGGGCTGTGAGCACAACCCCCATCTGTGGACGTCAGGCCCTCATACCACCCTCATGGAGTCGGTTTCTAACTGTTTGTGCAGACACATGCACATTTGTGGCCTGCTGGAGGTCATTTTGCAGGGCTCTGGCAGTGCTCCTCCTGTTCCTCCTTGCACAAAGGCGGACGTAGCGGTCCTGCTGCTGGGTTGTTGCCCTCCTACGGCCCCCTCCAGGTCTCCTGGTGTACTGGCCTGTCTCCTGGTAGCGCTTCCAGCCTCTGGACACTACGCTGACAGACACAGCAAACCTTATTGCCACAGCTCGCATTGATGTGCCATCCTGGATGAACTGCACTACCTGAGCAACTTCTGTGGGTTGTAGAGTCCGTCTCATGCTACCACGAGTGTGAAAGCACAACCAACATTCAAAAGTGACCAAAACATCATCCAGAAAGCATTGGTACTGAGATGTGGTCTGTGGTCCCCACCTGCAGAATCACTCCTTTATTGAGGGTGTCTTGATAATTGCCAATAATTTCCATCTATTGTCTATTCCATTTGCACAACAGTATGTGAAATGTGAAATTGATTGTCAATCAGTGTTGCTTCCTAAGTGGACAGTTTGATTTCACAGAAGTTTGATTTACTTGGAGTTATATTCTGTTGTTTAAGTGTTCCCTTTATTTTTTTGAGCAGTGTATTATTACCGGCTTGGGGCTATGAACTCCAAACATAGCAAAATACAGTGCACTGTATGTGTTCTGGCACGTTGCTGTCAATGCTAGCATTATGGGTTTTTTAGCTATTTGTGTAACTACTCATAGTAGGGAATAGTGTCCCTTGGTCGCCTGTGACCTTTTGGTCCTGGTTCAACCATTGTCCTGCCTTGGACTAAATTTCGTAGGCACTCGCAACTGCACACTGTGCTCTCCCCAAAAAACCCGTCATTTAGAAGATTCTCTCAATCAATTGTCTTTCCACTCCAATTTTGCTTTTATTAAAGTCACTTTCTTATGCTTGTCCATTTTTCCTGTTTCCATCATTTCAAGAACTGACTGTTCATTTGATGCCTAATATATCCATTGACAGATGCCTTTGTAATGGGATAGCCAATAATATTCACTTTTTATTTCAGGCTCTAATTGGTGTTGTCAGCTCATGCTATATTAATCAATTGTCTTGGATGATGCTTGATTATGCTTTTTGTGTTAATCCAGGTTTGGAATGTAAAGACCACAGAATGTGCCAATACATTTAAGTCTCTTGGCAGCACTGCTGGAACGGACATTACCGTAAACAGTGTTATCCTGCTGCCGAAAAATCCAGAGCACTTTGTTGTGTGTAACCGATCAAACACCGTGGTTATTATGAACATGCAAGGACAGGTAAAAAGAGTCTAAGTGCTAGAACATGTGTTCGATGGGGAGCTGCTTTTGTGTAAAGAAAGAATAGTAGACATTTGGTTACCAACTAAGCTCTGGAAACAGTGGGTTATGTTGTTCATGGTTGCTAAGTGAATGCTTTGTGTAACCGAATAGTGACTTTTCTATTTAATGCCACATAGATTGTAAGAAGCTTCAGCTCCGGTAAGCGAGAAGGTGGTGATTTTGTGTGCTGCACTTTATCGCCCAGAGGAGAGTGGATCTACTGTGTTGGAGAGGATTTTGTGCTCTACTGTTTCAGCACAGTCACCGGCAAACTGGAGAGAACTTTAACTGTAAGTGAAGACACACTTATGCCCAAGATTTTTTGTAAAATATGTATCTTTGTACCGTGTTAGCCAGTAGATAGAAAAATATTGAGATTTGAGAGTCCTCAGTGGTTGATGCATTTCAATGGCGAATTGAAAAGATTTCAAGACTACTTAGACCTTTTCATTAGGCATACAAGCCTCTATGCCTGATGAAGAGGCATGAGTAGTCTCAAAAGCTTGCAATTTATTACCATCTTGTAAAATATGGGTACTATCAACCATTTATTTGTACACGTCTCACAGTGAGCAAAGATTTAGACAGGGTATTTCTTCTACTTTTTTTTTTTTTATCATTATGAAAATCTCTCCCATTCCTGTTATAAGCTACAGAGAATGTCACACCTTGTGCCACTATTATGCCAACATTTCACTAAGAGCTATGTGGATGTTCATCAAAAGCCAATTGCAAATGTGAAAGACTTTGCAGTCCTGCATCTTTTACGATTTTTGTGCGAGAAGCAGAAAATCTAAAGTAGTTTCCCATCTAAACATGTGGTTATTAACTTTCTTTCTGTTTAAAGTAGGAGAGAGAGACCTACCTTGATCTCTTCTATGCCTGCTGTTATCCCCGTCTCTCCTTCTTTGCCATTTCCAGAGGGATATGTTTCTCATGCTAGGCAGCAGATTGTGCAGTGTTAGATAAGTGATTTCTTTGAAAATGGGAAGTAATTTCAATAGGTCCTTCCACTTTGTAATTGAAGTCCTGGGAGGCTGGTAAGAGCAGGCAATATATATGAAAGGTCGTTTTTTACATTAGTAATCCCACCCACAGGACCAGCTATCCCTGGTAGCATGGAAATGGTACTTCACGGAACTGGCAAGATAGTAAAAATGAATGTAAGTTCAACCAAGCTGTGTTATCATAGGAAGAGCATTTGGGTACTCTACATTTAAAGGGATTGTGTCATTTAAAAAAAAACATATTTTTTTTAACAATTGAAAAAATGTAAATTATTAATAAAGTTTTAATGGTGCAAAAATTATGTTTTTTAATTGATATTTTCAACTTTTATACACTGTTGACATTTGCCATGAAAACCTAGGGTAGTGCTAGCTCACATTACAACTGCAGTAAATGTGGGCAGGATCTGCTCATATGTGTGTGATGTCTCTTACCCTCCCTTACCTTTCTGAATGTTTGCAAAAGGATAAGTGAGGATGAAGTTTAGGATCACAATACAAAGACATTTTGTTAGTGACTGCAATTTCTTTTTTTTTTTTATTTTTACTCACTTATATAGCGCCATTAATTCCACGGCGCTTTACTGACATTATCGGCACGGTCCCCATTGGGGCTCACAATCTACATTCCCTATCAGTATGTCTTTGGAGTGTGGGAGGAAACCAGATAACCTGGAGGAAACCCACGCAAACACAAGGAGAACATACTAACTCCATGCAGATGTTGTCCTTGGTGGGAGTTGAACTCAGGACCCCAGTGCTGCAAGACTGCAGTGCTAACCACTGAGCCACCATGCTGCCTTACTGAAATGTGATTTTAACATGTTGACCGTGTCACCAAGGACCACTGGCAGTGCCAATTCATTTTTTTTTTGCTAGCTGAAGTGAAAATTTAAATAGTGCCCCTACACCCACAGTTCATTATAAACATGCATTGAATAAATGCAATTCCTCCATTTTGTGAGCGGGGGTGTTATTTACGACGTTCATTGAAAGATAAAATAAGCTATCATCATGAAGTCAGTATGATTAAGGCGATAACTTGCCTTGATTATTTATTTTTTTAAATGTTCTTTTACGTTTTTATTTGATGGTTATTTTTCCGTTGATGGAAATATATTAGGGCTTGTTTTTTTGCTTGGTGAGCTGACATTTTTATTGATACCATCAGGGAACATACAATATTTTAAAGACTTGTTTAGGGAGGTAAAGTGTATGGGGGGAAAAAAAAAAAAAAACCTCCTTTCTTGCATATTTTTTTATTTTGTTTGACATTTACAATAAGAGTTCATTAATGTTATATTTTGATACACCAGACATTTACGGATATGGCAATGCCATCTGTTTTATTTTTTACTTTCAAAACAAGTTTTATTGAACCGTTTTCTTAGCAATACAGAATATAAACTTTCTTCAGCAAGTTAAATTTTTCCACACAGGGAAAATATTCTTCATATCAGTTTACATTCAATCAGAAGGCATAGTATATCAGAATAACAACTTATACGAAATTTTAGGTAATGAGAACTAGGGAGTTGGGGTGCGGTTGGGAAAAGAATGGGGGGGGGGTTAGGGTTAGAGTCAGTTGGGAATTTCCTCTTTGAAGAAAATAGTCTTTTTACTATTTTATTTGTCTAGCTTAATTTTGATTCAGACCTGCAATAAAAGATATTAGATGGCTTGTATATATAATATGATACATATACCATTTGTTTATTTTTTAAATGTTTTTTTTTTTTATTGGGGGGGGGGCGAGTGGGGAGTAGAGTGATCCAAATGTAACTTTTTTTTATTTTTTTAATATTTTACTTTATTTCTTACGGGGTCCGCACTGATCTCTGCTCGCTCATTCTTTACTCGCCCTATGCATTGACAGTGCACTCTGTTGCCGACTAATTACTTCTGATCGGAGGTGGAAAGAGAGCGCATTGTCACTGTGCACTGAGACAAACACTGCACAGTGACAAGAATCTACTGAGCATCTATCAGAATTGACAACAGACGCATGCTCAGTAGAGTAGGGACTTACCCAGCCCCTGAAACGGAGGTCACTGATGACACTTCGTTTAGAGGCTGTGGCACTGACCTAAGCCTCTGCCCCCTGATGACACTATAAAACATCAGATGCCATGCAGAACAATTTCACTTATGTATGGTATACTATGATTATAGAACATTAGTCATATATATTCGCATAACATATACCATCACTTATTCTCCTGTATACTGTATGTGGTATGTACATCATTGTTATATGCTGGATTATATGGGACTGGTATAATAGTATCCAATGTTCTGTTAAGTATGACAGTCACACGATATGTTTTATAATATATAGTGCAAAATAAAACCCACAGTGTAAATTTTGGCAATATTTTATGTTTTAATGAAAAAAATTGTTCTTTTCTTCTCTAGGTGCATGAGAAAGATGTCATTGGAATTGCCCATCATCCTCACCAGAATTTGATTGGTACCTACAGTGAAGATGGCCTTTTAAAACTCTGGAAACCATAATAAGAAAACCATTTGACCTTGTGGAAAGAGACTTCTTAGATGATAATAGTTTGAATAGTTTTTGCAAGTTTTTTTTCTTTTATTTTTTTCCCCAAAGGCAATATACAGCTAAAGCGAATATTACTGTCGTATTTTATGTCCAAATATACATGACTTTTTTTTTTACTTCTGATTGGAAATACTTTGCAATACAAATGATCAATTTGGTAAAGTACTCACTTCATTTTAAAATGGAAATATATCCAATTCCAGCTTGGCAGTTTCCTTGTCTTCTGATTGATGCGTGTCTGCCCCAAATGAGCAACATAGTAGATGCATGCGTAGTATGAGTCTCATCTCTTTATTTTTGGATATATTAAATATTTCCTGTATCGTCCAATTTAGGTTGGGTTAGAAAACGTTTGTGGTGAGGTGCTGGCCTACACTTGCTATTTTGCAGGTTAGAGAACTTGTCAGTCAGGCTATTAATTCTGATCAGAGCACAGTCCGTGTTTCATACACACATCAAACCCGCATTCGACAGAATCTTACATACAAATGCTGGTTTTACATATCCGTGAAACCTGAATCTTGCTCGGATAGGAATGACGACCCTACAGCCAGGTTCTCTGACTTGAGCGAACGGCTTCAGGTCAGGAAATGTGGTTGGGCAAGTTATTCCGTTCTAAACATGGTCTGCGTTTCACGGACATTTGAAACCTGCCTTAGGATTTAACATATGCACAAAGTTATTTCTTGTAAAGTCTTGGTTTTATAGTTGGTATGTGCTGTTCAAGACAGCACTTCTAATAATGGTTGTGCTTGTTATTGCTGCTTTGACTTTTTTTTTTTTTTAAACCTTTAACACCAGGGAAGACTTGCTAATCAAGACTCCAGGACCAGCGGTAACTTTGTCTCACTTAGCCGCTTCTGCTTGGTGTGTCTGCAGCTTTTACCAGTCTCCTGTCTTTTTTTTTTCCCTCACAGGTGCCAGGAATTTGATTCAGATTAGCGGCTTTGTTTTGGGAAGGGGATGGCAGAAAGTCTCCCCTCCTGAATCCACTATCTTTTTTTCCTCCAGTTTACTTTTCTGGGGAAAATAGTATAGGGAAAATCCAGAGAGGGAGAACATGGCAGTTAGCATGTCTGACTGTAGAGAATAGAGCATACACCAATCTGCTGTCCCTTTAGTTATATATTGCAGCTGATGTTATTCACAATTATACATTTTCTTGAGGCCAGGCTGAGTCCTTACCTATTCCAGTCATCTAATACCCACTCATTCTGCCCTACTTCATGGATGGTTGCAGCAGACCATGAGAATGAGAATAGGCCTTCTCCTTGTCATAGTAGGTTGGAAAGCTGACCAGGATTTTTGAATCCATAATTATGGCGATAAAGTGCCTTTCTTCCCTTACAGAAACTTTATAATCCTCCATCCACATTCCAGGTTAACTCTGAGTTAGGGTTAGTTCACACAAATGTATCTTCTGAGTGCGGTCTGTGGAGAAAAAAAGACCTCACACAGACAGCACTCAGACCAGTATTAACCTGTATACTAAGGCTTTCAATCTACTTTTAACACGGAACTCAAGTCCTTGTGAAGAAAGATCACAGTATGCTCTAGTCTGGTGCGACTTACGTGACCATACTAATGCATGTAAATAGCAGACAGCCCCTGCAACTGTCCATTAGGTGGACACGCACATGGAGCCAATCATGTCCAAAATTTGCGGATGTGACGGGTCTGATAAATTCTGCGGCCACGTGAACTTAATCAGTAGACTTCTCACGTCGTGACAGATACCTGAAACTACCTAGAACATCTCCATCACTCCTGGTCAAACCGCTCTCACTCCTAGCACCAAACTCGCTGTTTCTCCTGTTCATGTGACAGTCCTCATGTAACAAGACCTCTCCTACCGATTCTAATTTAAAGCCCAATCCCTGAACATATTTCGTGAATGAGGGACATGGCCAACATGCTACAGTTTGAAGACAACCTCTTCAGAAGGAATTTCCAACAGGTCAGACAGTTTCCAAACTACTTTAGAAAACAATAGGAGCCTAGCAGAGGAAACATCTGTACAAGGTGTGTTTTACAAGCTCAAATCCTTGGCTATCATTCGTCATTTCTCAGCTGACCCTATATCCAAATGGGTTTACTTTCCCACTCGACTATAGTATTCTTGCGCCACAAGAAAGGAACTACAGAAATCAGGATGAGAAGAATAGTGGATCACCATAGGAGATATGAGGGAAGGAGGAAATCTACAAATATAAACAGAACTATGTTCATAAAATGTACCCATGTTTTTAAAGATATTTTTTTTTTCAGTACAGATCATTTTGAAACCTTTTTTATACATTTAATAACATTACAAAACTGGCCCCCACAGGATACGTCCCTTGGCCCTGGCTGTGCCCCCTATGTGGCCTGGCCCCAGCATTAAGCCGCATCCACAGTGAGAGAAGAGGAAAAAAACAAACAGATCCCTCTTAGCTACCTGCTCTCCCGGCGCCGCACAGCATCCTCTTGAGATCCAGTGCGCTCATGTTAAAATGGCCGCGCACCTACCACAGGCCGGCGGCTGATGTGAGTGTGCCCGTCACAGGCACTGCATGACAATGACGTCATACGCCAGCAATGCCACTGTCATCGCCGCTGGCCTCTGCTAGGTCGGCAGCCTCGTTAAGTATTACAGTGTGGCAATACATTTCAACTGAGTGTGGGTGTGAGGACGCATATTCAGTTGAAACCAGCAGGGTGGGCCCCTTCTACGTCCTGCTCGGGGGCCGCCAGAGAATTCTCCAATGTTTCGTAGAGGCTGTCCGACCCGGTTTACATGTGTCAGTATCGTGCAAGATGACTCAAGCCATTTTACAATAAAGGGTAGTTTCGAGACCACCTCCCTTATATGACTGGCATATTGTGAGATTGGAGTTGGTCTGCAACTCCCTGACAGCCACAAATTGACAGCTGTTGAAATTGTCAAAATGTAGTTCAGCTTGTGTTTCTTTATGAAGCTTTTTAAGAATTGCGTTCAACCAGTGTCTGGAACAGATCTAAAGAGGGAACCTTACCCTGAAGAGGATAATATGAGGGATTGGATGGAATAATACTTATATTTTTGTCATGAATCTTATATGTCCTGGAGTGAAGTTAAAGTCAATAAAGCATTCTGTTCTGTAAACATGGTATCATTGTCTGTCACTTGTATCATCTTGGTGGTGTTATCACTTGAGGTATATTGCTGTTCAGAAAAGAAGTGTGTGTTTTTTACAGGCAAGAGTCTAGTAAATATATTCACATCCTTAATGACATGAAAAAGGTTGAAATTCTGTGTAGGAACATAATTGAGACCTTTCACAAGAATGTCAATTTGTAGAGCCGAAAGAAAGAAAATAACACTCTGCAAATTATTTTCTAGTAGAAGTAACGGTGTCTTCTTTTCCTCATTGGATATCGCCTCCAGTCTTCTGTTCCTTGTTCTCCTGCAACCCCTCCTCCCAGTGGGTTTTTTGAAGAGGACGAACCACATTTATATCTATTGTGTGCACTAGAGCCAGAGGTATCGGTTCCGCTATCAGTGGCAATATACTCCGATGATGAAAAGAAGACTGATTTATTTTTCTGAAAACCACGTTGCCCATGGCTAGGACGACTTTTCAATATAGATCTGAATGGCTCACCTGGATTGCCTTTAGACCAAGTATAAACTCTGTTGTTCTTGTAGTCCAGTGAGTCTCTAAAACTAAAATAAAATGTAAATTTCATAGTGACAAATTCTTATAGTGAATTCAGATTATCATTTTTTTTCATTAATTGATTGTAGCCAGGGGTATCAACAGGTTTGGTCAATTCCCCTTTGACCTCGCCTATATAATTTTTTAATGCATTAAGTGTGATTTCCTCATAGGAAACTATCAGGTTCATCAGCTTCAAAGAACATTGTGTCAAAATTTAATTCCACTCACTTAAGAATTGGTCTTAAGATATGTGGGGGACTTTTTTATGCGTAACCCCCTAGGAATCGTACTTTTTTCCACATATTTTTTAATGGTGTGGTCCCACCACGTGCTTAGTTCTTGAAGAAAATGACATATTGTTTAACCCTTTCGCACCAGAGCCTGTTTTTGCTTTCGTGACCAGACCAATTTTTTCAATTCTGACCACTGTCACTTTATGAGGTAATAACTCTGGAACACTTCAACAGATCCCAGTGAACTGAGACTGTTTTTTCATGACATTCTACTTCATGATAGTGGTAAAATTTCTTCGATATGACTTGCGGTACTTTGTGAAAAAATCGGAAACTTGGCGAAAATTTAGCAAATTTCAAACTTTTCATGCCCTTAAATCAGAGAGATATGTCACACAAAATAGTTAATAAATAACATTTCTCACATGTCTACTTTACATCAGCACAATTTTGGAACCAAATTATTTTTTTTTGTCAGGAAGTTATAACTGTTAAAAGTTGACCAGCGATTTTCTCATTTTTCCAACAAAATTTACAAAACCGTTTTTTTAGGGGCCACACCTTATTTGAAGTGACTTTGAGGGGTCTATATGACAGAAAATACCCAAAAGTGACACCATTCTAAAAACTGCACCCCTCAAGGTGCTCAAAACCACATTCAAGAAGTTTATTAACCCTTTAGGTGCTTCACAGGAATTTTTGGAATGTGGAAGAAAGCGATGAACATTTAGTTTTTTTTTTTCACAAAAATGTTACTTTAGACCCACTTTTTTTTATTTTCGCAAGGGTAACAGGAAAAAATGGACTACAAAATTTGTTGTGCAATTTCTCCTGAGCACGCCGATACCCCATATGTGGGAGAAAAGCATTGTTGGGGTGCACGGAAGGGAAGGAGCACCATTAGACTTTTTTAATGTAAAATTTGCGTGAAAAATTAGCCATGTCGTGTTTGGGGAGCACCTGATGTGCCTAAACAGTGGAAACCCCCCCACAAGTGACACCATTTTAGAAACTAGACCCCTCAGGGAACTTATCTACATGTGTGGTGAGCACCTTGAACCCCCCAGGTGCTTCACAGAAGTCTATAACGTAGAGCCGTGAAAATAAAAAAAGCTAACTTTTTCCACAAAAATGATCTTTTAGCCCCAATTTTTATATTTTCACAAGGGTAAGAGGAGAAAATGGACCCCAAAAATTGTTGTGCAATTTATCCTGAGTATGCCAATACCCCATATGTGGTGGAAAATTACTTTTCAGGCACAATGCAAAGCTCATAAGGGACCCACTGGGAGAGCCCCTGCAGTCCCAGAACAGCAGAAACCCCTCCATAAGTGACCCCATTTTACAAACTACACTTCAAAATGAATTCATCTAGGGGTGCAGTGATCATATTGACACCACATGTGACTCATAGAAATGTATACCATTGAGCAGTGAAGAAAAAATAATATTTTTACCACAAAAAAATTGTTTTAGCCTCAGATTTTACATTTTCACACAGGGCAATGGGTAAAAATTGTGCCGAAATGTGTCGCACAATTTCTTCTAAACGTGCCAATACCCCATATGTGGCTGTACAGTACCGCTTAGCCTTATGGTGAGACCCGGGAGGGACCGAGCGCCATTTGACTCTTGGAGAACAAATTATTGTAGAATAGTTTGCTGACTCAATATACAGAGCCCATAAGTGCTAGAAGAGCAGAATCCCCCCTCAAGTGACCGCATTTTGGAAATTATACCCCTTTGGGAATTTACCTACAGGTGTAGGGACAATTTTTGACTTCATGGGTGTTTTCCAGAAACAAGCAGCAATGGATGTTGCTGAGTGAAAATTTCAACTGCCGTTGTAGTGACCAGTACGTTGTGCCCAGCTCATGCTTCTGGAGACATGCACCTGTAAATTAGGTAGGCTCTCATCGCTACAGGAATGCCAAACGTGGACCCTAAATGTAGTTTAGGCACATTGTGGGGCTCAAAAGGAAGGCGGGCATTTGGATTTGGGAGCACATAATTTTCGGAATTTCTTTTGGGGGGCAAGGGCCATTTCGCTTTTTCAGAGCCTTTGTGCAACCAGTAACGTGGAAGCCCCTTATATTTTCTTTAACAGATGATGGTACTGAGTGGGGAATTGCTTTTTTTGAGGATTGAGTTGAAGCTTTTATTGGGAACATTTTACATAATGTTTATCCAGCGCTCTAGGCTGAGCACTTACATCGGGGCTTCCATCTAAATCTCCAAGTAATGTAATTCAGATGAAACCCCCGAGGGATCCATTCACTATAATGAGGCAGCAGAGTTACTGCCTCCTGACGAAGCCATTTTCCGGGCAAAACGCGCGTCAAGGCTGCCTCACATCCCCAGCATTCCTGTCTACGCCGCCATAGATTGTACTAGCATGACTCAAGGTAATGGAGATTCTATGTTGCTAACTCTGAATTGATGATGTAACATATATATGTCTATGTTGCACTTATAGCCTTAGTTCAATTAATTCACTTATAAAGTGCAGCAATTGAGACTATAGCCCATTATAATGCATTCTAATCTCCAATACCCGGTTACTTATCCCCTATAGGGAGAGCTATCGCGTATTATACTACTTTACTCTATTGATGGAATCCCTCTGGGGGATATTGATTAAAAATCTTCTGGTTGGGTCGATGCTAGGATATTTACTAATTAAGCCCTGAGATATACACACATGTTACCTCGGTCTTTTCCTAATTCTTTTCTATGATCTGGCTGGCAGCAAATATTAACACCCATCATTCATTGAATGCAGTATGATGGATGTAAGTCTCTGCAGGGATTTTTCTACTTTACCCTGCCTTTTTATCTCTAGCTGCCCCCTCCCCCGACACCTTTCCCCTATTTATATTGTATGAAACATTTTTGTGTATTATATGTGACTCGCCCCCTGGGCCGAGGGGCACCCGGAACCGGGGTTCTGGGGGTTGTAGTATCTGTGGCGGTGACCCGGTCCCGTGGCTCAGGGTGGTCAGGCCAATGGCGGTATTTTGTGGGTTTTAAGTTAATTGTCCGACTACGCCACCCGTTTATTGCGGTCAGGGTGTACCGCCTCTGCGAGGCAGTCCGCTGAGGCTGGTGTGGTGTGCGCAGCAAAACATGAGATAACTCCCCATGGGAGGAGTATGGCCTCAGGGCAGGGAATGTGGATGATGGGAGTGATGGTGCGCCGGCGTCCCAGCACTAGCAGTGCTGGTGCGGCGATGAGCAGGAACGACTCAGAGTCTTTGCAGTGCAGTTCAGGGTCTTTACTGGTGATATTAAGGCTGACCCTCCCGGGAATACTGGCTAGCATATGGGGCCTGGTCAGTCTGCGAGCAAACAGGAGTTCCCCTGGCCAGGTGGAGTTGTAGGCCTCTCCGTCTATCTGCACTCTTTCTGGCTACCTTGCTGTAAGCGGGTAGAAGTAGCCCACGTCCCTGAGTATACCGTGTGGTGCTCACCCGTATGGCTGGTGACTTGGGGCCTTCTGTTAGCCTCCGCTCCTGGATGGCGGTGCTGGTCCCTTCCTTGTGACTGAGCCTCCGGGCTTCTATGGCCAGAGGACCTGGAATCCCCTGCCGGCTGGTTTCTGCTGCTGGGTGGATATCAGTCCCCACAGCCTCGGACTCCGGTGTCCGGTTATCAGATTCTTCTGCCAGGGCGAGCTATATCTCTGCTTAGCTTCCAGCCCCTGGTCTTCTGCTCCTAGCTCCTACAGAGCTCCTGCTGTAACTTTCCCTCTCCAGGCTCTAACTCAACTCATCCCGCCCCAGACCCAGTTTATAAGGGCAGATTCCTCCCCTCCCAGGTCTGGGCGGGAGGTGTTGCATGCTTAGGGCTCCTGACCAGAGAAACCTCCCACTTACTCTCAGACGTAATATTTCTATTACTGTGGCAACCAGACCCCTGTGGTGCCACATTCCCCCCTAGTGAATTTTAGTACTCCGGGACTAAACACATTTTTAAGAAAACACAAATACAGGGTATAAACAATAATACAACAACATATATAGTACAGACCAAAAGTTTGGACACACCTTCTCATTTAAAGATTTTTCTGTATTTTCCTGACTATGAAAATTGTACATTCACACTGAAGGCATCAAAACTATGAATTAACACATGTGGAATTATATACTTAACAAAAAAAGTGTGAAACAACTGAAAATATGTCTTATATTTTAGGTTCTTCAAAGTAGCCACCTTTTGCTTTGATGACTGCTTTGATCACTCTTGGCATTCTCTTGATGAGCTTCAAGAGGTAGTCACCGAAAATGGTTTTCACTTCACAGGTGTGCCCTGTCAGGTTTAATAAGTGGGATTTCTTGCCTTATAAATGGGGTTGGGACCATCAGTTGTGTTGTGCAGAAGTCTGGTGGATATACAGCTGATAGTCCTACTGAATAGACTGTTAGAATTTGTATTATGGCAAGAAAAAAGCAGCTAAGTAAAGAAAAATGGAACATCCAAGAAAGGAGGGAGAGGAATATTATAGAAATAATACCAATATATAGAAAGAGCATCGCCCTCAATAATAAGCAGCCAGAGATATAGCTGTTGTTACAAAATACAGTATCTTTATTAGTTAAAATACAACATATAATGTATAACCGTAAAGGACAAAAAGGAGTGACTAGGATGAAAGACCCCAATGGGGGTTAAGATGGAGAAAACCCCATAAGAGTGAGAGGGAAACCTTAGCCCAGTTGCAGGTGTAACTCCATAATGAATGACCAGGTATAATACATAGTCAGGCAATGTGGTATGGGTCCAGCTAGGCTATAAATCTGAGTTAAATAGAATAATATAGCAGATAAGGTATCTGAGATGATCTGCTAGTAATAATCAGAATAGCCGCACATTACCTTGTGACATAATGATGACCGGGTAACGGGAGTCTGCAAGAGGGAATGAATAGCGCGCCTCAAAAAGAAAAATGAGTGGCCATCGTTACTTTAAGAAATGAAGGTCAGTCAGTGCGAAAAATTGGGAAAACTTTGAAAGTGTCCCCAAGTGTAGTTGCAAAAAGCATCAAGCGCTACAAAGAAACTGGCTCACATGAGGACTGCCCCAGGAAAGGAAGACCAAGAGTCACCTCTGCTTCTGAGAATAAGTTTATCTGAGTCACCAGCCTCAGAAATCGCAGGTTAACAGCAGCTCAGATTAGAGACCAGGTCAATACCACACAGAGTTCTAGCAGCAGACACATCTCTTCAACAACTGTTAAGAGGAGACTTTGTGCAGCAGGCCTTCATGGTAAAATAGCTGCTAGGAAACCACTGCTAAGGACAGGCAACAAGCAGAAGAGACTTGTTTGGGCTAAAGAATACAAGGAATGGACATTAGACCAGTGGAAATCTGTGCTTTGGTCTGATGAGTCCAAATTTAAGTTCTTTGGTTCCAACCACTGTGTCTGCGATGAGGAAAGGTGAACGGATGGACTCTACATACCTGGTTCCCACCGTGAAGCATGGAGGAGGAGGTGTGATGGTGTGGAGGTGCTTTGCTGGTGACAATGTTGGGGATTTATTCAAAATTGAAGGCATACTGAACCAGCATGGCTACCACAGCATCTTGCAGCAGCATGCTATTCCATCCGGCTTGCGTTTAGTTGGACCATCATTTATTTTTCAACAGGACAATGACCCCAAACACACCACCAGGCTGTGTAAGGGCTATTTGACCCAGAAGGAGAGTGATGGGGTGCTACGCCAGATGACCTGGCCTCCACAGTCACCAGACCTGAACCCAATCGAGATGGTTTGGGGTGAGCTGGACCGCAGAGAGAAGGCAAAAAGGCCAACAAGTGCTAAGCATCTCTGGGAACTCCTTCAAGATTGTTGGAAGACCATTTCCGGTGACTAGCTCTTGAAGCTCATCAAGAGAATGCCAAGAGTGTGCAAAGCAGTCATCAAAGCAAAAGGTGGCTACTTTGAAGAACCTAGAATATAAGACATATTTTCAGTTCTTTCACACTTTTTTGTTAAGTATATAATTCCACATGTGTTAATTCATAGTTTTGATGCCTTCAGTGTGAATGTACAATTTTCATAGTCAGGAAAATACAGAAAAATCTTTAAATGAGAAGGTGTGTCCAAACTTTTGGTCTGTACTGTATACAAGAAGCTTTAGTCTTTAGAGGTCACGGCGTGTCCATGACCGAGTGTCCATATCACCCAACAAGGTGAAGTCTTGGCACAGAGTAGGGGACCTGTCCAAAGCAAACCCCAAGCGTTGGCCTTGGGCGTGGCTGCAAGGCTGAGACTAGCTACTTTGGGCCACAAGGAGGCCACGCCAGACAGGTTTTCTCTTCTGCGGCCATCTTCACAAGAGGCACCAAGGTGCAACTATCTACAATGTAGTTCCGGTTACTCAGCGTCCATAACCTGTCAGTCCAAATAAACCTGAAGGGTAACTAGAGAAACATAATTAGTAACCAGGCAACAAACATAAACCATTTTCAACATTTACGTATGTACAGGTAAATATATATTACAGTTTAGATTCTCCAGCAAGCGGGCATTTGTCCTCTAGTGCTCCTGGTGGACCTACGTAACCCACTATCTGGTTCTGCACTACAGGGTGTAGGAGGTGTTGCGGGTAGGTCTGGCAGCTTTCTGCGTACTCTTTGGCTTACTAGGGGCACGGCAGACTCACTACTAGCAGAGGGTTGATTCTCCTGGGCTGCTGGTATGGGTTCTTCTGCCTCCTGGGCCGGCTGCTCTTCTGACACTACCTGTTCTTCTGTAGGCTCTTCTGGGGCTGGCTGGAAAAAGGTGAGGACGGGTACCACGACCGCGTTGTTAATCTGAGTCCAGGACCGGGGAAAGTCTCCGAGTACGGTACTGATAATTTCTTCCCTTTCCTCTGCGGGTTGAGGGTTTTCTTGATCTTCTTCAGGGCTTTGCAGCTGCTCGGGACACTTCTTCAGGTAGTCTCTGGAGACAACGGCTGTGGTCTCTCCTCCGTCCTTAGTGATGATACATACTTTTGGGTTCTCATGACTTGAGGGCAGTACGGTGTACGGGTCCTTCTCCAACTGGTCGTCCAACTTGTGGAGCCGCCTCTTTCTCTTCAAGACCTGCTCTCCAGGCACCAGGGGAACAGCGGGAGCATACTGGTTATAAGCCTTCTCTTGCTTGTGACAGACTCCGCTCGACGCTCTCCTGCACTTTCCGATACTGCTGCTGCCGTTCTGTATCCCAGTCTGCCTCTGGCGAGGTGTACTCAGGTGTCAGGACTCCCATATCCAGGTCAATAGGCAGCTTACCAGGTCTTGCTCTCATTAGGTAAGCCGGGGTACAGTTGGTGGAGCCTACGGGGATGTGATTGTACAAGTCCACCAAATCAGGCAGTGTTTCAGGCCACAGACTGCGTTCTTCCAGGGGCAATGTTTTTAGCAAGTCTATCACCACCTGGTTCATTTTCTCACATAGTCCGTTGGTCTGAGGGTGATAGGGCGTTATTCTTATATTTTTGCAGCCATACAGGTTGCAGAACTCCTGGAAGACCTCCGCTTCGAAGGCTGGTCCTTGGTCCGTCAACACTTGCTCCGGATACCCGTGTGGACGGCAGAAGTGCTGCTGGAAGGCTCTAGCTGCTGTTTGAGCCGTTAAGTCCTTGACAGGGACCACCACCAGGAACCGGGAGTAGTGATCTACGATGGTGAGGGCGTAGACGTACCCAGATCTGCTTGGAGCCAGTTTCACATGGTCCAGGGCTACCAGTTCCAGTGGCTGCCTGGTGATGATGGACTTCAGGGGAGTCTTCTGGCTGGCATGGTCCTTTTTTCTTAGGTTGCACGGGCCACAGTCTCTGCACCACCTCTCGATGGCTCCTCTCATGCCTATCCAGTAGAACCGTTCACGCAACAAGAACTCCAGCTTTTTCCATCCGAAGTGTCCTGCTCCGTTGTGGTATGCCTCCAGAACCATAGCCGCGTCTCGTCTTGGGACCACTACCTGCCAGGTCAGTTCATGTGTTCGAGAGTTGACCATTCTCCGGCACAGCTTCTCCCTGTAGAGGAACAGCTTACTTTTCTCCTTCCACAGTTGCTTGGTCTCCTCCGGAGTGTCTGGGTCAAGACGGGCATTAGCCTGTGTTAGCATTTCCTTCACCAGATGGACTGCGGGATCACTGTCTTGTGTCTCCGCCCAGCTGTAGTGGGGTAAGGGATTGAACGTAGCAGAGCGCCTGTCCTTCACACGGTGGGAATACAGGGTAATCCCATGATGGTGGAATGCAGGGAGTTCGACTTCTTCCAGATCTTCTGGATCTTCCCCTACATCCGGTAAGTTTGGCATTCTGGACAGGGCATCCGCGTTGGCATTTGAGCGTCCCGCCTGGTATTTGATGGTGAATTCGTAGTTGGACAGGCGGGCCATCCATCTCTGCTTCAGGGCACCAAGTCTTGCAGTGTCCAGGTGTGTCATCGGGTTGTTATCCGTGTACACGGTGAACTTGGACGAGGCAAGGTAATGCTTGAAACGTTCGGTCATTGCCCACACCACTGCCAGGAACTCTAGCTTGAATGAGCTATAATTCTCAGGGTTTCTCTCTGTGGGCCGTAGTTTTCGGCTGGCGGAAGTGATTACCCGTTCTTTCCCCTGCTGGATCTGGGACAGTACGGCTCCTAGCCCGATGTTTCTTGCGTCTGTGTGGAGGATAAAGGGCTGGCTGTAGTCAGGGTACGCCAGGATTTCATCCCCCGTGAGGGCCATCTTCAGCTGGCAGAAGGACTCCTCTTCCAACTTTTCCCACCTAAAGGGCGGCTTCTGGTTTTTGGCCTTCCTGGATTGACCTATCAGGAGGTCCTGCATAGGAGCTTGCATTTTGGTGAAACCGGGAATGAATCTTCAGTAGTAGCCTAACAACCCGAGAAACTGCCACACTTCCTTTATGCTGGAGGGTCTTGGCCAGTCTTTAATCACAGTGATCTTATCGGGGTCGGGAGCCACTCCGTCAGCACTCACCACGTGTCCCAGGTACTGCAACTTTGGTTTCAGCAGGTGACACTTGGAGGGTTTCACCTTGAGGCCGTAGCTTGCCAGGGCGTCAAACACTTCTGCCAGGTGTTTCAGATGGTCCTCGTAGGTTTTGGAATAGACGATGACATCGTCCAGGTATAACAGGACCGTCTCGAAATTCCGGTGTCCCAGACAGCATTCCATCAACCGCTGGAAGGTTCCTGGTGCGTTGCAGAGCCAGAACGGCATACAGTTGAATTCGCTGAGGCCCATCGGGGTGGTGAATGCAGTCTTCTCCTTGTCTGCCTCTGCAACAGGAACCTGCCAGTACCCGCTAGTAAGATCCAAAGTGGAGAAGAAGTTAGCAGATTTTAATGCAGCTAAAGATTCTTCTGTCCTAGGTAACGGGTACGCATCTTTGTGTGTGATATGGTTGACCCTTCTGTAGTCTACACACATTCTCATGGTGTTGTCCTTCTTTTTCACTAGAACTAGTGGAGCTGCCCAGGGGCTACAGCTGTCCCTGATTACCCCAGCCTCCTTCATGTCCCGCAACATCCCTTTTGCATGCTGATAGTGTGCAGGGGGTACAGGTCGGTATCTTTCCTTTGTGGGCGGATGGTCTCCTGTGGGGATGTGATGTTCTACCCCCTTTACTCGCCCGAAGTCTAGCGGGTGTTTACTAAAGACTCTTTCGTACTCCTGAACGACCCGGTAGACTCCCTGTTTTTGGTGTGAGGGAGTGGAGTCAGTACCCAAATGCAGTTGCTGACACCAGTCCTCCATTTGTTTCTTAGAGCCGTTACCTTCCTCTGGTTGAGATGGAGGCAAGGGTTCCACGGCCCTTACAGAATTTTGGTTTATGGTGAACAATTTGGCTAGCGTGGCATACCGGGGCAGGTATACTTCTCTCTCCCCGATATTTATGATGCGGACGGGCACCCTCCCATGGCGTACATCGACCACCCCCCGTGCTGTCAAAATGGTGGGCCTACTGTCTGAGTAGACGGGTTCTACCATTGCTTGGTAGCCTCTACCTCTTAGACCAATAGCTGCCCGGCACCAGATCATCATCTCACTTTTCGGGGGCATGGCAATAGGGAACGGGTCACACATTCTCACGCTACCTATCTCACCACCAGATAGTTCCACTTGTTGCCGCTTCATCAGTGCCCGGATCTCTTTTTGGAGCACATGCTGCTGGCTGGAACTGGCGTTCTTGGCAACCTGCTGTAAAATGAGAATCACCTCTGCAAGACAATTTTCAATCACGTTAGTTCCCAAGGTTATTCTAGGGTGACTCTCATGACGGTCTATGTCCACAATAATCAGTCCTTGTGCCGCCAGTTCGACTTTACCGACCTTAATGGTCACCTCCTTGAATCCCACCTGTGGCACGGGCTGACCATTGCTGGCGATGATACTCAGGTCGTCATCTGGGTAGCGGGTTATGTCCGAGTCATTCCAGTACCCCTTAAAGAGCACGTACGGGATGGTAGTCACCTGTGACCCAGTGTCCAGTAGGGCACTCATAGGAATGCCATCCAGTGCCACAGGCAAGACCGGACGTCCCCCTACGTATTTATTACGCCAGTTCGATGGGCCTGATGATCTTACACCTGGGGGTTGGCCCTCTACCCCAGGTTGTGCCCGTTTAAATGACAGTACCTTGCCATATGTCTGGGTTGATTGCAGCGGCGGCAGATGGGTTGTCCATCCCCGTTGTATCTGTCGCTGGGTCTTCCTCTGGACGTTGGGATCCACCTCTGTCGGCGCCACGGGACGTCCTCCAGTCCGGATGCCAGCTGGATCTTCCCTGGAGGAGAGACCTGTAAAGACTGCACAGTCCTGGTTAGCACGGCTACACTTTTCGTTAACTCTTGGACCTGATGGTGCAGGTCTGTAGCCGGGTTGTTATCCAAAGCCTGCGCATCAGCTCCTACAGACTCTGTAGACAAGGGCGCCGCCTCCTGGTGATAGGTAATAGCAGGGCGCCGGTGGGTTACAGCGCTACCCGGTGCCGGTTCTCTGAGCACCCGGATGGCCCTGTCTTTGAACTTTGCAAAGTCTAAACCAGGGTTCTGCAAGGCCATTGCACGTAACTGGGTTCGGTGGGCGTTGGACAGCAGACCCTCAATGAATTGCTCAGTTAACAGTTCATCTGCATTCCGCACACTGTCAGGGTCTGCCTGTTTAATGGCTCCCAGGGCCTCTTGCAAATTCAAAGCATAGTCTCTTATACTGTCTTGGGCCCGCTGCTTGCACCCATAGAATTTCATTTTGATCTCTGCTGAGGTACGGATATCAAAAGTGTCCCTCAGACGGGTTAAGATTTCTTTTACAGTCTCCTTGTCCCGGACTGACCAGGACTTTACTTCACGTTGGGCTGCCCCGGTTAGCTGGCCTACCAATATGCTCACTTTTTGTCCTTCTGTCAGGGGGTATACCTTAAACAGGCTGTACAGTCTCTCTTTAAAGTCGCTTAGGGTATGCGACTCCCCTGAGTACTGGGGTAGCCAGGCCGCTCCGAGGATATAGGGCATTGTAAATGGCATTACTGCGGCAGCGGCCGCGCTGGTGGTAGAGGGTCCCTCCGTATCCGTCATCTTCCTCCCCCCTAGTTAAGTGTGGCCTACCTTCCGTTGCTTCTTCTCCGTAGGCCGCGGCTCCGCAGACGATCGTCAGGGTGGAGGACCTTGCGTCGCGCTCTGGTGACGTCAGCGTCGCTCTCTCTCCCTTCCAGGACCTTGCGCAGCGTCGATGCGTGGGGCGGAGCTTCAGGTCTCATGCGCTTTCGGCGTCCACGCCCCTCTTCTTCCCGCGCGGCGTCCTGAAGATGGCGTCCGATGGCGGGAAAACAGCTGCGGATGGCTGGAAACGGCTCCGGATGGCGGGAACCGACTGAAGATGGCGGGAGACGGCTCCGGATGGCAGGGACCTTCACCACGGCAGGTATGACAGTCTTTTGAAGGCGCGCCGTACCCGGTGGTTGCGGGCACGAAATCCTGCCTACTACGCCAAAGCTGACTCACCCCCTGGGCCGAGGGTCACCCGGAACCGGGCTTCTGGGGGTTGTAGTATCCGTGGCGGTGACCCGGTCCCCTGGCTCAGGGTGGTCAGGCCAATGGCGGTATTTTGTGAGTTTTAAGTTAATTGTCCGACTACGCCACCCGTGGATTGCGGTCAGGGTGTACCGCCGCTGCGAGGCAGTCCGCTGAGGCTGGTGTCGTGTGCGCAGCAAAAGATGGGATAACTCCCCACGGGAGGAGTATGGCCTCAGGGCAGGGAATGTGGATGATGGGAGTGATGGTGCGCGGGCGTCCCAGCACTAGTAGTGCTGGTGCGTCGATGAGGAGGAACGACTCAGAGTCTTTGCAGTGCAGTTCAGGGTCTTTACTGGTGATATTAAGGCTGACCCTCCCGGGAGTACTGGCTAGCATAAGGGGCCTGGTCAGTCTGCGAGCAAACAGGAGTTCCCCTGGCCAGGTGGAGTTGTAGGCCTCCCCGTCTATCTGCACTCTTTCTGGCTACCTTGCTGTAAGCGGGTAGAAGTAGCCCACGTCCCTGAGTATACCGTGTGGTGCTCACCCATATGGCTGGTGACTTGGGGCCTTCTGTTAGCCTCCGCTCCTGGATGGCGGTGCTGGTCCCTTCCTTGTGACTGAGCCTCCGGGCTTCTATGGCCAGAGGACCTGGAATCCCCTGCCGGCTGGTTTCTGCTGCTGGGTGGATATCAGTCCCCACAGCCTCGGACTCCGGTGTCCGGTTATCAGATTCTTCTGCCAGGGCGAGCTATATCTCTGCTTAGCTTCCTGCCCCTGGTCTTCTGCTCCTAGCTCCTACAGAGCTTCTGCTGTAACTTTCCCTCTCCAGGCTCTGACTCAACTCATCCCGCCCCAGACCCAGTTTATAAGGGCAGATTCCTCCCCTCCCAGGGCTGGGCGGGAGGTGTTGCATGCTTAGGGCTCCTGACCAGAGAAACCTCCCACTTGCTCTCAGACGTAATATTTCTATTACTGTGGCAACCAGACCCCTGGGGTGCCACACATGAATTTTTCTTCAATAAAATATATATTTCTATGATTAAAATCCCTTTTGTGTTATTTTGGAGATAACTTTTGGGTTTATTGAGGTATTCACCCCTATTTAGTGGTTTCTCTTTTTACGTATAAACTCCCTCTCCAAATACGTTTTTTTTCTGTTGGTTTTGCTAGTTCTATAGGGATTACGGACGATGTATTGCATGGTCGGCTGATAGGTTTTTCTTTTTTTTTTTTTACTCTGGATTCAGTCTGGCCTCTGTTTAGCGGTGTCCTTTTTTTCAGAAGTGCGCAAAACTGTGGCCAACCACACTTTTATGCACGCCTTAAAAAACTGACACCGTGGGATCATAGGTCAGACGACGTCCACGGTGCCTCCATCTGCCTCATTACAGGGAATCTTCCGCCAGAGGTTCCGTTTGAATCAATTATTTCAGAGATTTACACGGAAACCCCGGTGCAAGCGCTCAGCGCAGGGCACAAGATACTGCATTGTTTTGGGAAGAGAATGAACAAATTAGCAGCAGGTGAAGAATTGGTTTTATTTATTTTTTACGCCGTTCCTCATGCGGTGTAAGTGATGAGATTACTTTATTTTTCAGGTCAGTGCGATTACAGAGATACCAGATTTATATCGGGTTTTTATGATTGACAGCTGTCGCACACTAAAAGACGCTTTTTTTTTTCAAAATCTAGTTTTTGCATTGCCATATTTTGAGAGCTATAATTTTTCCATATTTCGGCCGACAGTCGTGTGACGGCTTGTTTTTTGTGGGACGAGTTGATGTTTTTATTGGTACCATTTTTGGGTACGTGACATTTTTTGATCGCTTTCTATTCCGTTTTTTGGGAGGTAAAATGAACAAAAACCAGCAATTCAGGATTTGTTTTGAGGGTTTTTTTTAATGCCGGTCCGCGTGTGGTAAAATTGATAAGGCAGCTGTATTCTTCTGGTCAGTACGTTTACAGCGATACTACACTTATATAGTTTTTTTATGTTTTGGCGCTTTTACACAATAAAAACTATTCTATATAAAAAAGAATTGTTTTTGCATCGCTTTGTTCTGAGAACTATAACTTTTTTATTTTTCGGATGATGGATCTGTATGGTGGCTTTTTTTTGTGGAACAAGATGACGTTTTCAGCGGTACCATTTTTATTTACATTTGGCTTTTTGATCGCGTTTTATTCCACTTTTTGTTTGACAATATGATGAAAAGGCATAGTTTTTTGCTCAATTTTTTTTTTTTTTTTTTAACGGTGTGCACAGAAGGGGTTAATTAGTGTGACAATTTTATAGATCGGGTTGTTCCGGACGCGGCAATACCAAATATGTGTACTTTTTTTGTTTTTGCATGAATATACGGATTTATTGGTTTAATTTTTTTTTTTTTTGTGATTTTTTTCTTTTTAACAGTTTGAAAACATTTTTAGACTTTTTTTTTTTTTTTTTTTTATACTTAGTCCCTGTATGAGACTTCAGTTTTTATTTTTGTGATCATTGGTCAGAGCTCCTGCTAGACTCAGCTGCTGGCAGACCCGGAGGTGGTCATGTGACCTCCAGCTGCCATGGCAATGCCAGGTCCTATCAGCTATCACAGGGGCCGTCGGAAAGGTGAGTGGACGACCCCCTCTCCTCTCACTATCTCCTAAATGCCGCGACCGCTACGGATCGCTGCATCTAGAAGATAGCAAAGGGTTAACATCATTGGGACCTGATCCAATCAGGTCCCGATTATGTTGCCCTGTCAGAGCTACTGCTTTGCACTTCATCCGCAGCACTTGCAGGACCCTGGGTGCCCTGAGCGCTGCGGGACCACCGACCGTTTATAAACGTCGGCACTGCACAGAGCCCAGGCAGCGCCGACGTTTATGTACAGTGGGCGGTCTGGAAGCGGTTAAAACTTCACGTTTATTCTTACGTTAAAAAGGTGCATATATAAGGCAGGCCACGAATGTGAACAGGACCAACATGTTTCGGCCGAAACACGTTGGTCCTGTTCACATCCGTGGCTCGTCTTATGTATGCACCTTTTTAACTTAAGAATAAATGTGAATTTTTAACAATAGAAAAAGACATATTTCACTGGAAATCTTTTTTTTCATTTTGTATGCATATCCTCACAGGCCAGGGTTTTTCTGTGTGATTGTCCATCTGACTGATGTCATATCCACATAACAGGTGAGCTGACTTTCCTTCCCCTCCACCTCTGTTTTTTGCAATTATATGGAAATGTTATTACTAATAAGGTGGAATCTTCTCTTCATCGAAAAAACACTGCAGGCATCACCATCAGTTCTCACTCCAAACACACTATAAATGCCATCCCTAAAGGTGAATTCATTAGAGCTAGGAGGATCTGCTCAAGTGACAAGAGTTTTAATAGGGAAGGTTCCGTAATTAATAAGAGACTTGTGGACAGAGGATATAAAAAATCCAATATTAGACATGCTTTTGAACATGTCAAAAATATTCCACATCATGATCTATTGTACAAATCTGGAAATCACAATAAGTCTAAATCAACTGCTTATAGTCCGCAGTTCAACATCATTAGGAATATCATTTTAAAGTATTTATCTGTTGTTAACCAGGACAATATCCTCCGTACCATCATTGAAGGAGGGTGTACATGTGTAGCTAGGAAAGGTCGCTCCCTTGGTGATATGTTATCAGCATAGGGGGATTATAATGAGGGCAATCTGGGCTACCGCCCGGGGCTCCGGGGGGTCCATGGCCAGATTGCCCTCATTATAATATGTGCGGCGCCATGGCACATACCGGCAGTCAGAGGCGGGGGGCCCCCGGACCGCTCCCCCAGCAGCGGCGCACTGCCGCTGCTTCTTCTTCAGCCGGGCCAGCACTGCATCTGTTAACTTCCCTGTGTGCTGGCCCGGCCGCGTCACAGCTAGGAGACACACGTAGGCCGCACATAGCCATCTATACACAGAGGGAGGCCGCACGGTGCCATCTGTACACAGTGGGAGGCCGCACGTAGCCATCTATGCACAGCGGGAGGCCGCACGTAGCCATCTATACACAGCAGGGGGCCTCACGGTGCCATCTATACACAGCGAGAGGCTGGTGGCTACTTTGAAGAACCTAGAATATAAGACATATTTTCAGTTGTTTCACACTTTTTTGTTAAGTATATAATTCCACATGTGTTAATTCATAGTTTTGATGCCTTCAGTGTGAATGTACAATTTTCAAAGTCATGAAAATACAGAAAAATCTTTAAATGAGAAGGTGTGTCCAAACTTTTGGTCTGTACTGTAGATGCCTATGACGCGCCCCCTGGGACAGTGCTGTTAGGGATACCCGGAGCCGGATCAGATGGGGGTTGTAGTCTCCGAGTGGCTGTGACCCGGTCCGTGCCCAGGGTGTCAAGCTCAGTGTGTGGCAGTCCTTATAGATGTTACTAGATGTTCTTTTGTGTCGACTACGCCACCCGTTGAATTGCGGTCAATACGGCCGCCGCTGCAGCAGGGTCCGCTGAGGCTGGTGATGTATGTGCAGCTCAGGTAGTATAACCCCCAACGGGAGGGGTATAGCCTCAGGGGGTCAGTTGCAGAGGATGGGGGTTGTGGTGGTGCAGTGAGGATGGAAATGAGACTCAGAGTCGGGCTGTGCAGTTCAGGGTTTGTTTACTTACTGCAGTTGTTCTGGTCACTCCGGCCTTGAGTGACCACCCGAGCCGTGCTGCGTCCACCAGGTCCTGGACTCGGCCAACCCCCAGGTGATTCTGGAGCGTGGTCCTGAGCTCCCTTTCTGTCCTGTCCTCTTCTCTGGCCTTCCCCACCAGGGATCCACCTATGTCCGGCTCCCTCGGGCCTCTTGGTGGTAAACCCTTGTCTCTGGGTTCCCTGACCCTATTCCTGGTCTGCCTTCCGGGTGGATTTAGTGGGTGATCGTGGCAGATCAGTCCTGCCCACGACCTCCGGTTCCTGGCTAAGGTGTGCTGTAGCCTCTGCCAGCTTGGGATCCGGTACCCTGTTGCCAACTCTTCACCCTCTGGTCTAATTTGGGCTCTTGGAGTTCCTTCTTTCTCCCCCTCTGGGTCTTTCTTTCTCCTCTCTCTCTCTGGGCCTTGGAGCTGCTCTCCTCCTCTGCTCTCTTCCTCTGACTCTGCAAAAAGACTGACCCTGATCTAAGATGGTTCCCACCTTATATACTCCCTCTATGTGTGAGCTCAGGTGACCAGCACCCAATGAGCTCCTAGCTTTACCCAGGCTGCTCCCCCTATCTGCCCCTACACTACTGGGATGTTCCACCCCCCTCCCACTCCAGCCAGGAACAGACACTGTCGTACCTGCACATTTCTCTAGTGGGAGTACCATCGGTCTGTTCCCCGGAAATGGGATGTGTGTAGTGCATGCAGCTAACTGAGCTCAGTTCCACACTCCATCCTTACCCGGGAGTGGAATACCATACCTCTGGCTGAGGTGCAATACCCCTGTAGCAGCCGAATCCTCAGGGTGCTACATTCCCCCCTGGTAAATCACAGCACGTCCTCGGGCTGTAAGATATAAACAAAAACATCCAAAACATACAATTTTTTTCATAAACATAAACATATAAAACATATAAAACATCATCAGCAGCAATAAACTTTTCATATAAACATTCTTGTTTCTGGTTCCTCCGGTCACGGTGCAACTTGTGACCGGGTAAAGTGCGACAGTCTCTTTAAGAAAATGGTTTTCCTATAAAACCAGTAGGGGGCGCTTTAGGAAGCGCAACTATATACAAGGGGATATGGCCGCTCTCAGTCCTCGGCCAGGTATTAGGGAGGATTGACCGCTCTCAGTCCTCGGTCAGTGGGAATAGGGACACACGGGGTTAACAGTTCAATTGGCTGGTCCCAACGGGGACTATATTTTAACTAGAACAGTTCTTATACCCCGACGGGCAACTTTATACAGTCTCTTCACTACCGTACTCAACGACGGCGTCCTCCTGCTCTTTCTTGTTGGTTGGTTTCAGTTTCAGACCCGTCCGGATCCTCTTGCTCCTCCTCACACCGCAGCTCCTCCTCCGTCAGGCGATGCACATGGAGGGCGTAGGGTCCTTTGTCACACTTGTGCCGGGTGAAGGTGACCTCGTCCCCTACATACAGGTCACGACCTCTGTGTCCCTCCGGCAGATGGCTTTCTACGTCTCTGCGGGTTACAAAGACGTCGCCGGGGGTCTGATGGTCTCTAATAAAGCCCCATCCGTGCTGCATGTTGAATTTTATCACAGTCCCGATGGTACGGGGACCATGCGCTGCACGGGGGTTTCTCCTGGTCCGGCTCTTCTGCTCCGCGCTCCTTATTTGGGCTTGTTGTTCCCGGACCCGCCTCTCTCTCCGCTCCCTCTCAAAGACCTCGAGCTGCTGGCGGCAGCACTCTGCACGCTCCGCTGCGGCTGCCCGAGTCTCCTGAGTGAACCCCATGAGGTCTTCTCCGGTGGGATCCCACTCAAACTGGGTCTCTTCTAGCGGGGGCGAGATCCTCTTCATGGGCTTTGGAGCCGGGATCAGGGGTTCGCACATGGCCCTTGCTTTTTGCAGCTCCAGCTGGATGTATTCCTGGGGCCATACGAAGGGCTGCCCATCCGGGCACGTATGCTGGGCGAACAGGTCCTCACCCAGGTGCGGTACTTTAGGTGTTATGGGCGCCGTGGTGGTAGCGGCGCCCGGGTTAACCAGGCCTTGCGACCAGGCCTGGGGCACCTTGAAAGTAAAGGGCACCGTAAGAACGGCGGCGCCCTGTGTTACTTGGCCCTGAGACCAGGCCGGGGGCTCCGCGGAGGTAGGGGGCGCTGTTGGTATTGCGGCGCCTGGGGGTACTAGGCCTTGCGACCAGGCCGATGGTACTTCCTGCTTGGCCACGCTCGGGGTCGAGGCGTGTGACGTCACAGGGGTCGCGGCTTCCGTTTGAGGCCCAGTCTGCGGCGGTGACGTTGCAGCGACGGGCATGGCAGGGGGTACTTCGGGCTCTGCGACGGGGAGCTGGGGCAGGCACGCGGTTTCCCGGCTCGGGGTAGTGACGTCCCCTTTACCTGCCTCCATTCGTTCGGCTCCCTTCTCGGCGCCGTCTCCGGCCTTCAGTCCTCCTGCGCCATCCTCAGAGGCGGTCTGTCTCCTCGTCTCGGGTGGCGTGCTCCGCTGACGAGTCTCGGTCTGCTGGGCCATCTCTCGGCTCCACTCCGCCAACGTCTCTCGTTGCACCCGGGCCAACCTCTGTGCGAGGCCCTCCAGCGCGGTCTGTGCACACTCCCGGTCTCGGGGGAGCTGTGTTAGGATCTCCAGCAGGCCTTCTGGAGTGGCGACCTGCAACAGGCTCCTGACCACTGGGTCGGTGCTGCCTGGAGTGGCGGCCCGCATCAGGCTCCTGACCACTGGGTCGGTGCTGCCTGGCTCTCCCTCCATCTCCGGGTAGGCTCTCTCTGGACTCTCTTCCAGACGTCTTGTCTCCGGGTGCGCTCTCTCCAGACTGCTCCAGGCGACACCCATCTTTGTTCTCTTGTTCTGTCTCCGCCCACATCGAGGGTGGTCCCGGGGCAACTTCAGTTCCAGGGGCAGTTCTCTCACGCTGATGGACACTTCCAGCATCACAGTCTCTGTTGATGGGCGCGGTTTCCGCTTTTGGCGCCATTCTTCGACCTGGCCCACGATGGGAGGTGGCCTTTTGCCACCCTCTGGCACGCCCATAATGGCGTCCGCTCCCCCAAGGCGGGAAATCTTCAGAAATGGCGGGAAAAAGCTGCAAATGGCGGACAACCGGCGGGAAACGACCTGTGATGGGGCCCGATGGCGGGGACCCTCCGGAACCGGCAGGAGACTTCTTTTTGAGGTAACGGTGTACTTTTCTTCAGGCACGCAGTACCCGGTTGTTGCGGGCACGTAATCCTGCCGACTACGCCAAAGTTGACGCGCCCCCTGGGCCAGTGCTGTTAGGGATACCCGGAGCCGGATCAGATGGGGGTTGTAGTCTCCGAGTGGCTGTGACCCGGTCCGTGCCCAGGGTGTCAAGCTCAGTGTGTGGCAGTCCTTATAGATGTTACTAGATGTTCTTTTGTGTCGACTACGCCACCCGTTGAATTGCGGTCAATACGGCCGCCGCTGCAGCAGGGTCCGCTGAGGCTGGTGATGTATGTGCAGCTCAGGTAGTATAACCCCCAACGGGAGGGGTATAGCCTCAGGGGGTCAGTTGCAGAGGATGGGGGTTGTGGTGGTGCAGTGAGGATGGAAATGAGACTCAGAGTCGGGCTGTGCAGTTCAGGGTTTGTTTACTTACTGCAGTTGTTCTGGTCACTCCGGCCTTGAGTGACCACCCGAGCCGTGCTGCGTCCACCAGGTCCTGGACTCGGCCAACCCCCAGGTGATTCTGGAGCATGGTCCTGAGCTCCCTTTCTGTCCTGTCCTCTTCTCTGGCCTTCCCCACCAGGGATCCACCTATGTCCGGCTCCCTCGGGCCTCTTGGTGGTAAACCCTTGTCTCTGGGTTCCCTGACCCTATTCCTGGTCTGCCTTCCGGGTGGATTTAGTGGGTGATCGTGGCAGATCAGTCCTGCCCACGACCTCCGGTTCCTGGCTAAGGTGTGCTGTAGCCTCTGCCAGCTTGGGATCCGGTACCCTGTTGCCAACTCTTCACCCTCTGGTCTAATTTGGGCTCTTGGAGTTCCTTCTTTCTCCCCCTCTGGGTCTTTCTTTCTCCTCTCTCTCTCTGGGCCTTGGAGCTGCTCTACTCCTCTGCTCTCTTCCTCTGACTCTGCAAAAAGACTGACCCTGATCTAAGATGGTTCCCACCTTATATACTCCCTCTATGTGTGAGCTCAGGTGACCAGCACCCAATGAGCTCCTAGCTTTACCCAGGCTGCTCCCCCTATCTGCCCCTACACTACTGGGATGTTCCACCCCCCTCCCACTCCAGCCAGGAACAGACACTGTCGTACCTGCACATTTCTCTAGTGGGAGTACCATCGGTCTGTTCCCCGGAAATGGGATGTGTGTAGTGCATGCAGCTAACTGAGCTCAGTTCCACACTCCATCCTTACCCGGGAGTGGAATACCACACCTCTGGCTGAGGTGCAATACCCCTGTAGCAGCCGAATCCTCAGGGTGCTACACCTACGTGCGGCCTCCTGCTGTGTATAGATTGCTACGTGCGGCCTCCTGCTATATATATAGATGGCTACATGTGGCCTCCCGCTGTATATAGATGGCTACATGCGGCCTCCTGTTGTGTATGGGAGGATTGTGGCAGCTCATATTGTGTGTAGGGTCTCATACTAATGTATATAGGGGATGTTAGCATACTTAATTGTGCTCAATATTAAGTAATACAATTAATGTAAAAAAAAATATTATAATTAATATATTAATATTGTGCCAAATTAATTTCACGTGAACTATCACATGATCTCTCATAGGGGATCATGTGACATGTCACGTGATACATCAGGTGTGTGTGGGGGGGGGGCGCGCCTTCTAAACTGCCCAGGGCCCTTGCTACTCTGAATCCACTCCTGGTTATCACCTAGCCTTTTCTGCAGTCCTAAAGCATCAACATCGTGGCTCTCCACTACAGGTTTCCTTAAATGCTCCAATAGCTGATGCAGTGTGTGTTGTTTTTCGGAACAAAGAATATGCATTTTTTATTCATCTCAGGGCACACAACATCGAATCAACTCCTTTATCAACTGTGAATCTAGTCACGTAGTTTATTGCATTCAATGCAATATGTGTAATCTTTACTACATAGGGTACACTACGAGGAAATTAAAGAAAAGTATAATGGAACACATTTCTAAAATCAATAATAACAATACAGGTTATTCAGGTGCGGTAAAACATTTTACCACCACACATAAAGGGGATGTATCTAAACTGTCATTTTTCGGTATTGAGAAAGTCGATCGTCCAACACGCGGGGGTAATTGGCAGAAGCAGTTGGCACTGCATAAGGCTTATTGGATATTACAATTAGACACCAAGTTTACTCTTGGTATGAACTTTAGAAACTGTTTGTTTTATTTTAATTGAATTTATTTGTTTATATGTGTACTTAGGTGTGGTTTCTGAATTGACATATTAAGTTTTTTTTTAACATTGTTCATACAATTTCATTCTATTTGGTATATACCTGTTTCACTAGACAAGCACAGCTGTCTTTTTCCTAATTACATCAATTGTTCTAATTAGCAAATGAAGTTTGTTATAAATAGCAGCATTCGCACTTACAATGGTGGCCAAAAGTATTGGCACCCCTGCAATTCTGTCAGATAATACTCAGTTTCTTCCTGAAAATGATTGCAATCACAAATTCTTTGGTATTATTATCTTCATTTAATTTGCTTGCAAGGAAAAAACACAAAAGAGAATGAAGCAAAAATCAAATCATTGATCATTTCACACAAAACTCCAAAAATGGGCCAGACAAAAGTATTGGCACCCTCAGCCTAATACTTGGTTGCACAACCTTTAGCCAAAATAACTGCGAACAACCACTTCCGGTAACCATCAATGAGTTTCTTACAATGCTCTGCTGGAATTGTAGACCATTCTTCTTTGGCAAACTGCTCCAGGTCCCTGATATTTGAAGGGTGCCTTCTCCAAACTGCCATTTTGAGAACTCTCCACAGGTGTTCAATGGGATTCAGGTCTGGACTCATTGCTGGCCACCTTAGAAGTCTCCAGTGCTTTCTCTCAAACCATTTTATAGTGCTTTTGGAAGTGTGTTTTGGGTCATTGTCCTGCTGGAAGACCCATGACCTCTGAGGGAGACCCAGCTTTCTCACACTGGGCCCTACATTATGCTGCAAAATTTGTTGGTAGTCTTCAGACTTCATAATGCCATGCACACGGTCAAGCAGTCCAGTGCCAGAGGCAGCAAAGCAACCCCAAAACATCAGGGAACCTCCGCCATGTTTGACTGTAGGGACCGTGTTCTTTTCTTTGAATGCCTCTTTTTTTTTCCTGTACACTCTATGTTGATGCTTTTTCCCAAAAAGCTCTACTTTTGTCTCATCTGACCAGAGAACATTCTTCCAAAACGTTTTAGGCTTTCTCAGGTAAGTTTTGGCAAACTCCAGCCTGGCATTTTTATGTCTTGGGGTAAGAAGTGGGGTCTTCCTGGGTATCCTACCATACAGTCCCTTTTCATTCAGACGCCGACGGATAGTACGGGTTGACACTGTTGTACCCTCGGACTGCAGGGCAGCTTGAACTTGTTTGGATGTTAGTCGAGGTTCTTTATTCACCAAACGCACAATCTTGCGTCGAAATCTCTCGTCAATTTTTCTTTTCCGTCAACATCTAGGGAGGTTAGCCACAGTGCCATGGGCTTTAAACTTCTTGATGACACTGCGCACGGAAGACACAGGAACATTCAGGTCTTTGGAGATGGACTTATAGCCTTGAGATTGCTCATGCTTCCTCACAATTTGGTTTCTCAAGTCCTCAGACAGTTCTTTGGTCTTCTTTCTTTTCTCCATGTTCAATGTGGTACACACAAGGACACAGGGCAGAGGTTGAGTTAACTTTAATCCATGTTAACTGGCTGCAAGTGTGATTTAGTTATTGCCAAAACCTGATAGGTGCCACAGGTAAGTTACAGGTGCTGTTAATTACACGAATTAGAGAAGCATCACATGATTTTTCAAAGTGCCAATACTTTTGTCCACCCCCTTTTTTAGGTTTGGTGTGGAATTGTATCCAATTTGGCTTTAGGACAATTCTTTTTGTGTTTTTTAATTGAAGACAAATTAAATGAAGATAATACCAAAGAATTTGTGATTGCAATCATTTTCAGAAAGAAACTGAGTATTATCTGACAGAATTGCAGGGGTGCCAATACTTTTGGCCACCACTGTACCTCTTATATCCTATGAATAAGGGTGTCATTGTACACCAGAAGTGCGTCAGATTTCGCAAGCTCTCTTTCTGGCTCGTTTCTTCTGCTCAGAGCGGAAGAGCACACTGTCACTGTGCAGATTGCACAGTGACAACAATCTACTGAGCATATATTGGAATTGACAAAATGAGCATAGCCCCTGAAATGGATGTGAGAGAAGATTGGGATTAAGAGTAAGCTTCCAATATCTGCCTCTCGAAAGATGCAAAACAAGTGGAAACCACACCCTGACAGAATGGAATATCTAATAGCTTCTGCTCAGTATTATGTGATTTTCTTGAGAACCCTCATAATCAGTGTAGGAGGAAAGACATAGAAGAACATCATCTTCCAATATATTGTCCAGTTCCAAAGACTGATCCATTCTTTGGAGTCAACAACATTTCTGGATTTTTGCAATTTGTCTAGTGGCCATCACATCAATCCCTTTTGTCCCTGACCTGCAACAGATCTGTTTAAAGATGTTTTGGTCCTGATTCCATTCTCCCTGGTGTACGAAATGTCAGGTAAACCAATACACTCTGATGCTGAGAGATCCTTGGATATGCACTGCTGAGATGTTCCTGAGATACAGCTATAGGGCTTATTCACACGTCCGTATTTGGTCACTATTTTGCATCAGTGTTTGTATGCCAAAACTAGGAGTGCAACTTGCATTGAAAAACTATAATTGAAAAATTGACAACTGTTCTGTGTTTTGGAGACCGTTATAGCTTTGGCATACAAATACTGATGAAATACTGATCAAAAATATTAATGTGTGAAAAAAAGCCTTACTTAGGAAAATAATAGGTAACATTCCCCCCTTCCCCGTTTGTTGTTATAGGAGATTACTGCAAAATTGTTGATTTGGAGTATGACCTCTTTTTGTGACGGCTGGTGTTCAAAATACACTAGGGCTAGGATGACGGATCTTCATTTTCTCAAGTTGGAGAAAGAAGTCTTCTCCAGAGGGGATCATTTACCTTGAATAATAGAGTTATCTACCAGGCCACCCCAAATTGAGTTTGATGTATTTTTTATGAGAGCTATCTCGTGTTGTGACCTCAGACTTCTGCCCTTCCGAACATGGACTGGTGATGGCCACCACTTTAGATCATGCTTTGTCACTAGTAAAATCTTCATCATTTGGTCCAAGGAAGGAAGACTCCTGTCCCAGTGCGATAGAGTGTCTAAAGGGTTCTAAAATTGGTCCTTGCCCAAAGTATTGCTCCCAGAGAAAAGGTCATGAAGACTAGAACCTTCATAGCAGTTCTGATAGACACTCTATTCTTAGACATCAGATTGAAATCTGACAACCTCAACAGCACCTCTTGGCAATATATTACAAAACCAAGATACTTAATCTATCTGCTGGGACAGAACTCGGATTTCTCTTTGTTGACTAAAAACCCATGATTGGAGAGAACTTCCAAATCGTATGATGTTGAGGAAGAACTTCTGTCGGGGTATGTAAACTTTTGAGCACAACTGTATATGCCCAGAAGGCTGAAGGCTGCTGTCAAAACCACTGTTATGTTCATGAAAACATGAGTGCTACTGAAATACTGTAGGGAAGACATGATTTGTGTAACGGGTCTGGGAGGCGGAACCTCTGAGCAACTATACAAGGGGGCGGCCCTTGTAAGGAAGCGGGTGGCGCCCAGGGAAGACGGGCAGGTAGTCACAGCAAGTGACAGGGACAGTCTCTGGAAAACGGGCAGGTGGTCACGGCAAGTGACCGGGACAGTCTCTGGGTAAACGGGCAGGTGGTCACTGCAAGTGACCGGGACAGTCTCTGGGTAAACGGGCAGGTGGTCACGGCAAGTGACCGGGACAGTCTCTGGGTAAGCAAGCAGGCTGGTAGCAGGTGGACGCTCCCAGGTGAGCGGGCAAGAGTCTCTGGACAGGCAGGTGGTCACAGCACGTGACGGCGGAGCCTCCAGGTAGGCTAGCAGACAGGTAGAAGGTGAGCGCTCCCAGGTGAGCGGGCAAGAGTCTCTGGACAGGCTGGTGGTCACAGCACGTGACGGCGGAGCCTCCAGGTAGGCTAGCAGACAGGTAGAAGGTGAGCGCTCCCAGGTGAGCGGGCAAGAGTCTCTGGACAGGCTGGTGGTCACAGCACGTGACGGCGGAGCCTCCAGGTAGGCTAGCAGACAGGTAGAAGGTGAGCGCTCCCAGGTGAGCGGGCAAGAGTCTCTGGACAGGCTGGTGGTCACAGCACGTGACGGTGGAGCCTCCAGGTAGGCTAGCAGGCAGGTAGCAGATGTGCGCTCCCAGGTGAGCGGGCAGACGGATCCATAGACAGACTGGCAGGGCTGGTAGGCAGACTGTCGGACCGCAGGAATAGTAGCAGGTTGACACGAGACAGGCAGGTATCAGACAGGAAACTGGCAGGAAACTGGCAGGTAACTGGCAGGTAACTGGAAACGGGACCTGAGGGCTGAAGCAGAGTGATGAACTGTGCTACAACATTGCTCGGGCACCTCCATTTTGGAGGAGGTGCCTTATATATGGTGAAGTCCTCCGGCCATTGGCCGGGGACTCCTTAGGACGGCGCGCGCGGTCCCTTTAAGAGAGGGGGAGCGCGCGCGCGCCCTAAGCACTGTGGCCGGGAAGGAGCGCGCGCTGCTAGCAGAGCGGGAGGAAGACGCCGGGCATGGAGCGGAGAGGTGAGGGGAACAGCGTCCCTGCCTAGCAGGAGGCAGGGACGCCGACGCTACAGTACCCCCCCTTTAGGCCCCCCCTTTTTTAGGCCAGACAGGAATTTAGCAAGGATGAGAGGGGCATGGATGTTCTCCCGGGGCTCCCACGTTCTCTCCTCAGGACCAAACCCCTTCCAATCTACCAGAAAAAAAGTCTTTCCTCTTACCCTTTTTGTGGCCAGAATGTTCTCTACCTCAAACTCGTCTTCAGCAGAAACCGGAGCAGGAGGCGTACCTGTAGACTTGGAAAAAGAGTTAAGTACCACGGGTTTGAGGAGAGATACATGGAAGGAGTTAGGGATCCGCAGGTTGGCCGGGAGTTTCAATTTATAGGCCACCGGGTTGATCTGTTTGATAACCTCCAGTGGGCCGATGAACCGAGGCCCTAACTTGTAGGAGGGAATCTTGAGCCGGACATACTTGGACGAGAGCCAGACTTTATCTCCAGGACGGAATTGTGGAGGATCCAGGCGTTTTTTGTCAGCGTGTTTTTTCATCCGCTCGGACGACTGAAGGAGTGCGGATCGGGTACTCTCCCAAATGGAGGAAAATTCGCTAACGAGAGATTCCGCAGCCGGATTATCCACCGAGGTGGAGACGGGAAATGGGATCCGAGGATGCTGACCGAAGACTACAAAAAACGGGGATTTGGAGGAAGATTCGCTCTCGTGATTGTTGTAAGAGAATTCGGCCCATGGCAGGAGATCCACCCAGTCTGAATGGTGGGCATTAATGAAGTGCCGGAGGTAACTAGTCAGGTTCTGATTTATCCGCTCCACTTGACCATTGGACTGTGGATGGTAAGCGGAGGAGAAGTCCAGGGTGACGTCTAGCAGTTTACATGTGGCTCTCCAGAAGCGAGAGGTGAACTGAACCCCACGATCCGACACGATGTGGAGAGGCAGGCCATGAAGACGGAAGATGTGGCGGATAAAGTCTTTAGCCAGCTCGGGTGCAGAAGGGAGGCCTGGCAGGGGAATGAAATGGGCCATTTTGGAAAAGCGGTCAGCGACCACCCAAATGACTGTACAGCCGGCAGAGACAGGGAGATCTGTTATGAAGTCCATAGCTATATGCTGCCAGGGGGCAGCAGGTACTGGAAGAGGAAGGAGGCGACCGGCTGGCAGGTGTCTCGGAACCTTGTTGCCGGCGCAGGACACACAGGCAGAAACAAAGTCTATTACGTCCTTGTGCAGGGTAGGCCACCAGTAGTGCCGGGTAATAAGCTGGAGGGTCTTTTTCTGACCGGCGTGGCCAGCTAGTTTAGACGAGTGACCCCAGTGTAGGATCCTCTCCCGATCAGGTACAGTGACGAACGTCTTACCGGGAGGGAGATGATTTAGACTCACGGGAGCCACCTGCATTACTCTGGCAGGATCGATGATATGTTTAGGTTCCTCCTCTAGATCAGACACCAGGAAGGATCGGGACAAGGCGTCCGCTTTGATGTTTTTGTCAGCCGGGCGAAAATGAAGAACAAAATCAAAGCGAGCAAAAAACAAGGACCACCGGGCTTGGCGCGGGTTAAGTCTCTGGGCACTCTGGAGGTAAGCCAAGTTCTTGTGGTCAGTGTAAATTATTACCGGGTGAAGAGCCCCCTCGAGCAGGTAACGCCACTCCTCCTAAGCCAGCTTAATGGCCAATAACTCTTGGTCTCCAATAGAATAGTTGCGCTCAGAAGAGGAGAAGAGTTTGGAGAAGAAGCTGCAAGTTACCATTCTCCCGGAAGACGATTTTTGGGTAAGTACCGCTCCGGCTCCAGAGGAGGAGGCGTCAACTTCCAGGAAGAACTGCTTGTTGCCGTCCGGGCGATGCAGCACCGGGGCGGAAGAGAAAGCCTGTTTTAAGGAAAGAAAGGCTTCCTCTGCTGCGGGCGGCCATTCTCTGGGATTAGTGCCCTTACGGGTGAGCGCGGAAATTGGGGCAGTCCGGGAAGAGAAGTGCGGTATAAAGAGGCGGTAATAGTTGGCGAAGCCCAGGAACCGCTGAATAGCCTTCAACCCCTCTGGTCGAGGCCACTTCTCGATGGCAGACAGTTTCTCAGGATCCATTCGTAGGCCGGTCTGAGAAATTATGTAGCCCAAAAACGGAAGCGAGGTCTGCTCAAAGAGGCACTTCTCATATTTAGCGTAGAGGTGGTTCTGCCTGAGCCTGAGCAGGACCTGACGAACATCCCTCCGGTGAGTCTGGAGATCCGGAGAGAAGACCAAGATGTCGTCCAGGTACACCACTACGCAGGAGTAGAGAAGGTCCCGGAAGATGTCATTGACCAACTCTTGAAAGACGGCGGGAGCGTTACAGAGACCAAAGGGCATTACCAGATATTCATAGTGGCCGTCCCGGGTGTTGAATACCGTCTTTCATTCATCCCCCTGACGGATACGAACCAGGTTATACGCCCCACGGAGGTCCAGTTTGGTGAAGATTCTAGCCCCCCTCAGGCGGTCAAATAATTCAGGAATGAGCGGAAGGGGGTATTTATTCTTCACTGTAATCTGGTTAAGGCCTCTATAATCTATACATGGACGGAGTGAGCCGTCCTTCTTTTTGACGAAGAAGAAGCCTGCTCCCGCAGGGGAGGTAGATTTCCGGATAAATCCCCGGGCCAGATTATCCTCAATATATTCAGACATGGACCGGGTCTCTGCTGTGGACAAAGGGTAGATACGCCCACGAGGAGGAGTAGAGCCGGGTATCAGGTCGATTGGACAGTCATATGGTCTATGAGGGGGTAATGTCTCTGCTTCTTTTTTATTGAAGACATCCGCATAAGACCAATAGGGAACCGGTAGACCGGGTAGATTGACTGGGGTAGGAGAAGGACGAGCAGGATGAACGGGAACTAGACAAGTCTTATGGCAGTCCTGTCCCCAGCGAAGGACTTCTCCGGTCTGCCAGTCTAGCACGGGTGCATGTTTCTGGAGCCAAGGTAGACCCAGCAAGAGTGCGTGAGAGAGTCCAGGTAGAACATGAAAGGAGATGCTCTCAGAATGCAGCATTCCCACCTGCAGAGTTATGGATTCTGTGATGAGTTGGATGGGAAGTGGTAAGAGGCCCCCATCCACGGTGGCGACAGATAAAGGTACGGCCAGAGGTTTGGTAGGAATGCGGTACCTCTCTACCAGGGATTGAGAGATGAGATTACCAGCAGCTCCTGAGTCAAGTTGAGCCAGTTCGAAATAGCGGTTCTCTCCGCAGGTGATAGAGACTGACAGCATCAGGGATGGAGAGGGTTTACTTTTGTCTAGGGCGACCTCTCTGAGCGACCCTAGACACAGGCGTTTCCCGATCTCTCAGGGCAGGAACGGATCCGGTGCTCCTTACTGCCACAGTAGAAGCAGCTCCCCTCGGCACGGCGTGAGTCTTGACGGGTTTTGACCATCTTGGTCTGGTCGACCTGCATAGGCTCAGGTGAGTGTGCCTGGGGAGTAACGGAGGGAGTGACGGGTTTCTGGAAAGTAGGGGCTAGACGTGGAAACCTCCTCTCACGGGTGACCTCTTTGGCGCGCTCCTGGAACCGGATGTCAATCCGGGTGGCAAGTGTTATCAAGTCGTCGAGAGTGGTAGGAATGTCCCGACCGGCGAGTTCATCTTTAATACGGCCGGACAGACCCTCCCAGAAGACAGACACTAGAGCGTCGTTATCCCAGGCCAGCTCCGAAGCAAGGGTACGGAACCGTATGGCATATTGGCCCACGGTGAGATCTCCTTGACGGAGGCCTAGCAGAGACGATGCGGATGAGGTCTTCCGTCCGGGTTCGTCGAAGACTTTCCGGAAAGCCGTGAGAAAGGCTGGCAGGTCGGACACCAGGAGGTCTCCTCTCTCCCATAGAGGATTTAGCCAAGCCAGTGCCTCCCCCGTGAGATGAGACATGATGAAGGCAACTTTGGCCCGGTCGGAGATAAACTGGTGGGACAGGAGTTCAAAGTGCAGGGTGCACTGGTTTATGAAGCCCCGAGCTTGAGCGGGGTCGCCTCCGAAGCGAGGAGGTGCAGAAAGCCGGGGTCCGGGGCAGGATACCATGGTATTGGTGGGCAGCGGTGCTGCCGGGTTGCGAGTCATGACGCTAGCGGTGGTTGCTGGTGGAGCAGTCAGAGTGTCCAGGCGAGAGTTGACATGCCGCAGGTGACCCAGGATGGACTCCTGTTAGGACCTCTGACGGGACAGTTCATGACATAGGTCCGAGAGCGAGGGAGCTTGGGTGCCACCGGGTTCCATGGCCCGAGCAAACTGTAACGGGTCTGGGAGGCGGAACCTCTGAGCAACTATACAAGGGGGCGGCCCTTGTAAGGAAGCAGGTGGCACCCAGGGAAGACGGGCAGGTAGTCACAGCAAGTGACAGGGACAGTCTCTGGAAAACGGGCAGGTGGTCATGGCAAGTGACCGGGACAGTCTCTGGGTAAACGGGCAGGTGGTCACTGCAAGTGACCGGGACAGTCTCTGGGTAAACGGGCAGGTGGTCACGGCAAGTGACCGGGACAGTCTCTGGGTAAGCAAGCAGGCTGGTAGCAGGTGGACGCTCCCAGGTGAGCGGGCAAGAGTCTCTGGACAGGCAGGTGGTCACAGCACGTGACGGCGGAGCCTCCAGGTAGGCTAGCAGACAGGTAGAAGGTGAGCGCTCCCAGGTGAGCGGGCAAGAATCTCTGGACAGGCTGGTGGTCACAGCACTTGATGGCGGAGCCTCCAGGTAGGCTAGCAGACAGGTAGAAGGTGAGCGCTCCCAGGTGAGCGGGCAAGAGTCTCTGGACAGGCTGGTGGTCACAGCACGTGACGGTGGAGCCTCCAGGTAGGCTAGCAGGCAGGTAGCAGATCTGCGCTCCCAGGTGAGCGGGCAGACGGATCCATAGACAGACTGGCAGGGCTGGTAGGCAGACTGTCGGACCGCAGGAATAGTAGCAGGTTGACACGAGACAGGCAGGTATCAGACAGGAAACTAGCAGGAAACTGGCAGGTAACTGGCAGGTAACTGGAAACGGGACCTGAGGGCTGAAGCAGAGTGATGAACTGTGCTACAACATTGCTCGGGCACCTCCATTTTGGAGGAGGTGCCTTATATATGGTGAAGTCCTCCGGCCATTGGCCGGGGACTCCTTAGGACGGCGCGCGCGGTCCCTTTAAGAGAGGGGGAGCGCGCGCGCGCGCGCGCCCTAAGCACTGTGGCCGGGAAGGAGCGCGCGCTGCTAGCAGAGCGGGAGGAAGACGCCGGGCACGGAGCGCAGAGGTGAGGGGAACAGCGTCCCTGCCTAGCAGGAGGCAGGGACGCCGACGCTACAATTTGGTAGTGATGCTCTCAAGAATTCATCAGAATTTGTTTAACCGAATGTTAAACTATTATTATAGAATAAGATTGGTTGACAACCTATAAATGATAGTAAAAAATGTAAAATAGCTAATTTTTTTTCTTTTCCTATAAAAATTGAAACATTTATTTTAATAAAGATTACAATTTTAAAAAACTGATTAATCAGAATTGCCACTCTAATAAACTTCCTGTGTGATGTAAGAATTGAGATATGCAGATAGACATCTTGATGATCCATAGTGGCCAAAAAGTCGCCTTCCAGTAGAACAGATGTTACTAAGAGAATAATCTCCATTTTGAATTTCTTTTTCAGAAGAAATTTGTTCAGGTAAGTAAGATCAAGGGTTAGATGCCATTTCCCTCCAGGTTTGGAAACAAAAAAAAACACTGTAATATACCACGGAGAACTGGTGAAGAATAAAAAGTTTTACATCACTTTTGAAAATAAATTCTTGAATGAGCTGGATCACTATTGAAGTTTGACCGAGTATCCCAAGGCATCCGAAGATATGTAGAGCCAGCCAAGAGGGAACTTGGACAATCTTTCTCCCATGGGAGATAAGGAAGTTCTGGAGTCATATGTCATTTTACGTTTGACAAGAAAGGTCTCTTTGTTTAATGGTGGAGTCTGACTTGGGTCTAAAATATTTTTTACTTGAGAAGATTCTTTTAAATCAGGATGATCCTTTAAAGTGGGGACGTAAAGAACTGAAAGATTCTCTCTTAGGCTGAGAGAAAGAGAAATTTTTGAAGCAGGGACGTAAGGACCTGAAAGATTCTCTCTTAGGCTGAGAGAAAGAATCTTTTCCATCACTGATTTTAATAAATCTTTCAGCTGGGGACCAAACAGACTGGAGTGCTAAAAAAGGAAGATCATACAAGTGATTTTTAGATGGTATGCCCCAAGACCACTGTTTTATCCATAATGCTCCTCTTGCTGCACTGAATGTGATCAAGCCTCTGGAAGCAAATTTCAGTATGTCCAAAGGAGTATTGCATATATTATATCTGAAACTGCTTTAAGAAGAGTAGGTTTAAAAGTATTTCTTTTATAGGACCACCTTCTTAATGATCTGTAGATAAATCTCCGACTCAGACCACCATAGCTCTGTCTACTGGAACCGTAGAGAAGGTGACTAGAGATTTTCACCCAATAATCTGCATTCATGTCCATAATGTCTTTGAGTAAAGAAGTCTCTTGAAATATAGAAAATTGGATTTCTTAGTCTGACAGCAGTGAGGTTGACCTTGGCGGAGTGTCCAATTCCGAAATGTTTTTGGTGTCCAATCTATGAACAGCCTTAAATCTAGACTCTTGAAATTTTTTCTTATCTGCTTTAAGCCTTTCTTTCTGAAGTCAGTCTTTAAGCTTGGGATGTCCCAATGTGAAAAAAATTATGCATTCAGCCATCTTATTCTGTGTTCCATTTTGTATATAATACCAGTTTGATTCTGAAACTAGTATCAAAGAATGTATTTTTTTTTCAAAATACTGTTTACATAATATGTGCAATGTCATTCTATGGTTTACAGAAGGGACTCTAATACATAAACAAGAAAATAAAACCGAAAAAATACGCCAGAACACCTGTTGGTATAAGTGTAATTTGTATGTGTACATTCATGCTGAGGCAACTAACAGACAAACACAACTTAGAATAAAAGAATGAATAGATATCCTGCAGTAAGAAAATAATCAGTAGTAATACATGTAAATAACATAGGGTACTACTGTAGCGCCCCGAGGGTTCGGTCGCTACAGAGGTATTGCATTTCAACCAGATGTGCGATATCTCACTACCAGGTAAGGATGGAGTGTGGATCAGGACCCTGACACCTGCATGCATTACACCACACTTCCGGGGGGCAGGGCGACCGATATGCTCCAAGCAGAGCACGACAGTCCCTGTCCCTGGCTGGAGTGGGGGGAGGGAACACCGAGGAAGGGAGACCCTGTAGTGCATAGGAGGGAGAGGGCAGTTCCTGCGTGCACTGAGAAGGAGGTATAAAAGGTGGGCACCATCTTAGGAACAGTGTAGAGTCAGAGAGAAGAAGTGACAGAGTAAGGGCCTCTGCATGGGGCTCTACTCCGCAGGCAGGCCTGAGAGAGCGGCCGGAGCCTGGAGGAAGGAGAAGGAAGGAAGAGGAGCAGAGGAGGCTCCAGGAACTTTATGGTCCAATGGCCGGATCGCCTATGCCCTGCAGCCACGCCCAGGGCCTACGTTGAGGGTTTAAGAACGGGTCCCTCATGTTCAAAAGTTTTGTCAAATTTGCACCTTAAGAAGAATGGACACCAGGTCGCGGAAAGAACTGTGACCTGTTGGAAAGAAACTTCGTCGTTGATATGCTGCTGATGATGTTTTATATGATTTCTACTAAAAAGAATGTTTTATATGTTGGTGAAAAGAGAAAATGTTTCCCATAAAGGGAAATTGTGTGCAGTTGGCAGTTTTATGGTGCGTGCACTGAGAAGGAGGTATAAAAGGTGGGCACCATCTTAGGAACAGTGTAGAGTCAGAGAGAAGAAGTGACAGAGTAAGGGCCTCTGCATGGGGCTCTACTCCGCAGGCAGGCCTGAGAGAGTGGCCGGAGCCTGGAGGAAGGAGAAGGAAGGAAGAGGAGCGGAGGAGGCTCCAGGAACAAGGAACGAATGGACCCCAGGGGTGAGGACCGGTGAGTCGTCACCGCACGCCCGAATCTACCTGCGTAGGGGGGTCAGGCCAAAGGGGGAGACCGGTCTCCGGAACTAGTGGAGGCGGGGAACGACCCTCAGCTAGAAACCGAAGGCTGTGATATTTTATGTGGCGCAGCCCCTCGCTACACCCGCTAGGAAGGCACCACATAGGGTCAGGGAAACGGCACCAACGTTTACCCGAGAAGGCCCGAGGCAGCCGGACAGAAACGAGGTCACTGGCGGGGTATGACAGGCCAGAGAAAGGACACACAAAGGGGGTCCTGTGAAACGCTCCAAAGTTATCTGGGAGTAGGCCGAGCCCCTCACCTGGTGAGCACAGTGCGATGTGGGACGTTATGACCAGCTGGAGTAACGTGGATAAAGAACTGTGAGTAAATACCCTGGACTGCATTACAGGACTCTGTGTCATTACTGCTGCTCCCGCGCACCATCACCCCCAACATCTGCACTCGCTGCCCTGAGGCTATACTCCTCCCGTGGGTAGTTATATTACCCTCTGCTGCACCCACAACACCAGCCTCAGCGGTCTGCCCTGCAGCGGCGGTTCACTCTGACCGCAATCCATGGGTGGCGTAGTCAGACATTCAGCATATGGACTGCCATTTGGTTTGACCGCCCTGGGCACGGACCGGGTCGCCGCCACGCAATGACTACAACCCCCAGCATCCACAATAGGTATCCCCATACATGCACGGCCCAGGGGGCGTGTCACTACTACTTAGCTAACAATTTTTTTTATCAATGAAGTGTAAAAGCCATCCCACCACGACAAGGTGTATCCAATTAGGATGGTCCCCAATCTAGTATATTACCTCCCTATGTGCCAGCAGGCTTCAAAATAGATGGTGGAAGAGCAGAACTTGGTCCTGGCCATTTTACACCTGCCTGTGGAAAGTTAACCCCTTAGTGATTGAGCCAATTATGTCCTTAATGATCAAGCCAAATTTTACACTTCTGACCATTGTCACTTTATGAGGTAATAACTCTGGAAAGTTTCAACGGATCCCCCTGATTCTGAGATTGTTTTTTTGTGACATATTGTACTTCATGATTGTGGTAAAATTTCTTCGATATCACTTGCGTTTATTTGTTAAAAAACGGAAATTTGGCGAAAATTTTGAAAATGTAGCAATTTTTAAAGTTTAAATTTGTATGTCCTTAAATCAGAGAGATATGTCACACAAAATAGTTAATAAATAACATTTCCCACATGTCTACTTTACATCAGCACAATTTTGGAACCAAATTTTTTTCTTATTAGGGAGCTATAAGGGTTAAAAGTTGACCAGCGATTTCTCATTTTTCTAACAAAATTTACAAAAACATATTTTTAGGGACCACATCACATTTGAAGTGACTTTGAGGGGCCTTTATGACAGAAAATACCCAAAAGTGACACCATTCTAAAAACTGCACCCTCAAGGTGCTCAAAACCACTTTCAAGAAGTTTATTAATTGTTATGTCCCATGAATGGGAAATTTTACAGACTGCCCTGGACATTTTACATGCTGTGTTGCATGTCTCACAGTTTTCATATATTGCTGTTGTTGCTATGCAATAATGTTTACCTTCCTTGTGTTTGTCCCTTCTCTCTCCCTGTTTTCCGCTCATGTGACTGTGTTGTGGCAAACCCCTCCCTTCTTGTTCCGCCTCCCCTCACATTCTTCATGTATCCTCCATTAGAAGCTCATGTGCTTGTACCCGGTCTCTGGTAAAGTTTTTTTTACCTGTTGCTGTGCATGCCAATTGTAAGTACAGGTGAAGAGATCCAGCATCTCACAGAGCCATATTTACAGCCACAGGCCATGGGGACAGAATATTAACCCTTCACATGTTTCACAGGAACTGAAGCAACATGGAAGGAAAAAATGAACATTTAACTTTATTCACATATATCTAAGGGGTTACATTTCTCCTTGCGGAGAATGACATGTTAAGCATGTCACGGTTAGGAGACTTTTAAAGTCGAAATGCTCCTCTGGGAAATATGCAAATTGTCTCTTCAGAGAGGAAGAGGACCAGAACTCTAGTGCCACCCAGTGGCGTACCGCCAATGGCGGCAGACCACGCCACTGCTGTGGGGCCCGTGGCCGGAGGGGGCCCGTGAGGGCCTCAAGCAGCGTGGGAACGAGGAGGATAGGTGAGCGAGAGGTTGTGGCGGCAGAGGAGCGGGTTGCGGCAGTGCAGGAGTGGGGCACACGCTGTAGCCCCTGCTGCAGCTATCACGTGTCCCCGCTGCTAAAGGGACATTAATATTCCCTCTTCTCCACTCCCATGGGCGTGGAGAAGACGGAATATTCATTCTCTTTAGTAGCAGCACGGAAGAGCGCTGAGCCCAGGCTCCTGCTGTCAGTGCAGAGGAGTGAATGTGACGGCAGCAGCTCACCTCAGCTTCTGAGAGCGCGCGCTGCTCAGATGCCGACATGAGCTGCTGCAGACAGGACCCAGCGCTGGAGCAGAGGTGAGGAAGGAAGGTGAGTATAAGTGTTTATTGTTTTATGTGTGCAGTGATTGGGGGGGGGGATGAGGAAGCCACACATACCAGGAATGGGGTATTGAGGAGGCCACACATACCAGGAATGGGGGATGGAGGAGGCCACACATACCAGGAATGGGGGATTCAGGAGGCCACACATACCAGGAATGGGGGATTCAGGAGGCCACACATACCAGGAATGGGGGATTGAGGAGGCCACACATACCAGGAATGGGGGATTGAGGAGGCCACACATACCAGGATTGGGGGATTGAGGAGGCCACACATACCAGGAATGGGGGGTTGAGGAGGCCACACATACCAGGATTGGGGGGTTGAGGAGGCCACACATACCAGGATTTGGGGATTGAGGAGGCCACACATACCAGGAATGGGGGGTTGAGGAGGCAACACATACCAGGAATGGGGGGTTGAGGAGGCAACACATACCAGGAATGGGGGATTTAGGAGGCCACACATACCAGGAATGGGGGATTGAGGAGGCCACACATACCAGGAATGGGGGGTTGAGGAGGCCACACATACCAGGAATGGGGGATTGAGGAGGCCACACATACCAGGAATGGGGGATTGAGGAGGCCACACATACCAGGAATGGGGGATTGAGGAGGCCACACATACCAGGAATGGGGGATTGAGGAGGCCACACATACTAGGATTTGGGGATTGAGGAGGCCACACATACCAGGAATGGGGGGTTGAGGAGGCCACACATACCAGGAATGGGGGATTGATGAGGCCACACATACCAGGAATGGGGGGTTGAGGAGGCCACACATACCAGGAATGGGGGATTGAGGAGGCCACACATACCAGGAATGGGGGATTGAGGAGGCCACACATACCAGGAATGGGGGATTGAGGAGGCCACACATACCAGGATTTGGGGATTGAGTAGGCCACACATACCAGGGATGGGGGGTTGAGGAGGCCACACATACCAGGATTGGGGGGTTGAGGAGGCCACACATACCAGGATTGGGGGGTTGAGGAGGCCACACATACCAGGATTTAGGGATTGAGGAGGCCACACATACCAGGAATGGGGGGTTGAGGAGGCCACACATACCAGCAATGGGGGATTGAGGAGGCCACACGTACCAGGAATGGGGGATTGAGGAGGTCACACATACCAGGAATGGGGGATTGAGGAGGCCACACATACCAGGATTGGGGGATTGAGGAGGCCACACATACCAGGAATGGGGGGTTGAGGAGGCCACACATACCAGGATTTGGGTATTGAGGAGGCCACACATACCAGGAATGGGGGATTGAGGAGGCCACACATACCAGGAATGGGGGATTGAGGAGGCCACACATACTAGGATTTGGGGATTGAGGAGGCCACACATACCAGGAATGGGGGGTTGAGGAGGCCACACATACCAGGATTGGGAGGTTGAGGAGGCCACACATACCAGGATTTGGGGATTGAGGAGGCCACACATACCAGGAATGGGGGCTTGAGGAGGCCACACATACCAGGAATGGGGGATTGAGGAGGCCACACATACCAGGAATGGGGGATTGAGGAGGCCACACATACCAGGAATGGGGGATTGAGGAGGCCACACATACCAGGATTTGGGGATTGAGGAGGCCACACATACCAGGAATGGGGGGTTGAGGATGCCACACATACCAGGATTGGGGGGTTGAGGAGGCCACACATACCAGGATTTGGGGATTGAGGAGGCCACACGTACGAGGATGTGGGGATTGAGGAGGCCACACATGCCAGGGATTGTGGGATTGATGAGGCCACACATACCAGGAATGGGGGATTGAGGAGGCCACACATACCAGGAATGGGGGGTTGAGGAGGCCACACATACCAGGAATGGGGGATTGATGAGGCCACACATACCAGGAATGGGGGATTGAGGAGGCCACACATACCAGGAATGGGGGATTGAGGAGGCCACACATACCAGGATTTGGGGATTGAGAAGGCCACACATACCAGGAATGGGGGATTGAGGAGGCCACACATACCAGGATTGGGGGGTTGAGGAGGCCACACATACCAGGATTTGGGGATTGAGGAGGCCACACATTCCAGGAATGGGGGGTTGAGGAGGCCACACATACCAGGATTGGGGGGTTGAGTAAAGATGAGCGTTGTTCTACTCGAACTGTTCGCCAATCTCAAATTCGAGCTGTTTTGGGCGGTGTTCGAGCCGTTCGGCGAACACAAACGATTTGAGAAAAATTCGGCTGTTCGAGGTTATGTTCGATAACTGTTCGTGCACCAAAATCATAACTGGATTTTTTCTCAGTAATGATGAAAATTAATGTTAATACGCAGTTTGAGTGTACAGCGGGGTGGGGGGAGGGGCAGGGGATGGATCTCTGCAGGAATAATGAAGATCTCCATTTTTTTTTCTCTTTCCCGCATTTGCAGTGGGGAGGTGCAGTCTGTCAGCCTATCAGCAGCGCACACACGGAGCGAACTGCTGTTTTTCACACAAGCAAGGGCATGTGTCATTGGCAGTGTATGTCACATGTCCTTGCCCTATAAGACCAAGCCATTTTCCCCGTCGCCACCATTTTCTCACTGCTGCAGCTGCGTGTTAGACGGCACCGCTGCTGCTGTGTGCGCTATACCTTGTTAATTTCAAGCCAATTTTCGCACAAATCTACAGATTGCTTGGGAGTAGGGAATAGTTGTGATTGCAGTCCTTTTAAGGACTAGGTTACAGCATTTCCTATGACTTTTATCAGGCAGGTCTGTGCTCTTAAATAGATAGATTGTGGGAGTAAAGACTAATTGTAATTGCAGTCCTTTTCAGGACTAGGTTACATCAGTTCCTATCAGTTTTTGCCAGGCAGGTCTGTGCCAGTGCTGTGCAAGTTTTTTTCACAGCATTTGGCTGAATCTAGCAAAGCTAATCCTTTTTGGCCTATTGCAGAGTGTGTTAGTCAGTGGAGTAGCCTATCTGTGATGCAAGATATACCACCTGTGTATAGAATACCAATTTTTTTACTGCACCTAGTGAAGTAAAATCTTTTGGGCATAGCATCATTCTATTAGTCCATCTATACTGACCTCCATCAGGTTGCAAATTAAAAATAATTATTATCTGCATCTACCTCTGAAAAAATATTTGGGCTTCTAGCTGTGTGTGGGACTTGTTCTATTAGTCCATCTATACTGACCTCCATCAGGTTGCAAACTGAATATAATTTTTTTCTGCATCTAGCTCTGAAAAAATATTTGGCCTTCTAGCAGTGTGTGGGACTTTCTCTATTAGTCCATCTATACTGACCTCCATCAGGTTGCAAATTAAAAATAATTTTTATCTGCATCTAGCTCTGAAAAAATATTTGGCCTTCTAGCAGTGTGTGGGACTTTCTCTATTAGTCCATCTATCTATACTGACCTCCATCAGGTTGCAAACTGAATATAATTTTTTTCTGCATCTAGCTCTGAAAAAATATTTGGCCTTCTAGCAGTGTGTGGGACTTTCTCTATTAGTCCATCTATACTGACCTCCATCAGGTTGCAAATTAAAAATAATTTTTATCTGCATCTACCTCTGAAAAAATATTTGGGCTTCTAGCTGTGTGTGGGACTTGTTCTATTAGTCCATCTATACTGACCTCCATCAGGTTGCAAACTGAATATAATTTTTTTCTGCATCTAGCTCTGAAAAAATATTTGGCCTTCTAGCAGTGTGTGGGACTTTCTCTATTAGTCCATCTATACTGACCTCCATCAGGTTGCAAATTAAAAATAATTTTTTTTCTGCATCTACCTCTGAAAAAATATTGGGCTTCTAGCTGTGTGTGGGACTTGTTCTATTAATCTACCTATACAGACCTCCATCAGGTTGCAAACTGAATATAAATTTTTTCTGCATCTACCTCTGAAAAAATATTTGGGCTTCTAGCTGTGTGTGGGACTTGTTCTATTAGTCCATCTATACTGACCTTCATCAGGTTGCAAACTGAATATAATTTTTTTCTGCATCTAGCTCTGAAAAAATATTTGGCCTTCTAGCAGTGTGTGGGACTTTCTCTATTAGTCCATCTATACTGACCTCCATCAGGTTGCAAATTAAAAATAATTTTTATCTGCATCTAGCTCTGAAAAAATATTTGGCCTTCTAGCAGTGTATGGGACTTTCTCTATTAGTCCATCTATTCTGACCTCCATCAGGTTGCAAATTAAAAAGAATTTTTATCTGCATCTACCTCTGAAAAAATATTTGGGCTTCTAGCTGTGTGTGGGACTTGTTCTATTAGTCCATCTATACTGACCTCCATCAGGTTGCAAACTGAATATAATTTTTTTCTGCATCTAGCTCTGAAAAAATATTTGGCCTTCTAGCAGTGTGTGGGACTTTCCCTATTAGTCCATCTATACTGACCTCCATCAGGTTGCAAACTGAATATATTTTTTTTCTGCATCTACCTCTGAAAAAATATTGGGCTTCTAGCTGTGTGTGGGACTTGTTCTATTAATCCATCTATACAGACCTCCATCAGGTTGCAAACTGAATATATTTTTTTTCTGCATCTACCTCTGAAAAAATATTGGGCTTCTAGCTGTGTGTGGGACTTGTTCTATTAATCCATCTATACAGACCTCCATCAGGTTGCAAACTGAATATAATTTTTTTCTGCATCTAGCTCTGAAAAAATATTTGGCCTTCTAGCAGTGTGTGGGAATTTCTCTATTAGTCCATCTATACTGACCTCCATCAGGTTGCAAATTAAAAATAATTTTTATCTGCATCTAGCTCTGAAAAAATATTTGGCCTTCTAGCAGTGTGTGGGACTTTCTCTATTAGTCCATCTATACTGACCTCCATCAGGTTGCAAACTAAAAAGAATTTTTATCTGCATCTACCTCTGAAAAAATATTTGGGCTTCTAGCTGTGTGTGGGACTTGTTCTATTAGTCCATCTATACTGACCTCCATCAGGTTGCAAACTGAATATAATTTTTTTCTGCATCTAGCTCTGAAAAAATATTTGGCCTTCTAGCAGTGTGTGGGACTTTCTCTATTAGTCCATCTATACTGACCTCCATAAGGTTGCAAATTAAAAATAATTTTTATCTGCATCCAGCTCTGAAAAAATATTTGGCCTTCTAGCAGTGTGTGGGACTTTCTCTATTAGTCCATCTATACTGACCTCCATCAGGTTGCAAATTAAAAAGAATTTTTATCTGCATCTACCTCTGAAAAAATATTTGGGCTTCTAGCTGTGTGTGGGACTTGTTCTATTAGTCCATCTATACTGACCTCCATCAGGTTGCAAACTGAATATAATTTTTTTCTGCATCTAGCTCTGAAAAAATATTTGGCCTTCTAGCAGTGTGTGGGACTTTCTCTATTAGTCCATATATACTGACCTCCATCAGGTTGCAAATTAAAAATAATTTTTATCTGCATCTACCTCTGAAAAAATATTTGGGCTTCTAGCTGTGTGTGGGACTTGTTCTATTAGTCCATCTATACTGACCTCCATCAGGTTGCAAACTGAATATAATTTTTTTCTGCATCTAGCTCTGAAAAAATATTTGGCCTTCTAGCAGTGTGTGGGACTTTCTCTATTAGTCCATCTATACTGACCTCCATCAGGTTGCAAATTAAAAATATTTTTTTTTCTGCATCTACCTCTGAAAAAATATTGGGCTTCTAGCTGTGTGTGGGACTTGTTCTATTAATCCATCTATACAGACCTCCATCAGGTTGCAAACTGAATATAATTTTTTTCTGCATCTAGCTCTGAAAAAATATTTGGCCTTCTAGCAGTGTGTGGGACTTTCTCTATTAGTCCATCTATACTGACCTCCATCAGGTTGCAAATTAAAAATAATTTTTATCTGCATCTACCTCTGAAAAAATATTTGGGCTTCTAGCTGTGTGTGGGACTTGTTCTATTAGTCCATCTATACTGACCTCCATCAGGTTGCAAACTGAATATAATGTTTTTCTGCATCAAGCTCTGAAAAAATATTTGGCCTTCTAGCAGTGTGTGGGACTTGTTCTATTAGTCCATCTATACTGACCTCCATCAGGTTGCAAATTCAAAATAATTTTTTGTCTGCATCTAGCTCTGAAAAAATATTTGGCCTTCTAGCAGTGTGTGGGACTTTCTCTATTAGTCCATCTATACTGACCTCCATCAGGTTGCAAACTGAATATATTTTTTTTCTGCATCTACCTCTGAAAAAATATTTGGGCTTCTAGCTGTGTGTGGGACTTGTTCTATTAGTCCATCTATACTGACTTCCATCAGGTTGCAAATCGAATATAATTTTTTTCTGCATCTAACCCAGCCAATAGTTTTGGCCTAATACCACAGTTTGGCCACTCAGCTCTGCTCGGTTCCCATCCATTGTTTTTTTGTGCAAACAACTCCAGAGTTGTGAATTAGTTAACCACCAAAATGAGTGGAAAAAGGCCTGCTGCTGGTGGAAAGGGGAATAGGCGTGTTGGGAAGGGGAAAAAAGGTTGTGTCTGTGGGGTAGGTGTTAAAGCAACAGTAACATCTGCAGAAGAAAGACCATCTTCCAGCCAAACTAAAATGTCTACTTCTTTTAGCGGACAATGTGATAAGATCCCTTTCTTACGGCCACGCCAATCGCTACAAATTCCAGATGAGGCACAAAAACAGCAGGTGCTTCAACGGATATCAAGTGCTCCTTTAAGTGGGCTCTCCTCCACATCAACTTCAGAATCACAAATACTCCAGTCCTCAAAGGTGTCACCCCAATCGCACTTGCTTCCTCACAGCTCCCAAATCTCCAGCTGCCCATCTGAGTATGAGGTAGAACAGATGGTTGAGTCTGCAGAGCTGTTTACTCATACTATAGCCTGGGAATCAGAGGTCGACTCCAGCGCTTCTGTGAATCCAGACGAGGAAATGATCTGCACTGATGCCCAGAATCTTTATGAGTCGGATCCAGGACCAGACGCAGAAGGTTCTGACCATAATGTAGACCCTCATTCCCAAACTGTAACTCCTGTTGGTGGAGACAATGAGGAAGATGATGATGAGACTCAAATACCTGATTGGAGCGACAACTTTAGTTTTTTGTCAGGGCAGGAACAGGTTGGCTCTGAGGACGACGGGTGTGATAACGCACAGGGTGATGATGATGAGGTTGGAGATCCCACTTACTGTCAACCCACAGTCAGCCAAGAGATGAGGTCAGCAGAGGAGGTGGAGGAAGATGCTAGTGACGACGAGGTCAGGTTGCACCTTCCTGGACAGAGACGTAGTACTGGAAGCACGTCAACAACTGCATCCTCAAACACAACTCTGCCTCTCACCACAAGTCGTGGTGGCTCTTCAGGTCGCATGGGTGCTAAGCCTTGCATAGCCTGGGCATTTTTTCAGATCGATAAAGATGACGCAACTCGTGTTATCTGTAACATTTGTCAGCAAAAGCTAAGTAGAGGTCAAAAAATACATAGTTTGAGTACTTCATGCATGAACCGGCACATGGACATGAAGCATAAGTTGCAGTGGGAAGCTCAGTGTGCTACAATGCGGCCTAGCCGGCCGGGCCAACCACCGTCTGCCATATCTTGTGCATCCGCGGCCTCTTCATCCTCTGTGACTGGGGGGACAGCAGTCACACCTGTTTTGGGGCGCAGACCTGCCACCTCTTTACCCGCAACAGCCAGCGTGATTGGCAGGTCATCATTTTCTTTGGAGGTGGTAACACCAGCTGGTGTTGAGCGCTGTCCGACATCGATAGCACCACCTTTGGATCAAGGCAACCTAACATGTCCGCCTGCATCTTCCTCACAGACCGGCAGTTTGCCGGGGACACCCTTATCAACCCCGTCTAAGCACAATAGCCAGCCCTCGGTCCCTCAGATGTGGACAAGTAAAAGACCATTTCCTCCTAGCCATGAGAAAGCTAAGAGGTTGAATTTCACCATCTGCAAGCTCTTGGCTACAGAAATGCTGCCTTTCCGCCTGGTGGACACAGAGGATTTTCGAGACCTTATGTCCGTCGCAGTGCCCCAGTACCAGATGCCCAGTCGGCACTACTTCTCAAAGAAAGGTGTGCCTGCGCTCCACCAGCATGTCGCACACAACATCACCGCTTCTTTGAGAAACTCTGTGTGTGACAGGGTGCATTTCACCACAGACACTTGGACGAGTAGGCATGGACAGGGGCGTTACATGTCGCTGACTGGGCACTGGGTAACTATGGTGACAGCAGGACAAGGGGCTGCTGTCCAAGTCTTGCCGTCCCCACGAGTTGTGCGTCAATCCTCTTTATGTCAAAGTTCCTCCACTGCTTCTGCCTCCTCAACCTCCTCTCGGTCTTCCACCTGCACCCAAAGCCTGTCTGGTCGTGCCACAAGCTTTCTAACTGCGCAGAAGGGATCCTGCACACCTCCTTACTATGCTGGCAGTAGGGCTCAACGTCATCAGGCGGTTTTTACTTTGAAATGTCTGGGAAATGTGAGTCACACAGCTGAGGAGTTGTGGTCAGCTCTGGAGAACCAATTTCATGAATGGTTGTCTCCACTGGACCTGAAACCAGGGAAGGCCGTGTGCGACAATGCTGCAAACCTGGGTGCGGCCCTTCGCCGGGGCAATGTCACACACGTGCCTTGTATAGCTCACGTGTTGAACCTGGTTGTCCAGCAATTTTTAGCCCACTATCCCAGACTAGATGGCCTTCTGCAGAGGGCACGGTCGCTGTGTGCTCACTTCCGCCGTTCGCATCCCGCAGCTCAGCGACTTACATCTCTACAGAAGTCGTTGGGCCTGCCACGTCACCGGTTAAAATGCGATGTGCCTACCCGGTGGAATTCAACTCTGCACATGTTGCAGCGACTGTGGCAGCACCGACAAGCCCTGGTGCAATACGTTCTGACGTATAGCCTGGGCCAACGAGATCCAGAGGTGGGGCAAATCACGCTGGAGGAGTGGTCTCAGATCAGGGACCTATGCACCCTTCTGCACAGTTTTGAAATGGCGACGAAGATGTTTAGTGCTGACGATGCCATTATCAGCATGACTATTCCGGTGATTTACATGCTGGAGCACATGTTAAACAGAATTCGGAGTCAGGTGGTGGCACAAGAGGAGGTGGAGGAAGTAGAGGAGTAGGAGTTGTATGCGGAAGGGCTAACATCTGCAAGGTCCAGACGGTCGGCAGCACCAAGGCGGCAGGCATGTGAGGGTGGGGGAGATGGTTTTACCAGGGCGCATGGTAGCAGCCAAACTAGTGAGGAAGGTGCAGGAGCCCAGGAAGAAGTGGAGGACGAACTGATGGAAGACTCATCAGATGAGGGAGACCTTGATCACATTTCTGTTGTGCGAGGTTGGGGGGAGAGGACAGAGGAAGGAAGCATGATTGTTACCTCGCCACCAACACAACAGGGACTTGGTGCTCCTGGATGCGCAACACACATGAGTGCCTTCTTGCTGCACTACCTGCAACATGACCCTCGAATTGTGAGAATTAGAAATAATCCTGACTACTGGGTTGCCACACTGTTAGATCCCCGGTACAAAAGTAAATTTGCCGAAATTATTCCTGCCATAGAAAGGGATGCATGCATGCAGGAGTATCAGCAGAGACTGTTGCAGAATCTTACATGTGCTTTTCCACAAAACACCAGTGGTGCACGTAGTGAATCTCACAGTTCCAACTTGCCAACCGTGGGACCGTCAAGTGTTCAGCACTCAAACCGTAACAGAACCACAGTATCTGCTGGTAACATCAATTTTGCGGAATCATTTCACCACTTTTTTAGCCCATCCTTTGCAAGGCCACAGGAGACAAGAAGTCTGACACATAGTCAACGCCTAGAGACGATGGTACAGGAGTATCTCCAAGTAAACATTGAAGCCATGACTGTGTCACTGGACCCTTGCTCTTTTTGGGCTTCCAATCTGGATAAATGGCCGGAGCAAGCCACTTACGCCTTGGAGATCTTGTCATGCCCCGCAGCCAGCGTTCTGTCTGAATATGTGTTCAGCGCTGCTGGTGGTGTGCTGACAGATAAGCGCACGAGGCTCTCCACTGATAATGTAGACAGACTCACGTTCATAAAGATGAACAAATCATGGATCTGAAACGACTTTTCTACCCCTGTGTCATCCTGGGGAGAGTAAAAGCTTGATGATTGGTTAAAATCACCCTACCAACCGTTTTAAGCTTTCAAATTACTAATCATGTTTATCTGTATCTTGGCTGGAAAATAATTTGGGCTTTGTAGCAGTGTGCAGCACTGATTCTATTAGGCCATCTATAATAAGCTCCACCAGATTTAAAATTACTAATCATGTTTATCTGTATCTTGACTGGAAAATAATTTGGGCTTTGTAGCAGTGTGCAGCACTGATCCTATTAGGCCATCTATACTAAGCTCCACCAGATTTAAAATTAATAATAATTTTTAGCTGCATCTAGCCCGGAAAATAATTTTGGGGCTCCGAGATGCGCAAGACACATAAGTGCCTTCTTGCTGCACTACCTGCAACATGACCCTCGAATTGTGAGAATTAGAAATAATCCTGACTACTGGGTTGCCACACTCTTAGATCCCCTAAACTTTTCGATCAACCTTTTCATTTTAATAAAGACCAAAAAAATTGTCATTTTTGAAATTATAAGCATTAGCAGGTTATTAGAAACTCAAATCAAACAGTTTTCAACTCAAAACTTTATTCTAGGTGATGTTACATTTTCACATAGGACCCCTTGTTCGAAAGGAGCTTCTGAACTCTCTCGTCCATTGAATTTGTCAGGTTTTGTATGGTTTCTGCTTCAATTGTTTTGCATGAGGACAGAATACCCTCCCAGAGCTGTTGCTTAGATGTGAACTGCCTCCCGCCATCATAGACACTCCTTTTGATGATGCTCCAGAGGTTCTGAATGGGGTAGAGGTCAGGGGAGCATGGGGGTCACACCATAAGTTTGTCCCCTTTTATGCCCATATCAGCCAGAGATGCAGATGTTTTATGTGCAGCATGAGATGGTGCATTATCATGCAAAAAAATGATCTTGCTGTGAAATACACGGTTCTTCTTCTTGAACCATGGCAGGAAGTGCTGTTTGAGAAAATCCACATACATTATGGAGTTCATCTTTAGCGCCTTCAGGGATCCTAAAGGGGCCGACAATCTCTCTCCCCATGATTCCAGCCCAAAACATTACTCCACCTCCTCCTTGTTGGTGCTGTAGCCGTGTTTGCGTGGGGTGTCCATCAACCAGCCATCCTCCACTCCATCCATCTGGACCATCGAGCGCTGCACGGCACTCATCCGTGAACAAAACAGTTTTGAAATCAGTCTTCATGTAATGTTTAGCCCACTGGAGCCGTTTCTGCTTGTGTGAAGTGGATAGTGGAGGTCGACAGGATGGCGTATGCACAGCTGCAAACCTCTGAAGGACCCTGCATCTTGTTGTTCGGGGGACGTTGGAGGCACCAGCAGCTTCAAAAACTTGTCTGCTGCTATGACAAGGCTTTTTTACCGCTGCTCTTTTAACCTGACGTAATTGCCTGTAGGAAAGAGTCCTCAATTTGCCCTTATCAGCACGCACACGTGTGTACTGTGAATCAGCTACATACTTCTTGATTGCCAAGACACTTCATCCTGATCATCGCACAATGTTGATTGTAGTCATGCCTTGACCTAAACACTCCACAATTTGTTGCTTCTCAGCAGCCGACACATCCTTTTTCTTTCCCATTTTGGCAGAAAATGTAGGCTGCTTAATAATGTGAGACAGCCTTGTTAAATAGTCTTGCCTTTCATTGGACACACCTGCCAAACTAATTAGCACAGGTGTCTGCAATTGCTTACAGTGATATAAAGAGCCCTGACACACATCACCATCAATGAGTTTAACTGACAAACAAACAAATTCTTCCCTTATCACTCCTAAACACTTTTTGCATAATAATTTGGAACACAGTGTACATGTGCTTTTCCACAAAACACCAGTGGTTCACGTAGTGAATCTTACAGTTCTAACTTGCCAACCGTGGTCTGTATGGAGTTGTTCAATAAAGGGCCCAAAATTAAGATAACATAGATGGGAGAGGTCTCTATGAATAGGAATTCCTAAGTATTTGATACCCTGTGAGGGTCAGGCAAAGGGAAAGTTGGACTGGATGGAATCCTATATGGATTTGGGGAGGGAGACATCGAGGGCCTCAGACTTCGCTGCATTGATTTTAAAATTTGACCATGTAACAAAGTGATCTATTTCAGCCATAACAGCATGGATGGATATATGTGATTGAGTGATATATACTAGGACATCATCAGCAAATAGAGAGCACTTGTACTCGGTGCCTCCCACCTCAATCCACCTAATATTGGGGTTATGGCGAATTGATGAGAGCAGGTGCTCCGTCACTAGGATGTATAAGAGAGGGGACAGAGGACATCCCTGCCTTGTCCCATTGGTGATTGTGAAAGGTGATGAAAATGTTCTGATGCACCCCCTGGGCCTTGGGACACCCGGAGCCGGACCCTTTTTGATGGATGCTGGTGGTTGTAGTCTTCGTGGCGGCGACCCGGTTCCGTGGCTCAGGGTGGTCAAACCAGTGGCGGAACTATTTATGTGGTTTTGATGTTTAAATGTCCGACTACGCCACCCGTGGATTGCGGTCAGAGTGAACCGCCGCTGCAGGGCAGACCGCTGAGGCTGGTGTTGTGGGTGCAGCAGAGCGTAGCATAACTCCCCACGGGAGGAGTATAGCCTCAGGGCAGTGTATGCGGAGGATGGGGGTGATGGTGCAGGGCAGCAGCAGTAACGACACGGAGTCAGTGATGCAGTCCAGGGCCTTTACTCACAGTTCTTATTATCCAGACCACGTCTGCAGGTAACGGCTGCCCACGTCGTACTGTGCTCACCAGGTGAGGGGCTCAGACAACTCCCAGATAACTTTGGAGCGCTTCACAGGACCCCCTTTGTGTGTCCTTTGTCTGGCCTTTCTTACCAACCCTTCTGTCCGGCTGCCTCGGGCCTCCTCTTGGTAAACTTGGCGCCAGTTTCCCTGACCCTATGTGGTGCCTTCCTAGCGGGTGTAGCGAGGGGCTGCGCCACATAAAATGTCACAGCCTCCGGTTTCTAGCTGAGGGTCGTTTCCTGCCTCCACTAGTTTCGGGGACCGGTCTCCCCCTTTGGCCTGACCCCTCCACGCAGGTGGATTCGGGCGTGCGGTGGCGACTCGCCCGTCCGCACCCCTGGGATCCCTTCATTCCTCGTTCCTGGAGCCTTCTCCGCTCCTCTTCCTTCCTTCTCCCTCTTCCAGGCCTGGGCCTCTGTTACTAGGCCTGCCTCCAGAGCAGAGCTCATGCAGAGCCCCTGCTCCCTGCCACTTCTGCTCAGACTTCTCTGCACTGAACTAAGATGGTGCCCACCTTTTATACTCCCTTCTCAATGCACCCAGGAACTGCTTCCTCCCTGCTCCTGCACTACAGGGTTCCCCTTCCTCAGTGTTCCCTCCCCCCACTCCAGCCAGGGACAGGGACTGTCGTGCCCATCTCAGAGGCATATTAGTCGTCCTGCCCCACGGCAATGTGGTGTAATGCATGCAGGTGTCGGGTCCTGATCCACACTCCATCCTTACCTGAGAGTGAGATATCACACCTCTGGGTGAGGTGCAATACCTCTGTAGCAACCGAGCCCTCAGGGTGCTACAGTTCCATTTATCTTCAGCCTAGGTGACGTATTGTGATACAGGGCCGTGATTTTGGCTATAAAAGGGTCCCCTAGACCCCTACCCCAAGCTTTTTAAGAGAATCATATATGGCGTGCCAGGAGACTCTATGGAATGCTTTCTCAGCATCCAACGAGAGTATCTAATTACAAATTTTTAACTGCATCTAGCCCAGGAAATACTTTGTGCCTAGTAGCAGTGTCTGCTAGTCAGCGGATTATCCCGGCTGTTAAGCAAGCTACACCACCTGTAGTTTGGACACTTAATTTTTTCAAAGGAAATGATTCGGGACCACGGGATACTCAGTGAAGAGCATCAGGAGGCACCCCAAGGCATAGGGGCTGGGACTGGCAGTAGGATGCCTTGCGGTGGACAGCCGAGCTCGATCCTTATAAAAGCTTTTTAACTGCAGCAGCTTTAGTGGACGCTACTGGAGCTGGAATTACGCGGCTGCTGGCATGAGACTTGCCCTCCAATAGATCCTTGTAAACGGATTTAAAGTGTATTTATTCAAATTAGAGAGACAATTTAAATTAAAAAGCTTAGAGCTGCCTCCACCACAGGGGGGCTCGCTCGACCCACCAGCGGACAGGCACCAGTTTTGGGAGAGGGGGGCTGGCCGTCAGGGTTCACCGCGGCTCTGGCACAAACCCGGCGACACGGAGGTGGCACGGGCAGGAGCGAACTGAACGTGTCGGCTTCTCACTTTTTGGATTTTAGAAGGGCATGACATGCCTATATCTGTGTCTCCCCCTCCTTTAACTCCTCCACCTCTTTTCTTTTCGCATGACTATATGTACTTGTCACTTTTCCATGTGTTAGTTGTGTCTTCTGAGCAGTTTGTCAGCTTTTGGACACCTTTGAAGGTGTTTTCTATGTGTTTCTATGTGGATTGAGGGATTGAGGAGGCCACACATACCAGGAATGGGGGATTGAGGAGGCCACACATACCAGGATTTGGGGATTGAGGAGGCCACACATACCAGGATTGGGGGATTGAGGAGGCCACACATACCAAGAATGGGGGATTGAGGAGGCCACACATACCAGGAATGGGGGATTGAGGAGGCCACACATACCAGGATTTGGGGACTGAGGAGACCACACATACCAGGATTCGGGGATTGAGGAGGCCACACATACCAGGATTCGGGGATTGAGGAGGCCACACATACCAGGATTTGGGGATTGAGGCCACACATATCAGGAATGGGGGATTGAGGAGGCCACACATACCAGGATTTGGGGATTGAGGAGGCCACACATACCAGGAATGGGGGATTGAGGAGGCCACACATACCAGGATTTGGGGATTGAGGAGGCCACACATACCAGGATTTGGGGATTGAGGAGGCCACACATACCAGGATTTGCTGATTGAGGAGGCCACACGTACCAGGATTGGGGGATTGAGGAGGCCACAAATACCAGGATTGGGGGATTGAAGAGGCCACACGTACCATGATTGGGGGATTGAGGAGGCCACACGTACCATGATTGGGGGATTGAGGAGGCCACACGTACCAGGATTTGGGGATTGAGGAGGCCACACGTACCAGGATTTGGAGATTGAGGAGGCCACACGTACCAGGATTGGGGGATTGAGGAGGCCACACGTACCAGGATTGGGGGATTGAGGAGGCCACACGTACCAGGATTGGGGGATTGAGGAGGCCACATGTACCAGAATTGGGGGATTGAGGAGGCCACACGTACCATGATTGGGGGATTGAGGAGGCCACACGTACCAGGATTTGGGGATTGAGGAGGCCACACGTACCAGGATTTGGGGATTGAGGAGGCCACACGTACCAGGATGTGGGGATTGAGGAGGCCACACATGCCAGGGATTGTGGGATTGAGGAGGCCACACGTACCAGGATTGGAGGATTGAGGAGGCCACACGTACCAGGATTGGGGGATTGAGGAGGCCACACATACCAGGGATTGTGGGATTGAGGGGGCCACACATACCAGGGATTGTGGGGGCCACACATACTAGGGATTGTGGGATTGTGGGGGCCACACATACCAGGGATTGGGGGATTGAGGAGGCTACACATACCAGGGATTGTGGGGGCCACACATACCAGGGATTGTGGGATTGAGGGGGCCACACATACGAGGATGGGGAAATTTACCAGTAGCTGCTGCATTTCCCACTCTACAGTCATGGCCAAAAGTATTGAGAATGAGACGAATAGTAATTTTTCCAAAGTTTACTGCTTCATTTTTTGTAATGGCAATTTGCATATACTCCTGAATGTCAAAGAGTGATCAGCTTAACAGCAATTACTGTACTTGCAAAGTCAATATTTGCCCAGAAAATGAACTTTAACCCCCAAAACTCATTTCAACATCATTGCAGTCCTGCCTTAACAGGAGCAGCTAACATCGTTTTAGTGATTGATCCATTAACACAGGTGTGGGTGTTGATGAGGACAGGGCTGGCGATCAATCAGTCATGATTAAGTAAGAATGACATCACTGGACACTTTAAAAAGAGGCTGGTTCTTGGTATAATTGTTTCTCTTCAGTTAACCATGGTTATCTCTAAAGAAACAGGTGCAGCCATCATTGCACTGCACAAAAATGGCCTAACAGGGAAGAGTATCGCAGCTACAAAGATTGCACCTCAGTCAACAATCTATCGCATCATCAAGAACTTCAAGGAGAGAGCTTCCATTGTTGTCAAAAAGGCTCCAGGGCGCCCAAGAAAGACCAGCAAGCGCCAGGACCGTATCTTAAAACTGTTTCAGCTGCGGGATCAGACTACCAGCAGTGCCGAGCTTGCTCAGGAATGGCAGCAGGCTGGTGTGAGTGCTTCTGCACGCACTGTGAGGCGGAGACTCTTCGAGCAAGGGCTGGTTTCAAGGAGGGCAGCAAAGAAGCCACTTCTCTCCAGAAAAAACATCAGGGACCGACTGATATTCTGCAAAAGGTACAGGGAGTGGACTGCTGAGGACTGGGGCAAAGTCATTTTCTCTGATGAATCCCCTTTTCGATTGTTTGGGACATCTGGAAAACAGCTTATTCGGAGAAGAAGAGGTGAGCGCTACCACCAGTCTTGTCTCATGCCAACTGTAAAGCATCCTGAAACCATTCATGTGTGGGGTTGCTTCTCAGCCAAGGGAATCGGCTCACTCACAGTCTTGCCTAAAAACACAGCCATGAATAAAGAATGGTACCAGAATGTCCTCCAAGAGCAACTTCTCCCAACCGTCCAAGAGCAGTTTGGCGCCCAACAATGCCTTTTCCAGCATGATGGAGCACCTTGCCATAAAGCAACAATACAAAACATAGAGATTTTGGGTCCATGGCCTGGAAACTCCCCAGATCTTAATCCCATTGAGAACTTGTGGTCAATCATCAAGAGACGGGTGGACAAACAAAAACCAACAAATTCTGGCAAAATGCAAGCATTGATTATGCAAGAATGGACTGCTATCAGTCAGGATTTGGTCCAAAAGTTGATTTTTAGCATGCCAGGGAGAATTACAGAGGTCTTGAAGAAGAAGAAGAAGAAGGGGCAACACTGCAAATATTGACTTGCTGCATTAACTCATTCTAACTGTCAATATAACCTATTGGTACTCATAATATGATTGCAATTATATTTCTGTATGTGATATAAACATCAGACAAACACTAATAAAAACCAGAGGCCAGCAGATCATGTGAAAATATAATTTTGGTGTCATTCTCAAAACTTTTGGCCATGACTGTAGGCTTATACTCAAGTCAATAGGTTTTCCCATTTTTATGTGGTAAAATTAGGGGCCTCGGCTTATATTCGGGTCGGCTTATTTAAAATATACGGTATTTTAAAATCAGTGAGTACGTGGTGCCCATAATACTGCAGGACTGTGGCGTGCATTATACTACATGGGGGCTACATTTTACCCTATGGGGTGTGTAATATACTGTATGGAGAACTATGGGGAGTGCATTATATTCTATGGAGGACCATGGGAAGTTCATTATACTATATGGAGGATTATGGGGGGCGCATTATACTATATGGAGGTTTATGGGGGGAGCATTATACTATATGGAGGATTATGGGGGCGCATTATACTATATGGAAGATTATTGATGGTGCATTATACTATATGGAAGGCTATGTGGGGCCATTATAATATTTTGAGGGCTATGTGGGGGACCATTATACTGTATGAAAGCAATTATACAGTGTGAAGGTTTGTGTGGGGTCATTATACTGTTTGGAGGGCTGTGTGGGGGCCATTATACTGTTTGGAGGGCTGTGTGGGGGCCATAAGAGTGTATGGAGGGCTCTGTGGGGTTCACAGTTGGGGGATTATACTGTGTTAGGGTCACCATACTTTGCCGTGGGAGTTTAAGTGGGGTATAATAGGGTCATTATACTGTGCATGTGGAGGAATGCACCATAGGGGTATCATACTGTTTGGGGGGCACTTTTATTGGCATCATACTTTATGGGGGCAATGAAGGAGGAATCTACGACTTCAGAAGGAGGTAAATTACTATGTAAAGGCTGGAAAGTTATGAGGTCTGCTCTCCTGTGACACAGACAAATATTTATTTTTTGTAGGGGGGGGGCCCAATTATAGCTTCTGCTATGGGGCCCCATGACTTGTATGTACGCCCCTGGTGCCACCTACAGGAAGTAGCAATCCTAAAAGTTATAGACCCAATATCTTGACAAATTTAGAGATAGCATCTCTTTTTAGGTATATGCCTTTTTCCAAATTTACTTGCCAGTTAACTTTGTCAATAAATTCTCATCTCATAGGCTCCTGATCTGCTATCCATTTTTGGGCTATCAATTTTCTTGCCATATATAACATACGTGCCGCCGCAATTTTGCCATACTAATCAATAGTTAGATCTTCGACATATCCCAGTATACATACGAGGGTCAGTCAATAAGTAATGCCTCCTATTTTTTTTCTCCTTTTAATTGGCAAGAAATTCAAATGCAATTTCATAGGTTGAAAACCACAACATTAACGATTAATTTGTCACTTTTCAATATAATCTCCATCCATTGCCATAGTCTTGGTCCACCGTTTAACAAGGGCATGTATTCCAGCATGGTAAAAAGCATTCTTGGGACCCACCGTGCACAAACTTTTCTGCATCCCAGTTGTCCAATAATTTTTATCATACTGCCTTTACTGAGGCAGATAATGCCACACAATCACCCGGCGGTCACCACGAGTGATGTCATCGACTCGCTGAATGTTGCTTGGAGTCACTGCGGTTACTGGCCTGCCACTCCGCATTTTGTCAGCCAACGGTGATGGCCCTTCAGCTGTGTTACAGCGACGAGCCCATCGTCTAACAGTACTGACATCCACTGTTGCATCACCGTACACATTTTTCAGTCTCTCATGAATTCGAATGGGCTTTTCACCTTCTGCATGCAAGAATTCAATCACAGAACGTTGTCTAATACGAACATCGATGTCAGCCATTTTGCAAACAGATACAGTCCTGCCACCTGTTGGTGCAGGAAGTTGCAATTGCTGTGGATTGGAGAAGAAGGTTTGAGGAATTGTGCAAAATTCGAATATTTAACATAACTACCTTATTTAAGGAGAAAAAAAATAGGAGGCATTACTTATTGACTGACCCTCGTACTAATGGTGAAAGCTCTACATCAATTTAATAAACTCTGTTAATCATTGCTACAACACTCTTCCAAAAGAACACCAGGTTAGGACAGTTCCACATCATATGAAGCATATCTGCTATGTTAATTTTGCATCTAGGAAATTGGGGACTTGAATGAAATCCTATGTTAAATAAGAATTGAGGTGTCCTGTATACCTGGTGTATCACATATACAGTGGGTACGGAAAGTACCCAGACCCCATTAAATTTTTCACTCTTTGTTTCATTGCAGCCATTTGGTAAATTCTAAAAAGTTCATTTTTTTCTCATTAAAGTACACTCTGCACCCCATCTTGACTGAAAAAAAGCAGAAATGTAGAAATTTTTGCAAATTTATTAAAAAAGAAAACTAAATTGTAAATCTTTATAGAAATCAGCGTGAGGTAACCCATATTCGTTTTGCAGCTGTGAGAATTCCTTAATCATATCACCTATCAGCACTTGATTAAGTCTGTTTAAACCCTTGGCGCTCCAGGAGCCAAATCCCACCAGTTGGTATAGATTTGGAAGCCATGGAGTTTTCCATAATGAAGTAAATTGCGAAACACCTTCTATTCCTTGTAATTTTTTCACCGTCCCCCAAAGTTTGTGACATAGCAGCATAGTTGGTATTTTGCCTCAAAGCGTCCCAAACTTATGCGCCTCCGATAGCTCATAGAGTTTATCTGATTGGAAATAATGCTGTAGCAACATACGCCGAGCTCCCCCTCCCCCAGGGTCGTCCCATCCCCGAATATGTTGAAGCTGAGATGCCACATAATATACCCATGGGTTAGGAACCGCAAGACCTCCCATTGTTTTGTTTCTTTGCAATGTTTCCAGTTTAATTCTCGGAGTCTGTTTCCCCCTAATTTAATAAACTCCTGACTGACTTTAAAGAAAAACCTCCAATTTATCCATATTGGGGAGTTGTGTAGAACATATAGCGATTGTGGCATCCAGATCATTTTGACCAGGTTAGCACGGCCCACAACCGACAACAGTAACTTAAACCAGGCGCCTAGTTTACCTCTAAATTTAATTAAGACTGGATCAAGATTCAACTTCTCATAATCATTTATTTTTGCCGATATATTGATGCCTAAATATTTAAACTCCGATACCACGTGTAAACCCTAGTTAATGTAGTGGGAAGCATTCTCATCTGTATTAACCAATGGAAGTATGACTGATTTGCTCCAGTTTATCTTCAGACCAGAGTATTTTCCAAATGTTTCTATCGTTTCCATTGCTATAGGAAGGGACTCAGAAGTTTTGGCCAGAAATAATAAAGTGTCGTCAGTGTATAATGCGACCTTCTCTTCACTATTCCCTCTACGATACCCAACTATTCCCGGATGCTCCCTGATAACCAATGCCAGGGGTTCAATGGCCAGTGCAAAGAGCAAGGGGACAACGGTCACCCCTGCCGCGTACCTCTACTCAGTCCAAAAGCCGGGGAGAGGTGTCCATTTACCCGTATTCTAGCCATTGGCCATACAGCAATTTAACCCATGAAATAAAACTAGGTCCTATACCAAACTTTTCCATAAATATTCCCACTCAACAGAAACGAATGCCTTAGCGGCGTCCAGAGAACATACAGCCCTATCTCCATCACCATCTACCGGCAATTGAAGATTAAGAAACAATCTCCGGATATTAACAGCTGTGGATCTAGCCGGCATGAAGCCTGACTGGTCAGTATGGATAACTGTAGAAATTACTCTATTCAATCTAGAAGCCAGAATCTTCGCAAAAATTTTAACATCAGTTGACAATAAAGATATGGGCCTGTATGATTAAAGGATCTTTACCTGGTTTAGGTATGAATACTATCACCGCCTCTTGCATTGAATGGGGTAGGGTTCCCCCCCTCACCACCTCCTTGAAGGTAGCCAGTAAGTGGGGAAGTAGAATATTTCCAAATTTCTTATATACAGGTGCTTCTCACAAAATTAGAATATCATCAAAAATGTAATTTCAGTTCTTCAATACAAAAAGTGAAACTCATAGATTATATAGAGTCGTTACAAGCAGAGTGATCTATTTCAAGTGTTCTGTTAATGTTGATGATTATGGATTACAGCCAATGAAAACACACAATTCATTATTGCAGTAAATTACAATAATTAACAAAAAAACACTTGCAAAGGCTTCCTAAGTGTTTAAAAAGGTCCCTTAGTCGGTTTCAGTAGGTTCCACAATCATGGGGAAGACTGCTGACTTGACAGATGTCCGGAAGGTAGTCATTGACACACTCCACAAGGAGGGTAAGCCACAAAAGGTCATTGCTGAAGAAGCTGGCTGTTCACAGAGTGCTGTATCCAAGCATATTAATGGGAAGTTGAGTGGAAGGAAAAAGTGTGGTAGAAAAAGCAAGCAACCGGGATAACCACTGCCTTGAAAGGATTGTTAAGAAAAGGTCATTCAAAAATTTGGGGGAAATTCACAAGGAGTGGACTGCTGCTGGAGTCATTGCTTCAAGAGCCACCACACACAGATGTATCCAGGACATGGGCTACAAGTGTCGCATTCCTTGTGTCAAGCCACTTATGACCAATAGACAACTCCATAAGCGTCTTACCTGGGCCAAGGAGAAAAAGACCTGGACTGTTGCTTAGTGGTCCAAGGTGTTATTTTCAGATGAAAGTAAATTTTGCATTTCTTTGGGAAATCAAGGTCCCAGAGTCTGGAGGAAGAGTGGAGAAGCACACAATCCGAGCTGCTTGAGGTCTAGTGTGAAGTTTCCACAATCAGTGATGGTTTGGTGAGCCATGTCATCTGCTGGTGTAGGTCCACTGTGTTTTATCAAGACCAAAGTCAGTGCAGCCGTCTACCAGGATATTTTAGAGCACTTCAGGCTTCCCTCTGCCGACAAGGTTTTTTGGAGATGGAAATTTCATTCTCCAGCAGGACTTGGCACCTGTCCACACTGCCAAAAGTACCAATACCTGGTTTAAAAACAACAGTATCACTGTGCTTGATTGGCCAGCAAACTCGCCTGACCTTAACCCCATAGAGAATCTATGGAGTATTGTCAAGAGAAAGATGAGAGACACCAGACCCAACAATGCAGATGAGCTGAAGGCTGCTATCAAAGCAACCTGGGCTTCCATAACACCTCAGCAGTGCCACAGGCTGCTTGCCTCCATGCCACGCCGCATTGATGCAGTAATTGATGCAAAAGGAGCCCCAACCAAGTATTGAGTGCATTTACTGAACATACATTTCAGTAGGCCAACATTTCGGATTTTAAAAACATTTTTCAAGCTGGTGTTATAAAGTATTCTAATTTACTGAGATAATGACTTTTGTGTTTTCATTGGCTGTAAGCCATAATCATCAACATTAACAGAAATAAACACTTGAAATAGATCACTCTGTTTGTAATGACTCTATATAACATATGGTTATTATTATTATTTATTATTATAGCGCCATTTATTCCATGGCGCTTTACATGTGAAAAGGGGTATAATACAAGAACAGTTACAATAATCTTGAACACAATGTGACAGCGACTGGTACAGGAGGAGCGAGGACCCTGCCCGCGAGGGTTCACAATCTACAAGGGATGGGTGAGGATACAGTAGGTGAGGGTAGAGCTGGTCGTGCAGCGGTATGGTGGAGCGGTGGTTACTGCAGGTTGTAGGCTTGTCGGAAGAGGTGGGTCTTCAGGTTCCTTTTGAAGGTTTCCACAGTAGGCGAGAGTCTGATACGTTGGGGTAGAGAGTTCCAGAGTAGGGGGGAAGCACGGGAGAAATCTTGTATGCGATTGTGGGAGGAGGAGATAAGAGGGGAGTAGAGAAGGAGATCTTGTGAGGATCGGAGGTTGCGTGCGGGTATGTAACGGGAGACTAGGTCAGAGATATATGGAGGAGACAGGTTGTGAATGGCTTTGTATGTCATGGTTAGGGTTTTGAACTGGAGTCTCTGAGCAATGGGGAGCCAGTGAAGAGATTGACAGAGAGGAGAGGCTGGGAAATAGCGGGGGTTGATTAGTCGAGCAGCAGAGTTTAGGATAGATTGGAGGGGTGCGAGAGTGTTAGAGGGGAGGCCACAGAGCAGGAGGTTACAGTAGTCAAGGCGGGAGATGATGAGGGCGTACACTATTGTTTTTGCAGATTCATGGTTGAGGAATGTGCGGATCCGGGAGATATTTTTGAGTTGGAGTCGGCAGGAAGTGGAAAGGGCTTGGATATGTGGTTTGAAGGAGAGTTCCGAGTCCAGGGTTACCCCAAGGCAGCGAGCTTGAGGGACTGGGTTTTGTATTGAAGAACTGATATAAATTAAATTTTTGACGATATTCTAATTTTGTGAGAAGCACCTGTATTTCTGTGGGAAGCCCGTCAAGTCCTGAGGATTTGTTATTAGCCATAGAGGCTGCTGCCATTTGTAAGTTCTCCAGCTGTAGTGTTCTATTTAAGAATTCTTGATATTTACCGCAGAATGTCAGTAGTTTGATTTCCCTCAAGTAGGATAAGATTTGTTCTCTATTAAATTGCAGTTTGGATGTATATAAATCTTTATAAAATTCTAGCAGAGTGTTTGAGATCTGGTCAGTCTGGTTTACTACCACTCCTTCCTTGTCCTTCAAAGCACCAATAAAAGAACTCCCCATCCGGGCTCTTGTTATCACGGCCAGTAAGTGTCTTGCCTTCTCCCCCTCCTCAAAGGCGTTTGTTTTTAGCTTTTTCCTTGATATGTGTGGTGTACTCTTCTTTTGCCTCTCCCCACTCCATCAGGTCCTCTTTTACACCGGTTAATACAAATTTCCCCTAACTGTTTTGTCTTAGTTTTGGATCTGTTAATGGCCTGTATTAAGACTCCTCGTAAGCACGCTTTCACGGCGTCCCATGACGCCATGAAATGCGACACTCCTTTGTCGTTTTCCTTAAAATAATGTTCTATGGTAGATGTGATCAGTGTAATATCTATAATTTGAAGCCAGAAGGGATTCATGGCCTACATAGTCAGAGAATCCAGCGGCCTGGGTGAAAAACAAAGAGTAGTCAGCAAGGGTGAATGATCTGGGCAAATATTCCATTGTTCTTATCAAGGGGGAAATATGTTCTGTGCCCAATACCATATCAATATGCAATAATGTTTTATGTGTCTTAGAATAGCAAAAAAAATGTCTAGTGTTAGGATATTTGAGACGCCATATGTCCACTAATGATAGTTCTGATAGTATTTCTCCAAACTTAGTTATGGGGCAGTTTTTGTAACAGTGTCTGATTTATATCTATCCCAAAAGGGATGAACAACATTATTGAAATCTCCCATGCAAAGGACTGAAACTCCCAATATCTTATTCATTAGTGAAGCAATATATTTCAAAGTAATGTTGTTATATGGAGGAGGAACATAGACTGCCACAAGTAGAATTTCTTTTGTAAATATTTTACAGTGGATGCCCACAAATCTGCCTTCTCCATCTATTTTGGAATCAATTAATTCAAAAGGGATAGTCCTATGTGCTAGGATGCTAACCCCCCTAGAATATGTGGAGAAGGTAGAGTGGAAGCTGTGGCCTATCCATGAATATTTCATGCCCACAACACTATTTTTCCCAAAATGCGTTTCCTGCAGACAAACCACTGCAGGCAGGTGATCCCAGATATGTTTTATGACCGCCGCTCTCTTTAAGGAGTCCCCCAGACCTCTAACATCCCATGAAAGGAATTTTACTTTATCAGCCATAATATCTAGTCATATAAGGATTGAAAAATACAGGTGACTTGTACGGTATCTCACCTTTCTCTTCCCTTTTATAACCCTCTTTACAGTATTTTCACTTAGTCGGCTTGGTCGCTAGTATTTGCAGAACCAGACAAGTTATAGAAACAAAAACCCCACAAACACATTTAAACAAGTAGACATTAATCTGGATGAAGAAAGGCTCCAGTCCATCCTGTAGCCACAGTTATATTTTTCTGGCCTACACCAGACTCTTTTAAACAGATATATTGGTGTCTGACCAGTCAGGGAGACACTATTACAGTTTTTTTTTACGGCAAAAAATGCCCAAAACAGGATAATACAGAGATTTGACCCGTGGAACTGCAAAACCACAGTTATAGTTAAGTGGCGTACACCAGACTCTTTTAAACAGATATATTGGTGTCTGACCAGTCAGGGAGACACTATTACAGTTTTTTTTTACGGCAAAAAATGCCAAAAACAGGATAATACAGAGATTTCACTCGTGGAACTGCAAAACAACAGTTCTATTTTTCTGGCCTACACCAGACTCTTTTAAACAGATATATTGGTGTCTGAACAGTCACAGACACACTCAATTTCTTTTTTTTTGGGGGAGGGGGGATACCGAAAGGTTAATAAGAGGCGTATTTGGACAGTCTGACTGAGGAAAAAAAAAAATACAGGATTTAGATGAAAAAAATAAATTTTTTCCTGGCCCCTGAGACCAGGGTGATAAGTCTAGAAATTTGACCAACAGGAGCACATAGGACTGTAATGCAGTGTTTGCTGGTATAACCACTGCATCTCCTATACAGCCTGCCTGCCTGCCTGCCTGATATCTGGGATGGATATTAGTCCTGAGAAGGACTGTTTGTTTGATTTGGCAGGCTTTAGAGACCCTACACTAACTATTTCGGAGTATAAATCTCTCCCTAGCTCAGCAGCACTAACTATTTCGGAGTATAAATCTCTCCCTAGCTCAGCAGCACTGACCCTACACCGTCTGATCCGGAGCGACTGTGTCCAAGATGGCGGCGCCCGGTTTTAAATACTCGAGGTGACGCTGTGCGGCCAGCCAATCACTGTAATGCCCACAACCAACATGGCTGCGGCATTACAATGACTCGCTGGCAATCCCTGCATGTTCATTGGCTCTGTAAAGAGTGCCAAACGTGCAGGGCGGAGACCCGAGCTCCTGCCCGAGTAGCCCGGAAATGCTCGGTGCTCGCCAAACATCCTGAGTAGCGTGATGCTCGGGCGAGTACCGAGCAGTGTCGAGCATGCTCGCTCAACACTAATCCTAATCCTAAAACCAGACCCAGCCTATCTTCAGAAATCTGCGTAAAGGGATGGTTAACCAACAATGCCTGTATGTCACTGACTCTACTGGCCCAAGACAAAGCCACCAATATCACAGTTTTTAAAAGGTGAGAATCTTGACTGACAAACCCTCTAGAGGTTCAAAGGGGGCCTAAATTAATGCCTCCAGGACCCGATTTAAATCCCAGGGAGGCATTCTTGGGCCAGGCACTAGCCTGGATCTGTCACATGCCTTGATAAACCTAACAATCCATCTAGCGGCTGCCAGATTATAGTTGTATAAGGCCCCTAGGTTTGACACCTGTACCTTAAGAGTGCTGGGAGATAGGCACATTTCCATACCCCTCTGGAGGAATTCTAATATGTCCTTAATTGGTATTTTAGCAGTTTTCTGCTTCTAAGCAGAGTAGAGACCAAGTTTGGGGAGAAACCTTCCCAAATCAATAATGACCTCTCAAATTCAAGGCTGTCAAATGAAGGCTTGACTTTTGTGGCTGGAGAACTTGGCCCTGACTGAGGAGATCTGGAATATCTGAGAGGATCCATGGATCAGATATGGACATCATTCTTATACATGAGAATCATGGCGTCTTGGGCCAGAATGGAGCAGTGAGAATGACCATCGATTGTTCCTCCCTGATTTCCCTCAGCACTGCAGAAATCAACATCAATTGGGGAAAGGCATAGGCTAGGACGAAGTCCCAAGAAATTTACAGCGCATCCACTGCGTGGGGTCTTTTCCTTGGATCTGGAGAGCAGAATCTTTTTATCATCCTGTTTTTTTTGCAAACAGGTCTATGCTCAGCCTCAATGCTCCACAATCTGCTGGAATATTGTTCGATTCAGTTCCCATTCACCTTGTCTTAGTCTTGGTTTAGACTCAGGAAATTGTCTCTTTAGTTTTCCTTCTTCTTTATGTGCAACACTGTTAATATTAAACAATGCTGTTCTGCAATCTGAAAGAACTCCTTCGCTACCATAAGGGAATGGGATCTGGTGCCTCCTTGATGATTGATGTAGGCTACGGTTGTCCAATTGTCTGACAAGATATTAACATGATAGAACAAAAGAGGCCAAATGCATAATATAAAGAAAAACACCAAGTGCCAGGTCAAAGTATACAGTACAGACCAAAAGTTTGGACACACCTTCTCATTTAAAGATTTTTCTGTATTTTCCTGACTATGAAAATTGTACATTCACACTGAAGGCATCAAAACTATGAATTAACACATGTGGAATTATATACTTAACAAAAACGTGTGAAACAACTGAAAATATGTCTTGTATTCTAGGTTCTTCAAAGTAGCCACCTTTTGCTTTGATGACTGCTTTGCACACTCTTGGCATTCTCTTGATGAGCTTCAAGAGGTAGTCACCGGAAATGGTTTTCACTTCACAGGTGTGCCCTGTCAGGTTTAATAAGTGGGATTTCTTGCCTTATAAATGGGGTTGGGACCATCAGTTGTGTTGTGCAGAAGTCTGGTGGATATACAGCTGATAGTCCAACTGAATAGACTGTTAGAATTTGTATTATGGCAAGAAAAAAGCAGCTAAGTAAAGAAAAACGAGTGTCCATCATTACTTTAAGAAATGAAGGTCGGTCAGTCTGAAAAATTGGGCAAACTTTGAATGTGTCCCCAAGTGCAGTTGCAAAAAACATCAAGCGCTACAAAGAAACTGGCTCGCATGAGGACCGCCCCAGGAAAGGAAGACCAAGAGTCACCTCTGCTTCTGAGGATAAGTTTATCCGAGTCACCAGCCTCAGAAATCGCAGGTTAACTGCAGCTCAGATTAGAGACCACGTCAATGCCACACAGAGTTCTAGCAGCAGACACATCTCTTCAACTACTGTTAAGTGGAGACTTTGTGCAGCAGGCCTTCATGGTAAAATAGCTGCTAGGAAACCACTGCTAAGGACAGGCAACAAGCAGAAGAGACTTGTTTGGGCTAAAGAACACAAGGAATGGACATTAGACCAGTGGAAATCTGTGCTTTGGTCTGATGAGTCCAAATTTGAGATCTTTGGTTCCAACCACCGTGTCTTTGTGCGACACAGAAAAGGTGAACGGATGGACTCTACATGCCTGGTTCCCATCGTGAAGCATGGAGGAGGAGGTGTGATGGTGTGGGGGTGCTTTGCTGGTGACACTGTTGGGGATTTATTCAAAATTGAAGGCATACTGATGGCTACCACAGCATCTTGCAGCGGCATGCTATTCCATCCGGTTTGCGGAAGGCTGTGTAAGGGCTATTTGACCAAGAAGGAGAGTGGTGGGGTGCTACGCCAGATGACCTGGCCTCCACAGTCACCAGACCTGAACCCAATCGAGATGGTTTGGGGTGAGCTGGACCGCAGAGTGAAGGTAAAAGGGCCAACAAGTGCTAAGCATCTCTGGGAACTCTTTCAAGATTGTTGGAAGACCATTTCCGGTGACTACCTCTTGAAGCTCATCAAGAGAATGCCAAGAGTGTGCAAAGCAGTCATCAAAGCAAAAGGTGGCTACTTTGAAGAACCTAGAATATAAGACATATTTTCAGTTGTTTCACACTTTTTTGTTAAGTATATAATTCCACATGTGTTAATTCATAGTTTTGATGCCTTCAGTGTGAATGTACAATTTTCATAGTCATGAAAATACAGAAAAATCTTTAAATGAGAAGGTGTGTCCAAACTTTTGGTCTGTACTGTATGTATATGCCGACACCGATGTAAAATATGCCAACTCAGACTAAATGTCTAGAAAGAAGAGGATCAGAGTTTAAGCATAAAATTGCAGTTTTTATTGAAATGTAAATACACATAATACATAACAATCAATTAGCATAGGATAAATGGATGAAAAAAGTGCAATGTGCCAAGAAACTGCAGAGCATAGGGGTAGGTATCCCAGAGAGAGTAGTCTGCCAATATATTGAGTGGTCATTGACACTAAGCAAGCAGGGGCCATAATCCACAACGTAAATAGGCACCTAATGCCATAATATTACTAGATTCAATAGGTCCCAATAACTTACCAAGATACAGGCAGAACAAACCCTGGAGCGCTGCAGGTAACAGTGGTGAAACAGGAATGCCTCAATGTAGGTTTCGCTCAGGATTATTATAGCATTATCAAGAGGCTGAGGGGTCAAATGCGAAAGGATCTTAACCACTTCGCACCAGAGCCTGTTTTTGCCTTCGTGACCGGGCCAATTTTTTCAATTCTGACCACTGTCACTTTATGAAGCAATTACTCTGGAACGCTTCAAAGGATCCCCCTGATTCTGAGACTGTTTTTTCGTGACATATTGTACTTCATGATAGTGGTAAAATTTCTTTGATATCACATGCGTTTATTTGTGAAAAAATCAGAAATTTGGCGAAAATTTAGAAAATTTTGCAATTTTCAAACTTTGAATTTTCATGCCCTTAAATCAGAGAGATATGTCACACAAAATACTTAATAAATAACATTTCCCACATGTCTACTTTACATCAGCACAATTTTGGAACCAAAATTTTTTTTTGTTAGGGAGCTATAAGGGTTAAAATTTGACCAGCGATTTCTCATTTTTCCAACAAAATTTACAAAAACATTTTTTTAGGGACCACATCATATTTGAAGTCACTTTGAGGGGTCTTTATGACAGAAAATACCCAAAAGTGACACCGTTCTAAAAACTGCACCCCTCAAGGTGCTCAAAACCACATTGAAGAACTTTATTAACCCTTCAGGTGTTTCACAGGAATTTTTGGAATGTGGAAGAAAAAAATTAACATTTAACTTTTTTCACAAAAATGTTACTTTAGACCCAATTTTTTTTATTTTCCCAGGGGTAACAGGAAAAAATGGACCCCAAAATTTTTTGTGCAATTTCTCTTGAGTGTGCTGATACCCCATATGTGAGGGAAAACCACTGTTTGGGCGCACGGCAGGGCTCGGAAAGGAAGGAGCGCCATTAGACTTTTTGAATGTAAAATTTGTCTGAATAATTAGCAGACACCATGTTGCGTTTGGAGAGCTCCTGATGTGACTAAACAGTGGAAACCCCCCACAAGTGACACCATTTTGGAAACTAGACCCCTTAGGGAACATATCTAGATGTGTGGTGAGCACCTTGAACCCCAAGGTGCTTCACAGAAGTTTATAATATTGAGCTGTAAAAATAAAATTTTCACATTTTTCCCACAAAAACGTTTTTCATCCCTTAATTTTCCATTATCATAATGGTAATAGGATAAATTGCACCATGAAATTTGTTGTGCAATTTCTCCTGAACACGCCGATACCCCATATGTGGGGGAAAACCACTGTTTGGGCGCACGGCAGGGTTTGGAAGGGAAGGAGCGCCATTTGACTTTTTGAATGTAAAATTTGTCTGAATAATTAGCAGACGCCATGTTGCGTTTGGAGAGCCCCTGATGTTCCTAAACAGTGGAAACCCCCCACAAGTGACACCATTTTGGAAACTAGACCCCTTAGGGAACTTATCTAGATGTGTGGTGAGCACCTTGAACCCCAAGGTGCTTCACAGAAGTTTATAATAATCAGCTGTAAAAATAAAATTTTCACATTTTTCCCGCAAAAACGTTTTTCATCCCTTAATTTTGCATTATCATAAGGGTAATAGGATAAAATGCACCATGAAATTTGTTGTGCAATTTCTCCTGAACACGCCGATACCCCATATGTGGAGGCAAACCACTGTTTGGGCGCACGGCAGGGCTCGGAAGGGAAGGAGCGCCATTTGACTTTTTGAATGTAAAATTTGTTTGAATAATTAGCGGACGCCATGTTGCATTTGGGGAGCCCCTGATGTGCCTAAACAGTGGAAACCCCATACAAGTGACACCATTTTGGAAACTAGACCCCTTAGGGAACTTATCTAGATATGTGGTGAGCACCTTGCACCCCCAGCTGCTTCACAGAAGTTTATAATATTGAGCCATAAAAATAAAATTTTCACATTTTTCCCACAAAAAATGTTTTCCTTTCCCTAATTTTGTACTATCATAAGGGTAACAGGATAAATTGCACCATGAAATTTGTTGTACAATTTCTCCTGAACACGCCGATACCCCATATGTGGGGGAAAACCACTGCTTTGGTGTACGGCAGGGTTCGGAAGAGAAAGGAGCGCTATGTTGGCTGGGATAGGCAGCAGACACCGTGTCACATTTGAAGAGTCGCTGACATGCAGAAACAGCAGAAACCCCCACAAGTGACCCCATTTTGTAAACTACACCTCTCAAGGAATTCATCTAGGGAAGTAGTGAGTATGTTTTAATTTTTAAATTTATACCATTGGGCAGTGAAAAAAGCATAATTATATTTTTACCACAAAAAAATGTTTTACCCTCAGATTTTACATTTTCACACAGGACAATATGTAAAAATGGTGCTGAAATGTGTCACACAATTTCTTCTAAAAGTGCCAATACCCCATATGTGGCTGTATCGTACCGCTCAGCCATATGGCGAGATCTGGGGGGGACGGAGTGCTATTTGACAATTGGAGAACAAATTATTGTAGAATAGGCATTTGGATTTGGGAGCACAAAATTTTTTGAATTTCTTTTGGGGGGCAAGGGCCATTTCGCTTTTCCAGAGCCTTTCTGCTACCAGTAACTTGGAAGTCCCTTATATTTTTAACAGATGACGGACCTGAGTGGGGACTAGCTTTTTTTGAGGACTGAGTTGAAGCTTTTATTGGGAACATTTTACGTAACATTTATCCGGCGCTCTAGGCTGAGCACTTACATTGGGGTTTCCATCTAAATTTCCAAGTGATGTAATTCAGATGAAACCCCTGCGGGATCCATTCACTGTAATGAGGCAGCAGAGTTACTCTGGACTCCGTCTGGCCTCTGTTTAGCGTTGTCCTTTTTTTCAGAAGTGCACAAAACTGTGGCCAACCGCACTTTTATGCACGCCTAAAACAAATGACACCGTGGGATCACAGGCCAGACGGCATCCACAGTGGCCTATATCTGCCTCATTACAGGGAATCTTCCGTCATGGATTCCGGCTGAATCACATATTTCAGAGATTTACATGGAAACTCTGGCGTAAGTGCTCAGCGCAGAGCGCAGGATAAATGTGTGCCGAGCCATACTGCGATCTTTGGGAGACATAATAAACAAATCAGTAGCAGGTGAAGAATTGGTTTTATTTATTTTTTTACGCCGTTCCTAGTGTGATATAACTGATTAGATTACTTTATTCTTCGGGTCGGTGCGATTACAGAGATACCAGATTTATATCGGGTTTTTATGACTGACAGCTGTCACACACTAAGACGCTTTTTTTTGCAAAATCTAGTTTTTGCATCGCCATATTTTGAGAGCTATAATTTTTCCATATTTCGGCCGACAGAGTCATGTGATGGCTTGTTTTTTGCGGGACGAGTTGACATTTTTATTGGTACCATTTGTGGGTACGTGACATTTTTTGATCGCTTTCTATTCCGTTTTTTTGGGAGGTAAAATTAACAAAAACCAACAATTCAGAAATTGTTTTTTGAGGTTTTTTTTTATGCCGTTCTGCGTGTGGTAAAAGTGATCTGGCAGCGTTATTCTTCGGGTCAGTACATTTACAGCGATACCTCACTTACTGTATATTTTTTTATGTTTTGGCGCTTTTACACAATAAAACAATTTTATAGAAAAAATATTTTTTTTGCATTGCTTTATTCTGAGAGGTATAACTTTTTTATTTTTTGGCTGATGGAGCTGTATAGCGGCTTGATTTTTGCGGAACAAGATGACGTTTTCAGCGGTACCATTTCTATTTCCATTTTGCTTTTTGATCGCATTTTTTTCCACTTTTTGTTTGGCGATATGAGGAAAAAGCATAGTTTTTTGCTCCGTTTTTTATTTATTTTTATTACGGTGTACACATAAGGAGTTAATTAGTGTGACAGTTTTATAGCTCGGGTTGTTTCGGACACGGCAATACCAAATGTGTGTACTTTTTTTATTTTTGCATAACTATATGGATTTATCGGTTTAATATTTTATTTATTTATTTTTATTTATTTTGTATTTTTTTTTTAACAGTTTCAAAACATTTTTTTTTACTTTTTTTTACATTTTTACTTAGTCCCTGTATGGGACATTAATTTTTATTTTTCTGATCCCTGATCTCATGTAATGTAATAGACATATATTACATTATATGAGATCTTCACTGACTGTTTCACAGTCTCTTGTCTGGCATCAGCTACAGGCTGAAGCCAGACAGGAAGGACACCATATATGGCAGAGCTGGAGGCGGTCATGTGACCTCCAGCTGCCATAGCAACGCCAGGTCCTGAAAGCAATCAAGGGGTCGTCAGAGAGGTAAGTGGACGACCCCCTCTCCTCCTGCTGTCTCCTATATGCCGCGATCACTATAGATCGCAGCATATAGAAGACAGCAAAGGGTTAACATCACTGGGACCTGATCTAATCAGGTCCCGATGATGTTCCCTGTCAGAGCTAACGCTCTGCACCGCTCTCACAGCGCTTGTAGGACCCAGGGGGCCCTGAGCACTGCGAGACCACCCACCGTTTTTAAAAGTCCGCGCTGCACAGAGCCCAGGCAGCGTGGACGTTTATCTACAGTGGGCGGTCGGGAAGCGGTTAAATACCCATATACGGCGGTCACGTCTGCCATCACATGACCGCCACTAACTGAATGGCGACCAAGCCCCGCCCACGTAGGTGCTCAATGGCGCATGCGCCGGGACTCCTGTATCACCACCGTGCGGGCCCCGGCCGTCACACGTACCCGGGAGCGTGGCGTTGCCATGGCAACCGAGGACACGCAGCGGGCAAAAGATAGCCGGGTGCGTGCAGGGCAAGAGGAGGACCACGGTGCAGGCGCACTGCACCGCATCACACCACCGTATGAATGGATGAAGGATAACAGGTAAGCAGGCATAATAATAGGCAGACACAAATGCAGTTATCGCAGAGTCCACAAATGGTAGAATACCATGTTCAATATACAGATAAGCACAGTAACACATTATATGACAATCCCATCACATGTACAACAAATATAATACAAAAAGTTTTGCATACAATAAAAAAAGAAGGCCCATATAATACAAACCCTGGCCATATAATGCATATGCTGTACACACAGACTTTAAAACAGAATATACAAAATGCAGCAATCTGTACAGGCCATGGCGCCAAAGAGGTTTTATCCAAGATGGTAGAGCACTAGAGTCAGTCACGTAATCTAACCCATAAAGGTATAAAGGTCATCTCACTCAGCACCTCTCTAAATAACAGAAAAATAATAATAATTAGAGTGAAGATTATTATAATTACTAAAAGAATAAAATCACCACAGTAGAAACACCAGAATCTGCAGGAGAACATACCGACAAGAACAATCCATTTTCATGGAAAGGGAGCAAAACTTAAAGTTTCGTTTAGGCCGCGTGGAGCCACAGTATCTAAGGTGACAATCCACCTGGCCTCCTTTTGGGCCAGGAGTTGTTTTACATTGCCACCACGGGAACAGAGATGTAATACATCTATACAACAGACTTTTAATGTCTTAGGGTCAGAGTTATGCATGGCCCGAAAATGACGTGGTAGAGTTTTAAGCTCCCTAGGGTTCGCCACTGTCTTGGACGCACCAATGTCCCACACGTGCTCCTGCACCCTGGTTCTTGATTCTATTGTTGTCAACCCAACATAAATCAGTTGGCAACCACAATTGGCACAATATATGACAGTAGTGGTGCCGTAAGAGATATAGTTAGTAATCTTGAATTCACGAAAGCCATCTGAGGATGCAAACAAGACACTGTGCAGGACATTGATGCAAGCAAGACAGTGGCCGCAAAGAAATGATCCCACTGTGGGTGCATGAGACCAAAACGGATTAGACTGAGGGGGTAGATAGTGATTGGTGACTAGGATATCACCAAGATTTTTGGCCCGCTGAGCTGTCAAAGGGTAGTTGCTCAGGGCGCTTCCCAGGAAGGGCTCCGTGCCAAGAATACTCTAATGTTTTCGAAGTATCTGCCTCATAGTGTCCCACTTATGATTGATTGTTGAGATATATCGAATTTTAGCCATGCCTGATGCTCATATTGCTGTACCCACGTTGATTGAAATGATCAGCCAGATCTGCCGCCTGTTTCTCAAACCTGATGTCACTGGAATAGATCCGCCTCATCCTCAGGAACTGTCTGACCGGGACGGCCCTAATCGTGGTATGATTATTTGGGGACTCAGCGTGGATCAATGCATTTACAGCCGTCGGCTTCATAAATAGTGGTGGAATTGTGATCCACCTCCAGTGTGACGTCAAGGAAGTCGGTACACTTAGTATGATAAACATAGGTAAGTTAAGCCGCAAAATAAATTCATCGAGCTCCCCCACCAGCCCATGCCAAAAAAACCAAATGTCATCAATATACCAAAGCCATGACAGGACATGGTCCGCGGCCCCCGCCGCCAAAGATCTCCCTCTCCCAAGCCCCCAGGAAGATTGGCTTATGAGGGTGAGCAGGCCACCCCCATGGCCGTGCCACGCCTCTGTAATATAAATAAATAAATAATTGTGGAAGAGAACGAAGTGGAGAAGCTCAAGGATAAAGTCACACGAGGGGCTGTCCAGGTCAGAGGACCCGAGGAAGAGGCGGACCGCCTCCAGGCCCAGATCATGGCTGATACAGATATATAGGCTTTCTACATCAGCTATGACCATCAGAGTGCCATCTTCCAGAAGGATATCATTAACCCATGTATACAGATATATAGGCTTTCTACATCAGCCGTGACCATCAGAGTGCCATCTTCCACAAGGATGCCGTCAACCCATGTTAGGACGTCCGTCATGTCTTTAATATAGGACGGAAGCGTCTCGACTAGGGGCTTAAGATGATAATCGTTATATTTGCAGATTGGTTCGCATAGGTCACCCAGTCCATACACGATCAGACGCCCAGGAGGGTTGACTGTGTTCTTGTGGATCTTGGGAAGGAGATAAAATGTGGCAGTTTTGGGGAATCGCACAGTGAGGGCATCAACTGTCTTTTCATCAATAATATCCCGCTCACAGGCAATGGCCAGTATCCCCTGGATCGCGGCGTAGAAGGAGGCTGTAGGCTTATAGGGTAACCTGGGTCCCTCAATTGTCGAAATGCCTCTCTTTCGTATTTGGAGCAAGGCCACACCACATTGTTGCCTCTCTTATCCACCGGCTTAAAAACAATGTCCAAATAGGACTATAGTTGCCGGATTGCCTCACTCTAAGCATATGTGAGATTGTCAAGCCTCCTGTTGGTATTAAACAATGCAATTCTGCAATCTGAAAGATCTTCTTCACTACCATAAAGGAATGGGATTTCGTGCCCCCTTGATGGTCGATGTAGGCTACGGTTGACCGATTGTCTGACAAGATATTAACATAATGCCCTTGCAGGAAGGAAAGGAACTTTGCCATTGCATACTTTACCACCAACATCTCTCTCATGTTCGATGAATATGCTCTTTCGATCCTTGACCAGATTCCTTGGACCACGCAATCCCTCAGATGCGCTTCCCATCCATCAAGATTGAATCTATCAATCTGATATGACCAAGGGACCCCTAGTGACAGATTCTCCATCTCCAGCCACCATCTCAGGGAATCGATAGTTATCGGGGAAAAGAGTTACCTTTCCCTCTAAAAAGCCTCTGAGCCTTTTTTCGACACTTAGAATGTCCTGTTACAATTGCCTTGAGTGTATCTGGGCCCACTGGACAGCTGGAATACAAGAAGTCATTGTCCCTACTCCCTAGCAGTGACATTGCTCTTCTTAGAGTCATGGTAGGTTGGGTGACTGCCGCTGAGACTAAGGCCATGACCTTGAAATTCTTTTCTTCCAGCAGTAAACAGGTTTGATCTCTCGAGTCCAACATAAGACCTATGAAAGATTACATACTCCGAGGCTCTAGTTTCGAAGTTTCTATGTTTAGAAGCCAACCCAGACTGACTAGGCTGGTTTTGACTTCCATTAGTTGACCACTGCAATGCTCTATTGATTTGCCGACCACTAGAAAATTGTCCAGGTACAGGATTATCAAGGTATTCTGTTCCCGAAGACGCGCTGTGACTTTCAGTATAAATTTTTGTAAATACCCTCGAAGCCATGGATATGCCAAAGGGTAAAGCTCTGAACTGGAAGTGTACGATCTGCTTGTTCACATACAAGGCTACCCTCAAAAAATTTTGATCTTCCACATGAATTGTGACGTGGTAATAGGCGTCCTTCAGGTTTAATACGCTCATGCAACACCCTGGGAACAGCATTTTTATGGCAGATTTTATAGACTTCATCTTGAAGGGCCTGTAGAATAAACCTTTTCAACCCCCTCAGGTTCACTATGGTCCTGAAGGTGCCATCAGTTTTAATTAAAAATAGGGGTGGGAGGGAGGGAATCCCTTCCCTTGTACTTCTACTGGTACTTCTATCAGGACTCGCTTCTGTGTAAAATTATGGCCATCCTAACCCATCTGGCAATTGTGGATTTAGTAGCTGCTTTACCCTTGTTTGCCCCCTGAAAAGAAACAAACATGGCCGAGGACTTCCTCCACTGACTCGTTACCTCAAAGTATCTAAGGATACACCTTCTCACATCTAGGGAGTAAAATTTTATTTCCCCTTGGTTTTTTGGTTCATCACAAAATGAAGGGAGCACTATCTCCTGATTCCTGTGAAATCTAGAGCTCACTTTTGGAAGGAACGCTGGGTCTGGCCTCAATATCACTCTGTCCTGTAAGATGTTTGTAAACAGGGGATTGATCGGTCACCCGCCTAGCCGAGGTTAGTACCACCAGCAGTACTGTTTTTAGTGTAAGTACTTTAACCGCAGCGGATGAGATGGGCTCAAAAGGAGCTACCCTAGGACTGGCTATAGGTCTGGATGAAAAGGATGCTTTTATAAACGTATGTATCAGCTATTTTATGATCAAAAAGCGCGCCTAGGGCTGAAACCTGCCCTTTTATGGAGCTAGTGGAGAGACCCCTCTCTAGACCCTTTTGGAGGAATTGCAATATTTCTGAAATGGGAACTCGCTGACTTTGGGGAGTCATGACTCGACCCGAAAATATAAGGAAACTATTCCAAATTTTCCCGTACTTAAGGGAGATGACTTTTTTCCTGCTTAATAGGAGAGTTGAGATTAAGCTTTCTGAGAACCCCTTTGCTGATAACAATCCCTTCTCAAGTTCCAGGCCGTTAGGTTTTCATCCCAGACAACACCTATCAGCCGACCATATGATACATGGTCCGCAATCCCTATGACAAGAGCAAAACCAACAAGAGGAGCATTTTGGAGAAAGAGGTTTAGGTATAAAAGGGAAGAAACCCCCTAATAAGAATAATTGTCTTAATCTACCTGTAGGTGATCCCCAAAATGACACACAAGGGATTTAGTTAGGTGTAGTCTGGGAACCTGAGGATGGGTTACCGGACACTGAGATAATAGCTCTGGATTGTTGGGTAGGATCCAGGGGTCCGAGACTGACATGACCCTTAGCCAAGTAAACAAGGCCCTTTTCAGCCAGAAGGGGGCAATCAGTATTACTCTGGCTTTTTCCTCGCGTATTTTCTTTAATACTATGGGAATCAAGGGAAAGGGCGGGAAAGCATATGCCAGGCGAAACCCCCATTCTTGCAGAAGAGCATCCACCCTCTCTGGTGACTCTCTTGGCTTTAGAGAATAGAATTTTTCTACCTGACGGTTTTCTCTGGTGGCTAATAAGTCTATTTCTGGAAGACTCCAGGCTGAACAGATCTGACCGAAAACCCTTCTGTTTAGAACCCATTCTCCTTGACAGAGTGAATGGCGACTTAAATAATCTGCAATGATATTTTCTGAACCCCTTAAGTAGCGGATTGAAAGGGACAAAAGATTTTTTTCCGTTTTGGAGAATATTTTCTCTACCTCTAACATCAATGGGTCTGATCTGGTTCACCCTTGGCGATTCAAATAAGCCACCGCTGTGCTGTTGTCCGATAGGATTACTACATCTTTTCCTATACAGAATTTTAAGGTTGCCTGTAATGCTTTCCTGACTGCGGTCAGTTCTTTTAGGTTTGAGGAACAGTTTTTTAATTTTGAATCCCACAAACCTTGAAACCAACCCCCTTCTAGGTGGGCACCCCAACCTGTCGGGCTTGCGTCTGTGGTGACTACCACTGGATTTTTTACTGTCCATGGGACTCCCTTCAGAAGATTTCTTGAATCTGACCACCAATTTAGTGTCCCGGCCGAGAGCTGAAATTTGTAGTCTAGCTGATCTCCCACTGAGGACCGAATTTCTAGCATTTCCCACTGCAGTTTCCTTGTGTGGAAATGAGCCCACTGTACTGCTGGAATTGTGGCTGTTAGGGATCCTAGTAAGGACATAGCCTCTCTTACTGAGACACATCTTCCTTGAATATTTATAATTTTTTGTTTGATTTTTTGAACTTTCTCCTGTGGGAGAAAGCAACGCTGATGAATAGCATCCAGGTTGATGCCCAGAAAAGTCTGAAGTTGAGTGGGTTTGGGCCTTGATTTTTCTTCATTTATTATCCAACCCAATTTTGTTAGGACAGATAGAACTTGTTTGACCGCTACGGTACAGGCTTTTTCGGTGTCCCCGACTATCAAAAAGTCGTCTAGGTATGGCACTATTAATATGTCCCTTTTCCTTATATATGACGTCATTTCCGCCACTATTTTGGTAAAAATCCTGGGTGCCAGTGACACCCCAAATGGTAAGCACTGATATTGTAGATGCAGAAGGTCGCCTTGGAACTCTACTGCCACCCTGAGATGTTGTTGGTGGTCTGGGTGGATTGGGATGTGATAATACTCATCCTTTAAGTCTATTACAGCCATGAAACAGAAGGGGTACAAAAGCCGATCTCAAAGTCTCCATCTTGAACCTTTCTGTTTTTATATATACGTTCAAGGCTTTTAAATTTATTATTGTTCTGTACGAACCATCGTTTTTTTTTATTAGGAATAAATTGCTGTAAAACCCTTTCCTTTTTTTTTCCTTCTGGCACACCGACTAACACACATTTTTCTAGTAATTTTTGGATTTCGGCTTCCAAAGCAATCTGCTTTATCTTGCCTACCCAGGTCTCTATTATCTGAAGTAGGGGAACAGAAGAAAAACGTATTTTTAAGCCTTTGGAAAGAGTATCCACTACCCATTGGGTAGCGGGCAGTGAGGCCCACTGATGGTAAAACTGCTTTAATCTTCCCCACACAGGTAGACTGGTGTCATTGATGCTTAGACCCCCCTTTGTAGGTGGCGCTTTTATTAAATAGGAAGCCCCTGGACTGATTTCTATCTCTTCTCCAGGGCCGACCCCCTCTCCCACTATCTTCTCTCTGGCTTCTCCCTCTCCCTCTTGCCCCTGACCCCCGAAATGATTTTTTATATTTTTGAGAGGGAGGGGGGAAATTTCGCTTTTTATCAGCTGCCTTCTCTAATATATTGTCCAGGACTGTCCCGAATAAAAAGTCACCTAGGCAGGGAATGGCACATAATTTCATTTTGGACTGAAAATCAGCTGACCATTTCTTAAGCCAAAGGGCTCTGCATGCAGAGTTTGAGAGACCACAGGCCCGGGCTGCAAATCTAACGCTGTCTACCGAAACATCCGCCAGGAAATCGGCCGCCTTCTGGATAGTAGGAAGTGCTTCCAGGAGTTGTTCTCTAGGACACTTATTCCTTATTTGAGACTCTAGTTCCTGTAGCCATTTTACCAGAGATCTGGCAGTACATGTGGCTGCGATGCTGGGCTTAAAGGAACCTGCTGTCGCCTCCCATGTGCCCCTGAGGAACATTTCAGCCTTTTTATCTAAAGGATCTTTTAGGGAACCCAGATCCTCGAAGGGGAGGGCTACCTCCTTAGACACTCTGGCAATAGCCACATCGATCTTCGGAGATTTTTCCCAAACACTAGTTAATTCTTCTTCAAAAGGATATTTCCGTTTAAGTGTGTTTGGGACTGACACTTTTTTAACTGGTTTCTTCCACTCTTTATTAGGGAAAGTAAGTTCTTATGTACTGGGAATACCCAATATTTGCGCTCCTCCAGGTTGCTGAACATGGAATCCTGCACAGATTTATGCTCCCTCGGGATTTCTACCCCCATGGTAGATCTAATGATCTTTAATAGCTTTGCCGTTTCTTCTACCGGGAAGCAAGGATGGCCATATTCTCCATCAGAGGATGACGTTTCAGAGCCATCAGAATCAACTAATTCCCCTGATTCTTCCTTTTCTTCCTCTGAGCTGATGTCTGAGGGTGTATGTAGTATGCCCCGGACATATTGTATTTCCTTTTTCACAGTATTTTTGACCTCGTCTTTGATTAAGGTTTTAATCTCCTGAAACAGAGACGGGGATTCCTCCACAACCGTTTTCTCTATGCAGGGCCCACAAAGTTTTTCAGTATAAGACTTTGGTAACGCTTCCTTACATAAGGGACATTCCTTATTTTTTGTCTTTGTCACTGTTTGCCTGGGTCTATCCTAAAATAGGCAATGACACTAGTCAATATGTGTGTGCAAGAGAAAACACTCACCCGTCCTAAGGCCCTGGAACTACCACGCCAGGAGTAGGTCTCGGTTCATCCTCATTAGGAACGTTACATTTTCCATCTTGAATCCAAGAACACCTCCCCTCAGTGACCGACACCATGTGCTTGCCTTATATCCGGTGTGGGAGGAGCTGTGGCTGCACAGGGAGGGGGCTGGGGTTCCATATCTATGTTGCGGCAGTCTTTACCTCCGAATCCGGAAGTAGACTGTCCGATAACCCCACCCCTCACTTCCGCTGACGTCATTTCCCAACAGTCTCTGGCGCGGAAGTGGTTCCTGGCCGGCGCAGATCGCCAACCGGTGCCATCTTACCCCACGTTAGGAGCATGCACAGCTATCCTGAGCCTGTGCGCAGCCCGGCCACCACAGCAGCGTTCTCTCTGCCGCGCTGCGCTCCTCCCGGCGGCATCCTCCACCCCGGAGGTGCCCACCGACGTCCCCAGCTCCAGCTGGAGCAATCGTTTTCCAGCCCTCTGGCCACCAGGGTTACAGGGACTGCACCTCACCAGAAGATATCTCCCCAGGTATGTTCCGTAGGTATCCTCTTCCAGGAACAGGAAACCACACTGGGGAGGAAGAGAGCTGCCGCTCCTTTTATTTTGGTAGGTTTCCTGTTCCTGGGGGCGGATATCCTCTCTCTCTGTACGGTGCTGTCATGGTGAAGGGTAAATGTGCATCTCTTTTTTGTGCCAATCCTCTGAACATAATGTCCTGGACTGATCTGGGGGGAGTGAGGGAGGGGAGGGTTCTAGTATCCACTATGGTGGCTCTAACGACTGACCAACATATCGTGTCTTCCACGTGAAAACACGGTCTACCCCCTGTATCAGAGGATTAGGAGGAGGAAGAAGAAGAGTCAGAATTCCTCTCTGTCATCAGATGTTACGAAATCATCTGTATCAGCTTTCTCTTTTTCCAGGCCTTTCCTGTTGAATAAGTGCCTTGATGGAGTCCTTAACCTCAGCCCTAATTAAGGATTTTAAAACCATGGAGAAATTGGGGGTTTCTTCAGAGATAGTCTTCTGAACGCAACCTGGGCAGAGTCTCTTCAGATATGTGCTGGGCAAGTTATCCTCGTACAGCACACATTCTTTATTTTTAAGCATGGCGCTACATTTTACCTTCCTAGTAAAGAATACAGAGAGAAAGGGATCTATTTAAAATGGTGAACTTTCACAAAGATCTCTCACCACTCTAGGGTACTGGAATCGGAGGCTGGATAACCACACACTATCTTTCTCCTCTGGAGGTGGTGGACCACCACGACCTTACCTGTTCTTCTGGCTGTTCTTACTCAATCTCACTCACTCGTATGGCTGCCGCTGTTGCGCCCCTGATGATGCTGCTGCTGTGGCCGTGGTGCTCTTCCTGCATATCCATGCTTTAGCAGAGAGGAAATCAATAGCAATCCACAATCCTGTGGTCATACCTTCATTATATAAGTACCATCCATAGCCACACGTCCAGCTCATCCGGACCCTCCCCTGGAAGTATGCGTACAACATGCAGGCCAGACCTTCCCTGGCGAGCTCTGTGCAGGGAGCCTTCAGGCGAGCCCTGAGCATACGAAGACCCAGGCATTTTACGACTGCGTCTCACTTTCTGGCGCACTTGTCATCAGGGCACACTGATTTATGTCACCAGCGTGCCCCGCCCATGCAGACTCAGGCGGCCGTGTCTCCGGTGCGCACGACACTGGGGAACGCAAATCCAGAGCGCCCTGAGCATGCACAGGCCCGAGACAGCGAGTTGGCAGGAGACAACCACTAACCTCCTGGCCGGTTTCCTGTCCTTGATGGGCGCATACCCTCTCTCAGGTGGTGCAGACATGGTAGTAGGGGGAAAAAAAAATTATTTTTTTTCCACGAAAATCCATTAGCTGAGCCCCAGAGGTGCCAGAACAGCACAAACCCCCATATTGGAAACTTCACTGCTTAAGGAATTCATTTAGGGGTGTAGAAAGTATTTTGAACCCACAGGTGCCTTTACAGAATGTTTAACATTGGGACATGGGAATATTACATTTTATTGGTAAAAATGTAATTTTCTTCATTTGCTGCAAATTTTCAGTTACACAAGGGTTACTAGGAGAAACTGGACCCCACAACTTATTATGCAATTCCTCCCAAACGTGGTGATGCACCATATGCCATCAGAAACTGTCAGGGCTGAGAAGGAAGGAGCGCTGTTTGGCTGTCACCAGACTTGAACCCATCGAGATGGTTTGGGGTGAGCTGGACCGCAGAGTGAAGGCAAAAGGGCCAACAAGTGCTAAGCATCTCTGGGTACTCCTTCAAGATTGTTGGAAGACCATTTCCAGTGACTACCTCTTGAAGCTCATCAAGAGAATGCCAAGAATGTGCAAAGCAGTCATCAAAGCTAAAGGTGGCTACTTTGAAGAACCTAGAATATAAGACATATTTTCAGTTGTTTCACACTTTTTTGTTAAGTATATAATTCCACATGTGTTAATTCATAGTTTTGATGCCTTCAGTGTGAATGTACAATTTTCATAGTCATGAAAATACAGAAAAATCTTTAAATGAGAAGGTGTGTCCAAACTTTTGCTCTGTACTGTACATAGAAAGAAAATCATGAACTGAATTGTTGTTAGGAGCCAGACACTGATACGGTAGTGTTCAAAAACATGAGTTAAGCACAAAATCTTTACAGTAGTTTTTATTTCCATGCATTTTATTTCCATGCATTGGGAACATTTCTCTTCATGTTTTGAATTAAAAAAAATATATATACATTGCGCACTGTTTTCTAACTACTTTACAGAAAAGAACAAAAAATTTATATTGGGCTGTTTAGCAGTGTCTGCATTTGTCATTACAAACTCACAAGATGTACTTTTTTTTTTTGGAGGATTATTTAGCATTCTTGTGACTCTCTAACCTAATTTTTAGTTGCATAACCACAGTTTTTTTAGAACGGCTTCACATTTATGTTGCAAAGCGGCAACCAACTTCTGGCTCCTGTCAACTGTTATTCCAGCTCAGGATGCTTTGACTACATCCCACAATTTTTTCGCCATTTGTTGGCTTTACCTCAGAAACGGCATTTTTTAGGTCACCCCACAAGTGTTTTGTCGGATTAAGGTCCAGGATTGGGCTGGCCACTCTACAACCACAATTTTGTTGGACTGCAACCAAGATTTTGCTCATTTACTGGTGTGTTTAGGGTCGTTGTCTTGTTGAAACACCCATTTCAAGGGCATATCCTCTTCAGCATAAGGCAACATGACCTCTTCAAGTATTATAATATATGCAAACTGGTCCATGATCCCTGGTATGCGGTAAATCGGTCTGGCACCATAGTAAGAGACACATGTCTATATCATGATGCTTGCACCACCATGCTTCACTGTCGCCAGAGTATACTGTGGCTTGAATGCAGAGTTTGGGGGTCGTCTGACAAACTGTCTGCGGTCCTTGTACCCAAAACGAACAATTTTACTTTCATCATCAGTCCACAAAATGTTTCTCCATTTCTCTTTAGGCCAGTTGATGTGTTCTTGGCAAATTTTATCCGCTTCCGTACATGTTTTTTTTTTTTTTTAAACAACATTGTGGGACATTGCAGGGACTTCTTGCTAAGAGATTAGATTCACACAGGCGTCTTCTAATTGTCACAGTACTCACAGGTAACTTGAGACTATTTGATCATCCAGGAGCTGATCATTAGCTGAGCCTTTGCCATTCTGGCTATTCTTTGATCCATTCGAATGGTATTCTTCTGTTTTCTTCCACGTCTCTCTGGTTTTGCTTTCCATTTTAAATTGGTGATCACTTTAGCTGAACAACCTATCATTGTCTGCACCTCTTTATAAGTTTTACCCTCTCCAATCCACTTTTTAATCAACACTGTTCTTCTGAACAATGTCTCAAACGACCCATATTTCTGTGGCTTTCAAGGAGAAATGCATGTACAACATGTGCTGGCTTCACCCTTAAATAAGGGCCACCTGATTCCCACCCTGTTTCTTCACAAAATGACTGACCTCACTAATTGAACTCCACACTGATATTATTTTGAACACACCCCCTTTCAATTAATTATTCAAATACTCAAAAACATGCAGATCATGAATGCGGAGTCTGTTGGTTTTCTTAGAATCTACCGCACCAACTGCATGTTTAACATGTGGTAATATAATTTATACCAAAAACAGTGATTAATCTGGTTAGTCATATTGGACTGCTATTCTTTTGAACACTACTGTATAACAGAGGACCTTGGTAACACTCAGGGCTGGTAGGAAGAACCCATTCCAACAACATATGGACTTCATTCGAAACTGCCTCTATACAAGTGCTTAAAACAGACTTACTATGTCCAAATAATTTTGATTTTGGTAACCAGCACAAGCCAACAACTTGGGCTCACACAGCCTGGAAAAAAATAGAGATATAAAAGGTGATCTCACTACCATGTGCAAATAAATGAGGGCACGGCCCAAGATCTTTTAAATATCTGTACATCAGGACTGCAATGGAGACAGGATCATCCTCTATGGAAGAAAACCTTCTTTTACCTGGCTAATGAGAGAGGGAGATTCTCTGCTTTGAGGGCAGTGAATTATGGGTTCTTAAAGGGGTTTTCCCATGAACGAAAATTCATTTTAATCAATAGATCTTGGATTAATAATTTCCACAATTGGATATGTTTAAATAAAATGTTCCTGTGCTGAGATAATCTAATAAATGTGCCCCTGCTGTGTACTGTGTAATGGCCGTGTCTGACCGTGCAGGAACATGGTCTGATCATACCACATCTCCTGGGCAGGAAGGGGGGGGGGGGGGGGCAAAAAGAGTATACAGATAATCCTGCATGGGGTCACAGCTGATTCTTTTTGTGAGGTATAACATTTCACTGCCTGTTTTTAAACAATGTCTTACTTCAAAGAAGGAATCATTTACGATCCCCTTCTGAAATGTCTGTATACTCTTTTGTTCCCCCCTGCCCAGGAGATGTGGTATGATCAGATCATGTTCCTGCACAGTGAGACACCCATTACAAAGTAGGGGCACATTGATAAAATGTTCCTGTGCTGAGATAATCTTATTTAAATATATTCAAATATTCAATTGTGGAACTTATTATCATTCCAAGATCTATTGATTAAAATGAACTTTTGTTTGTGGGAAAACCTCTTTATACTTTAAGAGCCCTAGCTATGGGTTTTTTACTGAAAGAGTAGGGAGTATGGAACCCTCCACTGTACTGTTGATTCACGACAAAGTATGAAGAAGGCCTGGATGCCTTTGATGAATATAATCTTATAGGTTATTGGATTAGAATTTGTTAACAGGATGTTGATTGAGGAAACTAATCCGATTGCCCTATGTGGAGTCGGGAAGTATTGTAAACCCCCACCCAACATGAGAAAATTGGCATCTACCTCACAGGAATTCTTTTGGAACACTAGTATGTCGTGTTCTAAAATAAAAATAGCTATGGTTGGGGGAGACGCATGTCAATGGCTAAAGTCAGGATGCTCTTTCATAAAGGGCCAAGTCAGAAAACTTCTGCCTAGACAGTACACCAAACTGAGACTCCTGTTCTGAAACAAAAGAAATACTCGGCCAATCCGAGCATAGTTGCGCCTTTGGCTTAGCCAAGTTCCAGAAAATGAGGCAAAAGGAAGCTGGATCTGGGTCCAGAGACACAAGGACTCTCAAACCAGAGTTGAGGATATTGACAAGTGTGAGGCCAATCAAAAGCACAAAGCGCCGGCTAGGGCCGCGCTTGAAGGTGCGAGACCATACTCAGACTTCATTCAAGAGGGTAATCCATTCGAATTCAGGATAAATCTTCACATCACAATTGTGAGACTAGCCCTGCCTGAAGGAGCCAATTAATGAGGCGCAGCTGGAGGGCAGCCTTCACAGAGATAATGTGCTGTATTAACACCATGTGCCCTCCTACAAACCTGGAATAGTTATGATACTGCTCTGGTGGACAACAGTGAAGCCATCTGAGTGTTTTTCAACCACAAAATTAGGATAAACATGCTTGGCTCAAGTTAAACTTTGAAGCCAAAACATCATGCAAAAGCTCCCCTGATGGCCTCATATGCTGAAGGCATGAGGCTAGCATCAGCTCAGAGACCTTGCCTTTTGAGACAATTTGCACTGTGCACTTACCTATGCTGCCTCTCCTTCAGCTCCAAAAAATCATTAGAAGAATGGAGGAAGCTAGTAATACTATGGGCCCACCCTCCATGGAGGGCAGCGGCATCACAACCTGGAATACTGCATTATTGTAGAAAGTGCATCAGCTGGCTGTCGGCTGAGGGACCTCTACTCAAAGAGCTGTGAGCCCCAGACTGCTTGATAGGGGGAGACACCACTCAATTGTTCCAGGGATTCAGTAGGGATGTTTGAACAGCCAGTGGTTTCTTTCTCCAATTCTGGCTGTTTTGCTGCACTGGTAACCCAGGCCAAGAAGTACAATAAAGTTTTCCTCTCACCTGTCTTTCATCTGCATCAGGTGCGGCCTTCCCTTTTAAAAAAAGCGATTTTTGGCACTCCTTTACCCCAAATCCGGGAAAATATCCAAATATCACTGTCAATCGCAACGACACTATCCAAGGTGTTAACTGACCTCAATCAATATCAAAAACGGCTGGTGCTGATACTGCAGAGTGTCAGATGCCACCTGTGGGAATTGCACCAGCAGGGGCACTATTCAATTATTCCTCTGCGCCGTTAAAAAGCAGAACAATCAGCAGATTGCGATGACGTTAAATGCTGCAATCGCTATTCATTCACTCAAAGGGTTAAACAGTCAAGGTTGGTGCAGGTACAGCAACTGGCTGTGACAGCCGGGGCATGGCCATCACTTAAGCAGAGATTCAGGTGACAAATGTGCAGGCACAGCTTTTGTGCCACGCATGATTGCTATGACGTACCTATAAGTCATTGGTCAGGTTAGTTAAATTTGAAGGTCTGTCCCTTAATTGCAGAAAATCCAAACAGCAATCGGCATGCCACTCCTTGTGGTGCACATGGAATTGAGTTACATATAGGTGAAGAACTCCCAGCACTCACATATATCAATCTTTAATAAATTGCTGTATAAGCTCATGTGGAGCTGAACCATTCATACAGAGTCTGAAAACACACACACAGTCTGAACACACACACACAGGGTCTGAACACACACGCAGTGTCTGAATACACATGCAGGGTCGAAACACACAGGGTCAGAACACACACGGTCTGAACACACACACAGGATCTGAACACACACACAGTCTGAACACACACACAGGGTCTGAACACACACACAAACACACAGGGTCTGAAAACACACACACAGTCTGAACACACGCACAGTCTGAACACACACACACAGGGTCTGAACACACACGCAGGGTCTGAACACAGACACGGGGTCTGCACACACACACACACACACACAGGGTCTGAACACACACAGTCTGAACACACACAGGGTCTGAACACACACACAGGGTCTGAACACGCACACAGTCTGAACACACACACAGGGTCTGAACACACACACAAACACACAGGGTCTGAAAACACACACACAGTCTGAACACACAGTCTGAACACACACACAGTCTGAACACACACACAGTCTACACACACACACACAGGGTCTGAACACACACACAGGGTCTGAACACACACACAGTCTGAACACACACACACAGGGTCTGAACACACACGCAGGGTCTGAACACACAGGGTATGAAGACACAGGGTCAGAACACACAGGGTCAGAACACACACGGTCTGAACACACACGCAGTCTGAACACACACACAGTCTGAACACACACACAGGGTCTGAAAACACACACAGGGTCTGAACACACACACAGTCTAAACACACACACAGGGTCTGAACACACACACACAGGGTCTGAACACACACACACACGGTCTGAACACACACACACACGGTCTGAACACACACACACATGGTCTGAACACACACACACAGGGTCTGAACACACACACACAGGGTCTGAACACACACACGGTCTGAACACACACACGATCGGAACACACACACAGGGTCTGAAAACACACACACTCTGAACACACACACACAAAGGGTCTGAACACACAGGGTCTGAGCACACACAGTCTGAACACACACACACAGTCTGAACACACACACAGGGTCTAAACTCACACACAGCCTGAACACACACACAGGGTCTAAACTCGCACACACAGGGTCTGAACTCACTCACACAGGGTCTGAACTCACACACACAGTCTGAACACACACACAGTCTAAACACACACACAGTCTAAACACACACACAGGGTCTGAACACAAACACAAGGTGTGAACACACTCAGGGTCTGAACACACACAGAGTCTGAACACACACAAGATCAGTACACACACACAGAGTCTGAACACACACACACAGGGTCTGAACACACATGGTCTGAACACACACACACAGGGTCTGAACACACATGGTCTGAAAACACACAGGGTATGAACACACACACAAGGTCTGAACACACACACAGGGTCTAAACACACACACACAGTCTGAACGCACACACAAACATGGTCTGAACACACACACAGGGTCAGAACACACACACACAGGGTCTGAAAACAAACACACAGGGTCTGAACACACACACAGGGTCGGAACATACAAAAACATGGTCTGAACACACACACACGGTCTGAACACACACACACAAGGTCTGAACACACACACACGGTCTGAACACACACAGAGTCTGAACACACACACACACAGGGTCTGAACACACACAGGGTCTGAACACACACACACAGGGTCTGAACACACACACACATGGTCTGAACACACACACACAGGGTCTGAACACACACACGGTCTGAACACACACACGATCGGAACACACACACAGGGTCTGAAAACACAAACTCAGAGTCTGAAAACACACACACTCTGAACACACACACACAAAGGGTCTGAACACACAGGGTCTCAGCACACACAGTCTGAACACACACACACAGTCTGAACACACACACAGGGTCTGAACTCACACACAGCCTGAACACACACACAGGGTCTAAACTCACACACACAGGGTCTGAACTCACACAGGGTCTGAACTCACACACACAGTCTGAACACACACACAGTCTAAACACACACACACAGGGTCTGAACACACACACACACAGTCTGAACGCACACACAAACATGGTCTGAACACACACACAGGGTCAGAACACACACACACAGGGTCTGAAAACAAACACACAGGGTCTGAACACACACACAGGGTCGGAACATACAAAAACATGGTCTGAACACACACACACGGTCTGAACACACACACACAAGGTCTAAACACACACACACATGGTCTGAACACACACACACACGGTCTGAACACACACACACACGGTCTGAACACACACACACGGTCTGAACACACACAGAGTCTGAACACACACACACACAGGGTCTGAACACACACAGGGTCTGAACACACACACACAGGGTCTGAACACACACACACATGGTCTGAACACACACACACAGGGTCTGAACACACACACGATCGGAACACACACACAGGGTCTGAAAACACACACACTCTGAACACACACACACAAAGGGTCTGAACACACAGGGTCTGAGCACACACAGTCTGAACACACACACACAGTCTGAACACACACACAGGGTCTGAACTCACACACAGCCTGAACACACACACAGGGTCTAAACTCACACACACAGGGTCTGAACTCACACAGGGTCTGAACTCACACACACAGTCTGAACACACACACAGTCTAAACACACACACACAGGGTCTGAACACAAACACAAGGTGTGAACACACTCAGGGTCTGAACACACACAGAGTCTGAACACACACAAGATCAGTACACACACACAGAGTCTGAACACACACACACAGGGTCTGAACACACATGGTCTGAACACACACACACAGGGTCTGAACACACACGGTCTGAAAACACACGGTATGAACACACACACAAGGTCTGAACACACACACAGGGTCTAAACACACACACAGTCTGAACGCACACACAAACATGGTCTGAACACACACACAGGGTCAGAACACACACACACAGGGTCTGAAAACAAACACACAGGGTCTGAACACACACACAGGGTCGGAACATACAAAAACATGGTCTGAACACACACACACGGTCTGAACACACACACACAAGGTCTAAACACACACACACATGGTCTGAACACACACACACACGGTCTGAACACACACACACGGTCTGAACACACGCAGAGTCTGAACACACACACACAGGGTCTGAACACACACAGGGTCTGAACACACACAGGGTCTGAACACACACACAGGGTCTGAACACACACACACAGGGTCTGAACACACACACACAGGGTCTAAACACACACACATAGGGTCTGAATACACACACAGGGTCTGAACACATACAAAGGGTCTGAACACACACACAGTCTAAACACACACACATTTTAAAAACACACACACAGGGTCTGAACAAACACACACAGTCTGAACGCACACACAATCTGAACGCACACACAATCTGAACACACACAGTCTGAACATACACACATTCCAAACACATGCACATTCTAAACACACACACAGGGTCTGAACACACAAACACGCAGGGTCTGCACACACACAAACACAGGCTCTGAACACACACACACACAGGGTCTGAACACACACACAGTTTGAACACACAGGGTCTGAACACACACACAGGGTCTGCACACACACACACACACAGTCGGAACACACACACAATCTGAACACACACAGGGTCTGAACACACACAAAGGGTCTGAACACACAAACACACAGGGTCTGCACACATACAAACACAGGGTCTGAAAACACACAGGGTCTGAACACACACACACAGGGTTTGAACACACACACACAAGGTCTGAACACACACAGGGTCTGAACACACACATACAGTCTGAACAGACACACAGTCTGAACACACACACACAGTCTGAACACACACAGTTTGAACACACAGTCTGAACACACAAACACACAGAGTCTGAACACCCACACAGGGTCTGAACACACACACGCAGGGTCTGAACACACACATGCAGGGTCTGAAAACACGCACAAGGTCTGAAAACACACACAGGGTCTGAAAACACACACACAAGGTCTGAACACACACACAGGGTCTCAACACACACACGGCGTCTGAACACACACGCAGGGTCTGAACACACACACACACAGGGTCTGAACACACACACAGTCTGTACAGACGCACACAGGGCCTGAACACACGCAGGGTCTGAACACACGCACAGTCTGAACACACGCACACAGTCTGAACATACACACAGTCTAAACACACACACACGGTCTGAACACACACACAGGGTCTGAACACACACTCAAACGGTCTGAACACACACACACAGAGGGTCTGAACACACGCACACGGTCTGAACACACACACACGGTCTCAACAAGCACACACGGTCTCAACAAACACATGGTCTCAACACACACAGGGTCTGAACACACACACAGGGCATGAACACACACACACAGGGTCTGAACACACACAGGGTCTTAAAACACACACACACGGTCTAAACACACACACAGGGTCTGAACACACACACAAGGTCTGAACACACAAACACGGTCTGAACACACACAGGGTCTGAACACACACAGGGTCTGAACACACACAGGGTCTGAACACACACACGGTCTGAACACACACACACGGTCTGAACACACACACAGTCTGAACACACACAAACAGTCTGAACACACACAAACACAGGGTCTGAACACACCCACAGGGTCTGAACACACACACACACATAGGTCTGAACACACACACACAGGGTCTGAACACAAAAACACACAGGGTCTGAACACACACACAGGGTCTGAACACACACACAGGGTCTGAACACACACACACAGGGTCTGAACACACACACACAGGGTCTGAACACACACAGACGGTCTGAACACACACAAAGGGTCTGAACAAACACAAAGGGTCTGAACACACACACAGGGTCTGAACACACACAGGGTCTGAACACACACACACAGTCTGAACACACAGAAACAGTCTGAACACACAGAAACAGTCTGAACACACACACACAGTCTGAACACACACAGGGTCTGAACATACACACAGGGTCTGAACACACACAGTGTCTGAACACACACACCGGGTCTGAACACACACAGGGTCTGAACACACACAGGGTCTGAACAAACACACACAGTCTGAACACACACAGTCTGAACACACACAAACAGTCTGAACACACACACAGTCTGAACACACACACAGTCTGAACACACACACACAGTCTGAACACACACAGGGTCTGAACACACACAGGGTCTGAACACACACAGGGTCTGAACACACACACACAGGGTCTGAACACTCACAGGGTCTGAACACACACGCACACAGTCTGAACACACACAGTTTGAACACACACACACTCTGAACACACACACAGGGTCTGAACACACACAGGGTCTGAACACATACACAGGGTCTGAACAAACACAAACGGTCTGAACACACACACAGGGTCTGAACACACACACACAGGGTCTGAAAACACACAGGGTCTGAAAACACACACACAGTCTGAACACACAGAAACAGTCTGAACACACAGAAACAGTCTGAACACACACACACAGTCTGAACACACACAGGGTCTGATCATACACACAGGGTCTGAACACACACAGTGTCTGAACACACACACACACCGGGTCTGAACACACACAGGGTCTGAACACACACAGGGTCTGAACAAACACACACAGTCTGAACACACACAGTCTGAACACACACAAACAGTCTGAACACACACAGTCTGAACACACACAGGGTCTGAACACACACAGGGTCTGAACACACACAGGGTCTGAATACACACACACAGTGTCTGAACACACACAGGGTCTGAACACACACGCACACAGTCTGAACACACACAGTTTGAACACACACACACTCTGAACACACACACAGGGTCTGAACACACACAGGGTCTGAACACATACACAGGGTCTGAACACACACACACAGGGTCTGAACACAAAAACACACAGGGTCTGAACACAAAAACACACAGGGTCTGAACACAAACACACAGGGTCTGAACACACACAAGATCTGTACACACACACACAGAGTCTGAACACACACACACAGGGTCTGAACACACATGATCTGAACACACACACACACACAGGGTCTGAACACACACGATCTGAAAACACACAGGGTATGAACACACACACAGGGTCTGAACACACACACATGGTCTAAACACACACACACGGTCTGAACGCACACACACATGGTCTGAACACACACAGGGTCTGAACACACACACACAGGGTCTGAACACACACACACAGGGTCTGAACACACACACAGGGTCTGAACACAAAAAAACATGGTCTGAACACACACACACGGTCTGAACACACAAACACAGGGCCTAAACACACACACGGTCTGAACACACACACACACACGGTCTGAACACACACAAAGTCTGAACACACACACACAGGGTCAAAACATACACAAAGGGTATGAACACACACACAGGGTCAGAACACACACAAACAGGGTCTAAACACACACACAGGGTCTGAACACACACACGGTCTGAACACACACACACACACGGTCTGAACACACACAGAATTTGAACACACACACAGGGTCTGAACACACACATAGGGTCTGAACACACACACAAACACAGGGTCTGAACACACAAAGGGTCTGAACACACACACAGGGATTGAACACACACACACAGGGTCTGAACACACACACAGGGTTTAAACACACACACAGTCTGAACGCACACACACAGTCTGAACGCACACACACGGTCTGAACACACACACGGTCTGAACACACACACGGTCTGAACACACACACAGTCTGAACACACACACATTCTAAACACACACACATTCTAAACACACACACAGAGTCTGACACACAAACACGCAGGGTCTGCACACACACAAACACAGGGTCTGACCACACACACGGTCTGAACACACACACACAGGGACTGAACACACACACTCTGAACACACATAGTCTGAACACACACAGTCTGAACACACACAGTCTGAACACACACAGTCTGAACACAAAGGGTCTAAACACACAGGGTCTGAACACACACACATTCTGAACACACACACATTCTAAACACACACACAGGGTCTGCACACACACAAACACAGGGTCTGAAAACACACAGGGTTTGAACACAGACACACAAGGTCTGAACACACACAGGGTCTGAACACACACATACAGTCTGAACACACACACAGTCTGAACACACACACAGTCTGAACACACAGACAGTCTGAACACACACACACAGTCTGAACACACACACATAGTCTGAACACACACACAGTATGAACACACACAGTTTGAACACACACAGTCTGAACACACACAGTCTGAACACACAGGGTCTTAACTCCCACACAGGGTCTTAACTCCTACACAGGGTCTGAACACACACACGCAGGGTCTGAACACACAAACGCAGGGTCTGAACACACACACTGGGTCTGAAAACACACACACTGGGTCTGAAAACACACACACAGGGTCGGAAAACACACACACAGGGTCGGAAAACACACACACAGGGTCTGAACACACACACACACAAGGTCTGAACACGCACACAGGGTATCAACACACACACACAGGGTCTGAACACACACACACGCAGGGTCTGAACACACACAGTCTGAACATAGACAGTCTGAACACAAACACACGGTCTGAACACACACACAGGGTCTGAACACACACACAGTGTCTCCACACACACAGGGTCTGAACACACACTCACAGGGTCGGAACACACACAGGGTCTGAACACACACACACAGAGTGTCTGAACACACGCACGCGGTCTGAACACACACGGTCTCAACAAACACACACGGTCTCAACACACACATAGGGCATGAACACACACACAGGGTCTGAACACACACACACACACATGGTCTAAACACACACATGGTCTCAACACACACACAGGGTCTGAACACACACACACGGTCTGAACACACACACACGGTCTGAACACACACAGGGTCTGAACACACACAGGGTCTGAACACACAGTCTGAACACACACAAACAGTCTGAACACACACACACGCACAGTCTGAACACACACACACAGTCTGAACACACACAGGGTCTGAACACACCCACAGGGTCTGAACAAAAAAACACACAGGGTCTGAACACAAAAACACACAGACGGTCTGAACACACACAAAGGGTCTGAACACACACAGGGTCTGAACACACACACAGGGTCTGAACACACAGGGTCTGAACACACACAGTCTGAACACACACAAACAGTCTGAACACACACACAGTCTGAACACACACACAGGGTCTGAACACACACACACAGGGTATGAACACACACACACAGGGTCTGAACACAAAAAAACATGGTCTGAACACACATACACGGTCTGAACACACACACACAGGGCCTAAACACACACACGGTCTGAACACACACACACACGGTCTGAACACACACAAAGTCTGAACACACACACACACAGGGTCTGAACACACACACACAGGGTCTAAACATACACACAGGGTCTGAACACACACACAGGGTCAGAACACACACAAAGAGGGTCTGAACACACACAAACAGGGTCTAAACACACACACAGGGTCTGAACACACACACGCACGGTCTGAACACACACAGAATTTGAACACACACACAGGGTCTGAACACACACACAGGGTCTGAACACACACACATAGGGTCTGAAAACACACACGGTCTGAACACACACAGGGTCTGAACACACAAACACAGAGGGTCTGCACACACACAAACACAGGGTCTGAACACACACACATGGATTGAACACACACACACAGGGTCTGAACACACACACACGGTCTGAACGCACACACACGGTCTGAACACACACACGGTCTGAACACACACACGGTCTGAACACACACACGGTCTGAACACACACACGGTCTGAACACACACACGGTCTGAACACACACACAGTCTGAACACACACACAGTCTGAACACACACACATTCTAAACACACACACAGAGTCTGACACACAAACACGCAGGGTCTGCACACACACAAACACATGGTCTGAACACACACACACAGGGTCTGAACACACACACACAGGGACTGAACACACACACACAGGGACTGAACACACACACACAGGGACTGAACACACACAGTCTGAACACACATAGTCTGAACACCCACAGTCTGAACTCAAAGGGTCTGAACACACAGGGTCTGAACGCACACACAGGGTCTGCACACACACACACACACACACACACAGTCGGAACACACACACAATCTGAACACACACATTCTAAACACACACACAGGGTCTGCACACACACAAACACAGGGTCTGAACACACGCAGGGTTTGAACACACACACACAAGGTCTGAACACACACAGGGTCTGAACACACACATACAGTCTGAACACACACACAGTCTGAACACACAGACAGTCTGAACACACACACACAGTCTGAACACACACACACAGTCTGAACACACACACACACAGTCTGAACACACACACAGTATGAACACACACAGTTTGAACACACACAGTCTGAACACACACAGTCTGAACACACAGGGTCTTAACTCCCACACAGGGTCTGAACACACACACTTGGTCTGAAAACACACACACAGGGTCGGAAAACACACACACGCAGGGTCTGAACATATACACAGGGTCTGAACACACACAGGGTCTGAACACACACTCACAGCGTCTGAACACACACACACAGAGTGTCTGAACACACGCACGCGGTCTGAACACACACGGTCTCAACAAACACACACGGTCTCAACACACACATAGGGCATGAACACACACACAGGGTCTGAACACACACACACAGGGTCTTAACACACACACACAGACGGTCTCAACACACACGGTCTGAACACACACACGGTCTGAACGCACACAGGGTCTGAACGCACACAGTCTGAACACACACACACGCACAGTCTGAACACACACACAGTCTGAACACACACAGGGTCTGAACACACCCACAGGGTCTGAACAAAAAAACACACAGGGTCTGAACACAAAAACACACAGGGTCTGAACACACACACAGGGTCTGAACACACACACAGGGTCTGAACACACACACAGGGTCTGAACACACACAGGGTCTTAACACACACAGACGGTCTGAACACACACAAAGGGTCTGAACACACACAGGGTCTGAACACACACACAGGGTCTGAACACACACAGTCTGAACACACAAACAGTCTGAACACACACAAACAGTCTGAACACACACAAACAGTCTGAACACACACACAGGGTCTGAACACACACACACCGGGTCTGAACACACACAGGGTCTGAACAAACACACACAGTCTGAACACACACAAACTGTCTGAACACACACACAGTCTGAACACACACACAGTCTGAACACACACAGGGTCTGAACACACACAGGGTCTGAACACACACACACAGGGTATGAACACACACACAGGGTCTGAACACTCACAGGGTCTGAACACACACAGTCTGAACACACACACAGTCTGAACACTCACAGTCTGAAAACACACACAGGGTCTGAACACACACACACACAGGGTCTGAAAACACACACACAGGGTCTGAACACACACACACACAGGGTCTGAACACAAACACACAGGGTCTGAACACAAACACACAGGGTGTGAACACACACACAGGGTCTGAACACACAAAGGGTCAGAACAAACACAAAGGGTCTGAACACACACACGCAGGGTCTGAACATACACACACAGGGTCTGAACACACACAGGGTCTGAACACACACACACCGGGTCTGAACACACACAGGGTCTGAACAAACACACACAGTCTGAACACACACAAACAGTCTGAACACACACACAGTCTGAACACACACAGGGTCTGAACACACACAGGGTCTGAACACAAACAGGGTCTGAACACACACACACAGGGTATGAACACACACACACAGGGTCTGAACACTCACAAGGTCTGAACACTCACAGTCTGAACAAATACACAGGGTCTGAACACACACACAGGGTCTGAACACACACACACAGGGTCTGAACACACACACACACACAGGGTCTGAACAAAAAAACACACAGAGTCTGAACACAAACACACAGGGTCTGAACACAAACACACAGGGTCTGAACACACACACAGGGTCTGAACACACAGGGTGTGAACACACACAGATGGTCTGAACACACACAGATGGTCTGACCACACACAAAGTGTCTGAACACACACACAGGGTCTGAACACACACACGCAGGGTCTGAACATACACACAGGGTCTGAACACACACACAGTCTGAATACACACACAGTCTGAACACACACAGTCTGAACACACACACACAGTCTGAACACACACACACAGTCTGAACACACACACACACAGTCTGAACACACACACACAGGGTCTGAACACAGACACAGTGTCTGAACACAAAAACACAGACGGTCTGAATACACACAAATGGTTTGAACACACAACGGGTCTGAACACACGCACACAGGGTCTGAACACAGACACGCAGGATCTGAACACACACACCCACACACGGTCTGAACACACACACAGGGTGTGAACACACACACACAGGGTCTGAACACACACACACAGGGTCTGAACACACACAGTCTGAACACACACACATGGTCTGAACACACACACATGGTCTGAACGCACACACACACACAGGGTCTGAACACACACACAGGGTCTGAAAACACACACAAAGGGTCTGTACACACACACAAACAGTCTGAACACAAACACACAGGGTCTGAACGCACACACATGGTCTGAATACACACACAGGGTCTGAAAACACACACACAGTCTGAATACACGCAGTCTGAACACACACAGGGTCTGAACACACACAAAGGGTCTGAACACACACGGGGTCTGAACACACACGGGGTCTGAACACACACAGGGTCTGAACACACACACACAGCCTGCAAACACACACTGTGAACACACACACAGAGGGTCTGAACACACAGGGTCTGAACACACACACAGGGTCTGAACACACACACACAAACACAGTCTGAATACACAGTATAAACACCCACACACATTCTAAACACATACACAGGGTCTGAACACATACAGGGTCTGAACACACACACAGGGTCTGAACACACACACACAGGGTCTGAACACACACACACAGTCTGAACACACACACAGGGTCTGAACACACACAGGGTCTGAACACACAGGGTCTGAACACACACACACAGTCTGAACACACACACACAGTCTGAACACACACACAGGGTCTGAACACACACAGGGTCTGAACACACACATGATCTGAACACACAGACACAGGGTCTGAAAACACACAAACAGGGTCTGAACACACACGGGGTCTGAACACACACACACTCTGAAAACACACACAGAGGGTCTGAACACAAAGGGTCTGAACACACACACACAGTCTGAATATACAGTCTGAACACCAACACAGTCTGAAAACACACACACAGAGGGTCTGAACACACACACAGGGTCTGAACACACACTCAGGGTCTGAACACACACAGGGTCTGAACACAAAAACACACAAGGTCTGAACACACACACACAGGGTCTGAACACACATACAGGGTCTGAACACACACACAGGGTCTGAACACACACAGTCTGAACAAACACACACAGTCTGAACACACACATACAGTTTGAACACACACAGGGTCTGAACACACACACAAAGGTTCTGAACACAAAAACACAGGGTCTCAACACAAAAACACACAGGGTCTGAACACACACACAGGGTCTGAACACACACAGACGGTCTGAACACACACAAAGGGTCTGAACACACGCACCCACAGGGTCTGAACACACACACACAGGGTCTGAACACACACACGGTCTGAACACACACACAGGGTCTGAACACACACAAGGTTTGAACACACACACACAGGGTCTAAACGCACATACACACACAGGGTCTGAACACACACATAGGGTCTGAACACACACACAGGGTCTGAACACACACGCACAGGGTCTGAACACACACATGGTCTGAACACAAACACACAGGGTCTGAACGCACACACACAGGGTCTGAACACACACACAGGGTCTGAACACACACACAGGGTCTGAACACACAAACGCAGTCTGAACAAACACAGGTTCTGAACACACACACACGGTCTGAACACACACACACGGTCTGAACACACACGGTCTGAACACACAGACACAGGGTCTGAAAACACACACAGGGTCTGAACACACACGGGGTCTGAACCCACACACACAGGGTCTGAACACACACGCACAGGGTCTGAACACACACATGGTCTGAACACAAACACACAGGGTCTGAACGCACACACACAGGGTCTGAACGCACACACACAGGGTCTGAACACACACACACAGGGTCTGAACACACAAACGCAGTCTGAACACACGCAGTCTGAACACACACAGGGTCTGAACACACACACACGGTCTGAAAACACACACACGATCTGAACACACACGGTCTGAACACACAGACACAGGGTCTGAAAACATACACAGGGTCTGAACACACACGGGGTCTGAACACACACACAGCCTGAAAACACACACTCTGAACACACACACAGAGGGTCTGAACACACAGGGTCTGAACACACAGGGTTTGAACACACACAGTCTGAACACACACACAAACACAGTCTGAATACACAGTCTGAACACCCACACACATTCTAAACACACACAGGGTCTGAACAAAAACACAGGCTCTGAACACACACACAGGGTCTGAACACACACACAGGGTCTGAACACACACACACACAGTCTGAACACACGCAGTCTGAACACACACAGGTTCTGAACACACGCAGTCTGAACACACACAGGTTCTGAACACACACACACAATCTGAACACACACGGTGTGAACACAAAAACACAGGGTCTGAACACACACACACAGAGGGTCTGAACACACAGGGTCTGACCACACACAGTCTGTACACACACACACACAGTCTGAATACACAATCTGAACACACACACAGGGTCTAAACACAAACACAGGGGGTGAAAACACACAAACAGGGTCTGAACACACACAGGAGTTGTACACACACACACAGAGTCTGAACACACACAGGGTCTGAACACACATGGTCTGAACACACACACACAGGGTCTAAAAACACGGTCTGAAAACACTCAGGGTCTGAACACACACAGTATGAACACACACACAGGGTCTGAACACACACACAGGGTCTGAACACACACACAGGGTCTAAATACACACACACAGGGTCTGAACACACACAGGGTCTGAACACACACACACGGTCTGAACACACACATACAAACACAGGGTCTGAACACACACACAGGGTCTGAATACAAACAGGTTCTGAAAACACACACACAGGGTCTGAACACACACACACAGGGTCTAAATACACACACACAGGGTCTGAACACACACATACACAGGGTCTGAACACACACACAGGGTCTGATCACACATGGTCTGAACACACACATACAGGGTCTGCACTCACATACACAGGGTCTGAACATACACATAGGGTCTGAACACACAAACTGTCTGAACAGACACAGGGTCTGCACACACACACACACAGTGTCTGAACACACACATACGGTCTGAACACACACACACGGTCTGAACAAACAGGGTCTGAACACACACACATAGTCTGAACACACACACGGTCTGAACACACACATACAGGGTTTGAACACACACACACAGGATCTGAACACACACACACAGTCTGAACAGACACACAGTCTGAACACACACAGGGTCTGAACACACACACACACAATCTGAACACGCACGGTCTGAACACACAGACACAGGGTCTGAAAACACACACACACAGGGTCTGAACACACACGGGGTCTGAACACACACACAGAGGGTCTGAACACAAAGGGTCTGAACACACACAGTCTGAACACACACACACAGTCTGAATACACAGTCTGAACACCAACACACAGTCTAAACACACACACAGGGTCTGAACACAAACACAGGGGGTGAACACACACACACAGAGTCTGAACACACACAGGGTCTGAACACACACGGTCTGAACACACACACACAGGGTCAAAAAACACGGTCTGAAAACACACAGGGTCTGAACACACACACATAGTCTGAACACACACACGGTCTGAACACACACATACAGGGTTTGAACACACACACACAGGATCTGAACACACACACACAGTCTGAACAGACACACAGTCTGAACACACACAGGGTCTGAACACACACACACACAATCTGAACACGCACGGTCTGAACACACAGACACAGGGTCTGAAAACACACACACACAGGGTCTGAACACACACGGGGTCTGAACACACACACAGAGGGTCTGAACACAAAGGGTCTGAACACACACAGTCTGAACACACACACACAGTCTGAATACACAGTCTGAACACCAACACACAGTCTAAACACACACACAGGGTCTGAACACAAACACAGGGGGTGAACACACACACACAGAGTCTGAACACACACAGGGTCTGAACACACACGGTCTGAACACACACACACAGGGTCAAAAAACACGGTCTGAAAACACACAGGGTCTGAACACACACGGTATGAACACACACACATAGTCTGAACACACACAGTCTGAACACAAAGGGTCTGAACACACAGGGTCTGAACACACACATTCTAAACACACACATAGGGTCTGAACACACAAACACACAGGGTCTGCACACACACAAACACAGGGTCTGAACACACACAGGGTCTGAACACACACACAGGGTTTGAACATACACACACAAGGTCTGAACACACACAGGGTCTGAACACACACACACAGTCTGAACACACAGACAGTATGAACACACACAGTTTGAACACACATGGTCTGAACACACACAGTCTGAACACACACAGTCTGAACACACAGGGTCTGCATACACAAACACACACACACACACACAGGGTCTGAACAACCACACAGGGTCTGAACACACACACGCAGGGTCTGAACACACACAGGGTCTGAACACACACAGACGGTCTGAACACACACACAGGGTCTGATCACACACACAGGGTCTGAACACACACACACACAGTCTGAACACACGCAGTCTGAACACACACAGGGTCTGAACACTCAAACGATCTGAACACACACGGTCTGAACACACAGACACAGGGTCTGAAAACATACACAGGGTCTGAACACACACGGGGTCTGAACACACACACAGCCTGAAAACACACACTCTGAACACACACACAGAGGGTCTGAACACACAGGGTCTGAACACACAGGGTTTGAACACACACAGTCTGAACACACACACAAACACAGTCTGAATACACAGTCTGAACACCCACACACATTCTAAACACACACAGGGTCTGAACAAAAACACAGGCTCTGAACACACACACAGGGTCTGAACACACACACAGGGTCTGAACACACACACACACACAGTCTGAACACACGCAGTCTGAACACACACAGGATCTGAACATACACACACAATCTGAACACACACGGTCTGAACACAAAAACACAGGGTCTGAACACACACACACAGAGGGTCTGAACACACAGGGTCTGAACACACACACACGGTCTGAACACACACATACAAACACAGGGTCTGAACACACACACAGGGTCTGAATACAAACAGGTTCTGAAAACACACACACAGGGTCTGAACACACACACACAGGGTCTAAATACACACACACAGGGTCTGAACACACACATACACAGGGTCTGATCACACATGGTCTGAACACACACATACAGGGTCTACACTCACATACACAGGGTCTGAACATACACACAGGGTCTGAACACACACACTGTCTGAACAGACACAGGGTCTGCACACACACACAAAGTCTGAACACACACACGGTCTGAAAACACACACACGGTCTGAACACACACATACAGGGTTTGAACACACACACACAGGATCTGAACACACACACACAGTCTGAACAGACACACAGTCTGAACACACACAGGGTCTGAACACACACACACAATCTGAACACGCACGGTCTGAACACACAGACACAGGGTCTGAAAACACACACACAGGGTCTGAACACACACACACAGAGGGTCTGAACACACAGGGTCTGAACACAAAGGGTCTGACCACACACAATCTGAACATACACACACAGTCTGAATACACAGTCTGAACACCAACACACAGTCTAAACACACACACACAGGGTCTGAACACAAACACAGGGGGTGAACACACACACACAGAGTCTGAACACAGACAGGGTCTGAACACACACGGTCTGAACACACACACACAGGGTCAAAAAACACGGTCTGAAAACACACAGGGTCTGAACACACACACATAGTCTGAACACACACAGTCTGAACACAAAGGGTCTGAACACACAGGGTCTGAACACACACATTCTAAACACACACATAGGGTCTGAACACACAAACACACAGGGTCTGCACACACACAAACACAGGGTCTGAACACACACAGGGTTTGAACACACACACAGGGTTTGAACATACACACACAAGGTCTGAACACACACAGGGTCTGAACACACACACACAGTCTGAACACACACAGTTTGAACACACACGGTCTGAACACACACGGTCTGAACACACACAGTCTGAACACACACAGTCTGAACACACAGGGTCTGCATACATACACACACACACACACACACACACACACACACACACGGTCTGAACAACCACACAGGGTCTGAACACACACACGCAGGGTCTGAACACACACAGGGTCTGAACACACACAGACGGTCTGAACACACACACAGGGTCTGATCACACACACAGGGTCTGATCACACACACAGGGTCTGAACACTCAAACGATCTGAACACACACGGTCTGAACACACAGACACAGGGTCTGAAAACACACACACAAGGTCTGAACACACACGGGGTCTGAACACACACACACAGAGGGTCTGAACACAAGGGGTCTGAACACACTGGGTCTGAACACACACAGTCTGAACACACACGGTCTGAACACACACGGTCTGAACACACACGGTCTGAACACACACAGTCTGAACACACACAGTCTGAACACACAGGGTCTGCATACACACACACACACACACACACACGGTCTGAACAACCACACAGGGTCTGAACACACACACGCAGGGTCTGAACACACACAGGGTCTGAACACACACAGACGGTCTGAACACACACACAGGGTCTGATCACACACACAGGGTCTGATCACACACACAGGGTCTGAACACTCAAACGATCTGAACACACACGGTCTGAACACACAGACACAGGGTCTGAAAACACACACACAAGGTCTGAACACACACGGGGTCTGAACACACACACACAGAGGGTCTGAACACAAGGGGTCTGAACACACTGGGTCTGAACACACACAGTCTGAACACACACACACAGTCTGAATACACAGTCTGAACACCAACACACAGTCTAAACACACACACAGGGTCTGAACACAAACACAGGGTGTGAACACACACAAACAGGGTCTGAGCACACACAGGAGTTGTACACACACACACAGAGTCTGAACACACACGGTCTGAACACAAACACACAGGGTCTAAAAACACGGTCTGAAAACACACAGGGTCTGAACACACACGGTATGAACACACACACATGGTCTGAACACACACAGGGTCTGAACACACACAGGGTCTGAACACACACACACGGTTTGAACACACACACACAGGGTCTGAACACACACAGTCTGAACACACACACACAAACACAGTCTGAATACACAGTCTAAACACCCACACACATTCTAAACACATACACAGGGTCTGAACACATACAGGGTCTGAACACACACACAGGGTCTGAACACACACACAGGGTCTGAACACACACACACAGTCTGAACACACACACAGGGTCTGAACACACACAGGGTCTGAACACACACAGGGTCTGAACACACACACACACAGTCTGAACATACACACAGGGTCTGAACACACACAGGGTCTGAACACACACAGGGTCTGAACACACACACATGATCTGAACACACACGGTCTGAACACACAGACACAGGGTCTGAAAACACACACACAGGGTCTGAACACACGGGGTCTGAACACACACACAGTCTGAAAACACACACTCTGAACACACACACAGAGGGTCTGAACACACAGGGTCTGAACACACACACACAGTCTGAATACACAGTCTGAACACCAACACACAGTCTGAAAACACACACACAGAGGGTCTGAACACACACACAGGGTCTGAACACAAAAACACACAGGGTCTGAACACACACACACAGGGTCTGAACACACATACAGGGTCTGAACACACACACAGGGTCTGAACACACACAGATGGTTTGAACACACACAGATGGTCTGAACACACACAAAGGGTCTGAACAAACACAAAGGGTCTGAACACACACACACAGGGTCTGAACACACACACGCAGGGTATGAACACACACACAGGGTCTGAACACAAACACACAGGGTCTGAACACACACATACAGTTTGAACACACACAGGGTCTGAACACACGCAGTCTGAACACACACATGTTCTGAACACACACACACAATCTGAACACACACGGTCTGAATACACAAACACAAAGGGTCTGAACACACACACACAGGGTCTGAACACACAGGGTCTGAACACACAGGGTCTGACCACACACAGTCTGAACACACACACACACACAGTCTGAATACACAATCTGAACACCAACACACAGTCTAAACACACACACACAGGGTCTAAACACAAACACAGGGGGTGAACACACACAAACAGGGTCTGAACACACACAGGAGTTGTACACATACACACAGAGTCTGAACACACAGGGTCTGAACACACACGGTCTGAGCACACACACACAGGGTCTAAAAACACGGTCTGAAAACACACAGGGTCTGAACACACACGGTATGAACACACACACAGGGTCTGAACACACACAGGGTCTGAACACACACACAGGGTCTGAACACACACAGGGTTTGAACACACACAGGGTCTGAAAACACACAGGGTCTGAACACACACACACACAGGGTCTGAACACACACACACAGGGTCTAAATACACACACACAGGGTCTGAACACACACAGGGTCTGAACACACACACACAAACACAGGGTCTGAACACACACACAGGGTCTGAATACAAACAGGTTCTGAAAACACACACACAGGGTCTGAACACACACACAGGGTCTAATTACACACGGTCTGAACACACACATACACAGGGTCTGAACACACACACAGGGTCTGAACACACACACAGGGTCTGATCACACATGGTCTGAACACACACATACAGGGTCTGCACTCACATACACAGGGTCTGCACTCACATACACAGGTTCTGCACTCACATACACAGGGTCTGAACATACACACAGGGTCTGAACACACACACTGTCTGAACAGACACAGGGTCTGCACACACACACAGTGTCTGAACACACACACACGTCTGAACACACACACACGGTCTGAACAAACAGGGTCTGAAAACACGCAGGGTCTGAACACACACAGAGTCTGAACACACACACATAGTCTGAACACACACACGGTCTGAAAACACACACACACGGTCTGAACACACCCACACAGGGTTTGAACACACACACACAGGATCTGAACACACACACACAGTCTGAACAGACACACAGTCTGAACACACACAGGGTCTGAACACACACACACGGTCTGAACACACACATACAAACACAGGGTCTGAACACACACTCAGGGTCTAAATACGCACACACACACACAGGGTCTGAACACACACACACACAGGGTCTGAACACACACACAGGGTCTGATCACACAGGGTCTGAACACACACATACAGGGTCTGCACTCACATACACAGGGTATGAACATACACACAGGGTCTGAACACACACACTGTCTGAACAGACACAGGGTCTGCACACACACACACGGTCTGAACACACACACACGGTCTGAACAAACAGGGTCTGAAAACACGCAGGGTCTGAACACACACAGGGTCTGAACACACATAGTCTGAACACACACACGGTCTGAAAACACACACACTGTCTGAACACACACACACAGGGACTGAACACACACACAGTCTGAACAGACACACAGTCTGAACACACAAACACTGTTTGAACACACACAGTCTGAACACACACACAGAGGGTCTGAACACACACACACAGGGTCTGAACACACACACACAGGGTCTGAAAACAAACACAGGGTCTGAACACACACAGGGTATGAAAACACAAACACACAGGGTTTAACACACACACAGGGTCTGAACACACACAGGGTCTGAACACACACAAACACAGGGTCTGAACACACACAAACACATACACTCTGAACACACACACACGGTCTCAACACACACACAGGGTCTGAACACACATACACAGGGTCTGAACACACACACAGGGTCTGAACACACACACGCAGAGTCTGAACACACACACGGTCTGAAAACACACACGGTCTCAACACACACGCAGGGTCTGAACACACACACAGTCTGAACATACAAAGGGTCTGAACACACACACACTCAGGGTCTGAACACACACACAGTGTGAACACACAGTCTCAACACACACACACAGTCTGAACACACACACACGGTCTGAGCACAGACACACAGTCTGAACACACACACACAGGGTCTGAACACACACTGGGTCTTCACACACACAGGGTCTGAACACACACACAGGGTCTGAACACAAAAACACACAGGGTCTGAACACAAAAACACAAGATCTGAAAACACACAGGGTCTGAACAAACACAGACGGTCTGAACACACACAAAGGGTCTGAACACACACAGGGTCTGAACACACACACAGGGTCTGAACACACACACACGGTCTGAACACACACACACGATCTGAACACACATGGTCAGAACACACACACACAGGGTCTAAATAAGCACACACACAGGGTCTGAAGACACACACACACAGGGTCTGAACACACACATACAGGGTCTGAACACACACATACAGGGTCTGCACTCTCATACACAGGGTATGAACATACACACAGGGTCTGAACACACACACTGTCTGAACAGACACAGGGTCTGCACACACACACACGGTCTGAACACACACACACGGTCTGAACAAACGGTCTGAAAACACGCAGGGTCTGAACACACGCAGGGTCTGAACACACACAGGGTCTGAACACACACACATAGTCTGAACACACACACGGTCTGAAAACACACACACTGAACACACACACACAGGGACTGAACACACACACAGTCTGAACAGACACACAGTCTGAACACACAAACACTGTCTGAACACACACAGTCTGAACACACACACAGAGGGTCTGAACACACAAACACAGGGTCTGAACACACAAACACAGGGTCTGAACACACACACACAGGGTCTGAAAAGAAACACGGTCTGAACACACACAGGGTATGAAAACACAAACACACAGGGTTTAACACACACACAGGGTCTGAACACACACAGGGTCTGAACACACACAAACACAGGGTCTGAACACACACAAACACATACACTCTGAACACACACACACGGTCTCAACACACACACAGGGTCTTAACACACATACACAGGGTCTGAACACACACACAGGGTCTCAAACACACACAAACACACAGGGTCTGAACACACACACACACACGCAGAGTCTGAACACACACACACGCAGGGTCTGAACACACACACGGTCTGAAAACACACACACGGTCTCAACACACACGCAGGGTCTGAACACACACACGGTCTGAACACACACACAGTCTGAACACACACACAGTCTGAACACACACAGGGTCTGAACACACACACAGTGTGAACACACAGTCTGAACACACACACACAGTCTGAACACACACACACGGTCTGAACACAGACACACAGTCTGAACACACACACGCAGTCTGAACACACACACACAGGGTCTGAACACACTGGGTCTTCACACACCCAGGGTCTTCACACACACACAGGGTCTGAACACAAAAACACACAGGGTCTGAACACAAAAACACAGGATCTGAAAACACACACACAGAGTCTGAACACACACAGGGTCTGAACACACACAGACAGTCTGAACACACACAAAGGGTCTGAACACACACAGGGTCTGAACACACACACACAGGGTCTGAACACACACACAGGTTCTGAACACACATACACAGGGTCTGAACACACAGGGTCTGAACACACAAACAGAGTCTGCACTCACATACACAGGGTCTGAACATACACAGGGTCTGAACACACACACACACACTGTCTGAAAACACACACACAGGGTCTGAACACACACACACGGTCTGAACACACACAGGGTCTGAACACACACAAGGTCTGAAGATACACAGGGTCTGAACACACACACGGTGTGAACACACACACGGTCTGAACATACACAGGGTCTGAACACACACACAGGGTCTGAGCACACACAGGGTCTGAACACAAATACAGTCTGAACACACACACACACAGTCTGTACACACACAGTCTGAAAACACACACACAGAGTCTTAACACACACAGGGTATGAACACACACACACACAGGGTCTGAACACACACACACACAGGGTCTGAACACACACACATGGTCTGAACACACACACACAGTGTCTGAACACACACACAGGGTCTAAGCACCCACACACGGTCTGAACACACACACACACGGTCTGAACACACACAAGGGGTCTGAACACACACACACGATCTGAACACACATGGTCTGAACACACACACACAGGGTCTAAATAAGCACACACAGAGGGTCTGAACACACGCACACACAGGGTCTGAACACACACACAGGGTCTGAACACACACACAGGGTCTGATCACACAGGGTCTGAACACACACATACATAGTCTGCACTCTCATACACAGGGTATGAATATACACACAGGGTCTGAACACACACACTGTCTGAACAGACACAGGGTCTGCACACACACACTCGGTCTGAACACACACACACGGTCTGAACAAACAGGGTCTGAAAACACGCAGGGTCTGAACACACACAGGGTCTAAACACACACACATAGTCTGAACACACACACGGTCTGAAAACACACACACTGAACACACACACAGGGACTGAACACACACACACAGTCTGAACAGACACACAGTCTGAACACACAAACACTGTCTGAACACACACAGTCTGAACACACACACAGAGGGTCTGAACACACAAACACAGGGTCTGAACAAACACACACAGGGTCTGAACAAACACACACAGGGTCTGAAAACAAACACAGGGTCTGAACACACACAGGGTATGAAAACACAAACACACAGGGTTTAACACACACACAGGGTCTGAACACACACAGGGTCTGAACACACACAAACACATACACTCTGAACACACACACAGGGTCTTAACACACATACACAGGGTCTGAACACACACAAAGTGTCTCAAACACACACAAACACACAGGGTCTGAACACACACACGCTGAGTCTGAACACACACACACGCAGGGTCTGAACACACACACGGTCTGAAAACACACACGGTCTCAACACACACGCAGGGTCTGAACACACACACGGTCTGAACACACACACAGTCTGAACACACACAGGGTCTGAACACACACACACTCAGGGTCTGAACACACACACAGTGTGAACACACAGTCTCAACACACACACACAGTCTGAACACACACACACGGTCTGAACACAGACACACAGTCTGAACACACACACGCAGTCTGAACACACACACACAGGGTCTGAACACACACTGGGTCTTCACACACCCAGGGTCTTCACACACACACAGGGTCTGAACACAAAAACACACAGGGTCTGAACACAAAAACACAGGATCTGAAAACACACACACAGGGTCTGCACACACACACTCGGTCTGAACACACACACACGGTCTGAACAAACAGGGTCTGAAAACACGCAGGGTCTGAACACACACACATAGTCTGAACACACACACGGTCTGAAAACACACACACAGGGACTGAACACACACACAGTCTGAACAGACACACAGTCTGAACACACAAACACTGTCTGAACACACACACAGTCTGAACACACACACAGAGGGTCTGAACACACACACACAGGGTCTGAAAACAAACACAGGGTCTGAACACACACAGGGTATGAAAACACAAACACACAGGGTTTAACACACACACAAGGTCTGAACACACAGGGTCTGAACACACACAAACACAGGGTCTGAACACACACACACACAGGGTCTTAACACACATACACAGGGTCTGAACACACACACAGGGTCTCAAACACACACAAACACACAGGGTCTGAACACACACACACACGCAGGGTCTGAACACACACACGGTCTGAACACACACACAGTCTGAACACACACACAGTCTGAACACACACAGGGTCTGAACACACACACACTCAGGGTCTGAACACACACACAGTGTGAACACACAGTCTCAACACACACACACAGTCTGAACACACACACACGGTCTGAACACAGACACACAGTCTGAACACACAAACGCAGTCTGAACACACACAGGGTCTGAACACACCCAGGGTCTTCACACACACCCAGGGTCTGAACACAAAAACACACAGGGTCTGAACACAAAAACACAGGATCTGAAAACACACACACAGAGTCTGAACACACACAGGGTCTGAACACACACAGACAGTCTGAACACACACAAAGGGTCTGAACACACACAGGGTCTGAACACACACACAGGTTCTGAACACACATACACAGGGTCTGAACACACAGGGTCTGAACACACAAACAGGGTCTGCACTCAAACACAGGGTCTGCACTCACATACACAGGGTCTGAACATACACAGGGTCTGAACACACACACACACTGTCTGAAAACACACACACAGGGTCTGAACACACACACGGTCTGAACACACACAGGGTCTGAACACACACACAAGGTCTGAAGATACACAGGGTCTGAACACACACACGGTGTGAACACACACACGGTCTGAACATACACAGGGTCTGAACACACACACAGGGTCTGAGCACACACAGGGTCTGAGCACACACAGGGTCTGAACACCCACACAGTCTGAACACACACAGTCTGAACACACACACACATTCTAAACACACACACAGGGTCTGAACACACAAACACGCAGGGTCTGCACACACACACAAACACAGGATCTGAACACACACAGGGTCTGAACACACACACACAGGGTCTGAACACACACATAGTCTGAACACAAAGGGTCTGAACACAAAGGGTCTGAACACACAGGGTCTGAACACACAGGGTCTGAACACACAGGGTCTGAATACACACACAGGGTCTGCACACACACACAGTCGGAACACACACACAATCTGAACACACACATTCTAAACACACACACAGGGTCTGAACACACAAACACACAGGGTCTGCACACACACAGGATCTGAACACACACACACAGGGTCTGAACACACACATACAGTCTGAACACACACACAGTCTGAACACACAGACAGTCTGAACACACACACACACAGTCTGAACACACACACACAGTCTGAACACACACAGTATGAACACACACGGTCTGAACACACACAGTCTGAACACACAGGGTCTGCAAACACACAGGGTCTGAACACCCACACAGGGTCTGAACACCCACACGCAGGGTCTGAACACACACACGCAGGGTCTGAACACACACACGCAGGGTCTGAAAACACACACAGGGTCTGAAAACACACACACAGGGTCTGAAAACACTTACACAGGGTCTGAACACACACACACAAGGTCTAAACACACATACAGGGTCTCAACACACACACACAGGGTCTGAACACACACACAGGGTCTGAACACACACACAGGGTCTGAACACACACACAGTCTGTACAGACACACACAGGGCCTGAACACACGCAGCGTCTGAACACACGCAGGGTCTGAACACACGCAGGGCCTAAACACACGCACAGTCTTAACATAACCTGTCTGAACACACACACACAGTCTGAACATACACACAGTCTAAACACACACACACGGTCTGAACACACACAGGGTCTGAACACACGCACACGGTCTGAACACACACACACGGTCTTAACAAACACACACGGTCTGAACACACACACAGGGCATGAACACACACACACAGGGTCTGAACACACACACACAGGGTCTGAACACACCCACCCACAGGGTCTGAACACACACACACGGTCTCAACACACAGGGTCTGAACACACACACATGGTCTGAACACACACACACGGTCTGAACACACACACACAGTCTGAACACACGCAGGGTCTGAACACACACACAGGGTCTGAACACACACAAACAGTCTGAACACACACACACACAGTCTGAACACACACACACACAGTCTGAACACACGCACAGTCTGAACACACACAAAGGGTCTGAACACACCCACAGGGTCTGAACACACCCACAGGCTCTGAACACACACACAAACACACGCAGGGTCTGAACACACGCAGGGCCTAAACACACGCACAGTCTGAACATAACCTGTCTGAACACACACACACAGTCTGAACATACACACAGTCTGAACACACACACACGGTCTGAACACACACACAGGGTCTGAACACACACACAGTGTCTCCACACACACACAGTGTCTGAATACACACTCACAGGGTCTGAACACACACAGGGTCTGAACACACGCACACGGTCTGAACACACACACACGATCTGAACACACATGGTCTGAACACACACACACAGGGTCTAAATAAGCACACACAGAGGGTCTGAACACACGCACACACAGGGTCTGAACACACACACAGGGTCTGATCACACTGGGTCTGAACACACACATACAGGGTCTGCACTCTCATACACAGGGTATGAATATACACACAGGGTCTGAACACACACACTGTCTGAACAGACACAGGGTCTGCACACACACACTCGGTCTGAACACACACACACGGTCTGAACAAACAGGGTCTGAAAACACGCAGGGTCTGAACACACACAGGGTCTAAACACACACACATAGTCTGAACACACACACGGTCTGAAAACACACACACTGAACACACACACAGGGACTGAACACACACACACAGTCTGAACAGACACACAGTCTGAACAGACACACAGTCTGAACACACAAACACTGTCTGAACACACACAGTCTGAACACACACACAGAGGGTCTGAACACACAAACACAGGGTCTGAACAAACACACACAGGGTCTGAAAACAAACACAGGGTCTGAACACACACAGGGTATGAAAACACAAACACACAGGGTTTAACACACACACAGGGTCTGAACACACACAGGGTCTGAACACACACAAACACATACACTCTGAACACACACACAGGGTCTTAACACACATACACAGGGTCTGAACACACACAAAGTGTTTCAAACACACACAAACACACAGGGTCTGAACACACACACGCTGAGTCTGAACACACACACGGTCTGAAAACACACACGGTCTCAACACACACGCAGGGTCTGAACACACACACGGTCTGAACACACACACAGTCTGAACACACACAGGGTCTGAACACACACACACTCAGGGTCTGAACACACACACAGTGTGAACACACAGTCTCAACACACACACACAGTCTGAACACACACACACGGTCTGAACACAGACACACAGTCTGAACACACACACGCAGTCTGAACACACACAAACAGGGTCTGAACACACACTGGGTCTTCACACACCCAGGGTCTTCACACACACACAGGGTCTGAACACAAAAACACAGGATCTGAAAACACACACACAGGGTCTGCACACACACACTCGTTCTGAACACACACACACGGTCTGAACAAACAGGGTCTGAAAACACGCAGGGTCTGAACACACACACATAGTCTGAACACACACACGGTCTGAAAACACACACACAGGGACTGAACACACACACAGTCTGAACAGACACACAGTCTGAACACACAAACACTGTCTGAACACACACAGTCTGAACACACACACAGAGGGTCTGAACACACACACACAGGGTCTGAAAACAAACACAGGGTCTGAACACACACAGGGTATGAAAACACAAACACACAGGGTTTAACACACACACAGGGTCTGAACACACACAAACACAGGGTCTGAACACACACACATACACTCTGAACACACACACAGGGTCTTAACACACATACACAGGGTCTGAACACACACACAGGGTCTCAAACACACACAAACACACAGGGTCTGAACACACACACACACGCAGGGTCTGAACACACACACGGTCTGAACACACACACAGTCTGAACACACACACAGTCTGAACACACACACAGTCTGAACACACACAGGGTCTGAACACACACAGGGTCTGAACACACACACACTCAGGGTCTGAACACACACACAGTGTGAACACACAGTCTCAACACACACACACAGTCTGAACACACACACACGGTCTGAACACAGACACACAGTCTGAACACACACACGCAGTCTGAACACACACAGGGTCTGAACACACACTGGGTCTTCACACACCCAGGGTCTTCACACACACACAGGGTCTGAACACAAAAACACACAGGGTCTGAACACAAAAACACAGGATCTGAAAACACACACACAGAGTCTGAACACACACAGGGTCTGAACACACACAGACAGTCTGAACACACACAAAGGGTCTGAACACACACAGGGTCTGAACACACACACAGGTTCTGAACACACATACACAGGGTCTGAACACACAGGGTCTGAACACACAAACAGGGTCTGCACTCAAACACAGGGTCTGCACTCACATACATAGGGTCTGAACATACACAGGGTCTGAACACACACACACACTGTCTGAAAACACACACACAGGGTCTGAACACACACACGGTCTGAACACACACACAAGGTCTGAAGATACACAGGGTCTGAACACACACACGGTGTGAACACACACACGGTCTGAACATACACAGGGTCTGAACACACACACAGGGTCTGAGCACACACAGGGTCTGAACACCCACACAGTCTGAACACACACAGTCTGAACACACACACATTCTAAACACACACACAGGGTCTGAACACACAAACACGCAGGGTCTGCACACACACACAAACACAGGATCTGAACACACACAGGGTCTGAACACACACACACAGGGTCTGAACACACACATAGTCTGAACACACACAGTCTGAACACAAAGGGTCTGAACACACAGGGTCTGAACACACAGGGTCTGAACACACACACAGGGTCTGCACACACACACAGTCGGAACACACACACAATCTGAACACACACATTCTAAACACACACACAGGGTCTGAACACACAAACACACAGGGTCTGCACACACACAGGATCTGAACACACACACACAGGGTCTGAACACACACATACAGTCTGAACACACACACAGTCTGAACACACAGACAGTCTGAACACACACACACACAGTCTGAACACACACACACAGTCTGAACACACACAGTATGAATACACACAGTTTGAACACACACGGTCTGAACACACAGGGTCTGCAAACACACAGGGTCTGAACACCCACACAGGGTCTGAACACCCACACGCAGGGTCTGAACACACACACGCAGGGTCTGAAAACACACACAGGGTCTGAAAACACACACACAGGGTCTGAAAACACTTACACAGGGTCTGAACACACACACACAAGGTCTAAACACACATACAGGGTCTCAACACACACACACAGGGTCTGAACACACACACAGGGTCTGAACACACACACAGGGTCTGAACACACACACAGTCTGTACAGACACACACAGGGCCTGAACACACGCAGGGTCTGAACACACGCAGGGCCTAAACACACGCACAGTCTGAACATAACCTGTCTGAACACACACACACAGTCTGAACATACACACAGTCTAAACACACACACACGGTCTGAACACACACACAGGGTCTGAACACACACACAGTGTCTCCACACACACACAGTGTCTGAATACACACTCACAGGGTCTGAACACACACAGGGTCTGAACACACGCACACGGTCTGAACACACACACACGGTCTTAACAAACACACACAGGGTCTGAACACACACACACAGGGTCTGAACACACCCACCCACAGGGTCTGAACACACACACACGGTCTCAACACACAGGGTCTGAACCCACACACATGGTCTGAACACACACACACGGTCTGAACACACACACACACAGTCTGAACACACGCAGGGTCTGAACACACACACAGGGTCTGAACACACACAAACAGTCTGAACACACACACACACAGTCTGAACACACACACAGTCTGAACACACGCACAGTCTGAACACACACAAAGGGTCTGAACACACCCACAGGGTCTGAACACACCCACAGGCTCTGAACACACACACAAACACACGCAGGGTCTGAACACACGCAGGGCCTAAACACACGCACAGTCTGAACATAACCTGTCTGAACACACACACACAGTCTGAACATACACACAGTCTAAACACACACACACGGTCTGAACACACACACAGGGTCTGAACACACACACAGTGTCTCCACACACACACACAGTGTCTGAATACACACTCACAGGGTCTGAACACACACAGGGTCTGAACACACCCACAGGGTCTGAACACACCCACAGGCTCTGAACACACACACAAACACACGCAGGGTCTGAACACACGCAGGGCCTAAACACACGCACAGTCTGAACATAACCTGTCTGAACACACACACACAGTCTGAACATACACACAGTCTAAACACACACACACGGTCTGAACACACACACAGGGTCTGAACACACACACAGTGTCTCCACACACACACACAGTGTCTGAATACACACTCACAGGGTCTGAACACACACAGGGTCTGAACACACGCACACGGTCTGAACACACACACACGGTCTTAACAAACACACACGGTCTGAAAACACACACAGGGCATGAACACACACACACAGGGTCTGAACACACACACACAGGGTCTGAACACACACACCCACAGGGTCTGAACACACACACACGGTCTCAACACACAGGGTCTGAACACACACACATGGTCTGAACACACACACACGCTCTGAACACACACACAGGGTCTGAACACACACAAACAGTCTGAACACACACACAGTCTGAACACACACACAGTCTGAACACACGCACAGTCTGAACACACACAAAGGGTCTGAACACACCCACAGGGTCTGAACACACCCACAGGCTCTGAACACACACACACACAGGGTCTGAACACACACACACAGGGTCTGAACACAAAAGCACACAGGGTCTGAACACAAAAGCACACAGGGTCTGAACACACACACAGGGTCTGAACACACACAGGCGGTCTGAATACACACAAAGGGTCTGAACACACACACACAGGGTCTGAACACACACACAAACACACGCAGGGTCTGAACACACGCAGGGCCTAAACACACGCACAGTCTGAACATAACCTGTCTGAACACACACACACAGTCTGAATATACACACAGTCTAAACACACACACACGGTCTGAACACACACACAGGGTCTGAACACACACACAGGGTCTGAACACACACACAGTGTCTCCACACACACACAGTGTCTGAATACACACTCACAGGGTCTGAACACACACAGGGTCTGAACACACGCACACGGTCTGAACACACACACACGGTCTTAACAAACACACACGGTCTGAACACACACACAGGGCATGAACACACACACACAGGGTCTGAACACACACACACAGGGTCTGAACACACACACCCACAGGGTCTGAACACACACACACGGTCTCAACACACAGGGTCTGAACACACACACATGGTCTGAACACACACACACGGTCTGAACACACACACACAGTCTGAACACACGCAGGGTCTGAACACACACACAGGGTCTGAACACACACAAACAGTCTGAACACACACACAGTCTGAACACACGCACAGTCTGAACACACACAAAGGGTCTGAACACACCCACAGGGTCTGAACACACCCACAGGCTCTGAACACACACACACACACACACGGTCTGAACACACACACACAGTCTGAACACACGCAGGGTCTGAACACACACACAGGGTCTGAACACACACAAACAGTCTGAACACACACACAGTCTGAACACACGCACAGTCTGAACACACACAAAGGGTCTGAACACACCCACAGGGTCTGAACACACCCACAGGCTCTGAACACACACACACACACACACACACACACAGGGTCTGAACACAGACACACAGGGTCTGAACACAAAAGCACACAGGGTCTGAACACACACACAGGGTCTGAACACACACAGGCGGTCTGAATACACACAAAGGGTCTGAACACACACACACAGTGTCTGAACACACACACACAAGGTTTGAACACACACAGGGTCTGAACACACACACAGTCTGAACACACACAGTCTGAGCACACACAAACACTCTGAACACACACACAGGGTCTGAACACATACACAGGGTCTGAACACACAGACACTGGATCTGAAAACACACAGGGTCTGAAAACACACATAGGGTCTGAACACACACAGGGTCTGAACACACACAGACGGTCTGAACACACACAAAGGGTCTGAACAAACACAAAGGGTCTGAACACACACACACAGGGTCTGAACACACACACAGTTAGAACACACACAGTCTTAACACACACAAACACTCTGAACATAAACACAGGGTCTGAACACACACACAGGGTCTGAACACACACATAGGGTCTGAACACACACACAAGGTCTGAACACACACACACACAGGGTTTGAACACACACAGTCTGAAAACACACAGTCTGAACAAACACAAACAGTCTGAACACACACACAGGGTCTGAACACAAACACAGGGTCTGAACACACACATAGGGTCTGAACACACACACAAGGTCTGAACACACACACACAGGGTTTGAACACACACAGGGTCTGAACACACACACAGTCTGAACACACACAAACAGTCTGAACACACACAAACAGTCTGAACACACACAGTCTGAACACACACACACAGTGTCTGAACACACACACAGGGTCTGAACACACACACACAGGGTCTGAACACACACACAGGGTCTGAACCCAAAAACACACAGGGTCTGAACAAAAACACACAGGGTCTGAACACACACACACAGTCTGAACACACACAGTCTGAACACACACACATTCTAAACACACACACAGGGTCTGAACACACAAACACGCAGGGTCTGCACACACACACAAACACAGGATCTGAACACACACAGGGTCTGAGCACACACACACAGGGTCTGAACACACACACACAAGGTCTGAACACACACACAGGGTCTCAAAACACACACAGGGTCTGAACACACACACACAGGGTCTGAACACACACACACACACAGTCTGTACAGACACACACAGGGCCTGAACACACGCAGCGTCTGAAAACACGCAGGGTCTGAACACACGCAGGGTCTGAACACACGCACAGTCTGAACATAACCAGTCTGAACACACACACACAGTCTGAACATACACACAGTCTAAACACACACACATGGTCTGAACACACACACAGGGTCTGAACACACACACACGGTCTCAACAAACACACACGGTCTCAACACACACACAGGGTCTGAACACACACTCACAGGGTCTGAACACACACAGGGTCTGAACACACGCACACGGTCTGAACACACACACACGGTCTGAACACACACACACGGTCTCAACAAACACACATGGTCTCAACACACACACAGGGTCTGAACACACACACAGGGCATGAACACACACACAGAGGGTCTGAACACACACACAGGGTCTGAACACACCCACCCACAGGGTCTGAACACACACACACGGTCTGAATAGACACACACGGTCTGAACACACACACACGTCTGAACACACACACACAGTCTGAACACACACACACAGTCTGAACACACACACACAGTCTGAACACACACAGGGTCTGAACACACACAGGGTCTGAACACACACAAACAGTCTGAACACACACACAGTCTGAACACACACACACAGTCTGAACACACACACACAGTCTGAACACACACACAGTGTCTCCACACACACACTGTGTCTGAACACACACTCACAGGGTCTGAACACACACAGGGTCTGAACACACGCACACGGTCTGAACACACACACACGGTCTCAACAAACACACACGGTCTCAACACACACACAGGGTCTGAACACACACACAGGGCATGAACACACACACAGAGGGTCTGAACACACACACAGGGTCTGAACACACCCACCCACAGGGTCTGAACACACACACACGGTCTGAACACACACACACGGTCTGAACACACACACACAGTCTGAACACACACACACAGTCTGAACACACACACACAGTCTGAACACACACAGGGTCTGAACACACACAAACAGTCTGAACACACACACAGTCTGAACACACACACACAGTCTGAACACACACACACAGTCTGAACACACACACAGTCTGAATAAACACACAGGGTCTGAACACACCCACAGGGTCTGAACACACACACACAGGCTCTGAACACAAAGACACACAGGGTCTGAACACAAAAACACACAGGGTCTGAACACACACACAGGGTCTGAACACACACACAGGGTCTGAACACACACACAGGGTCTGAACACACATAGGGTCTGAACACACACAGACGGTCTGAACACACACAAAGGGTCTGAACACACACAAACAGTCTGAACACACACTCAGTCTGAACACACACACAGTCTGAACACACACACAGTCTGAACACACACACACAGGGTCTGAACACACCCACAGGGTCTGAACACACACACACACACACACAGGGTCTGAACACACACACACAGGGTCTGAACACAAAGACACACAGGGTCTGAACACAAAAACACAGACGGTCTGAACACACACAAAGGGTCTGAACACACACGCAGGGTCTGAACACACATGCAGGGTCTGAACACAGACACGCAGGGTCTGAAAACACACACCCACACACGGTCTGAACACACATACAGGGTCTGAACACACACACAGGGTCTGAACAAACACACGGTCTGAACACACACACAGGGTCTGAACACACACAGGGTCTGAACACACACAGGGTCTGAACACACACACATGGTCTGAACGCACACACACACACAGAGTCTGAACACACACACAAAGGGTCTGAACACACACAAACGGTCTGAACACAAACACACAGGGTCTGAACACACACAGGGTCTGAACACAAACACATGGTCTGAACGCACACACACACACAGGGTGTGAACGAACACACACAGGGTCTGAACACACACACAGGGTCTGAGCGCACACACAGGGTCTGAAAACACACACGGGGTCTGAACAAACACAGGGTCTGAACACACACAAAGGGTCTGAACACACACACCGGGTCTGAACACACACAGCCTGAAAACACACACTCTGAACACACACACAGAGGGTCTGAACCCACAGGGTCGGAACACACACAGTCTGAACACACACAGTCTGAACACACACACACACACAAACACAGTCTGAATACACATTCTGAACACCCACACACATTTTAAACACACACACAGGGTCTGAACACACACAGAGTCTGCAGTCACATACACAGGGTCTGAACATACACACAGGGTCTGAACACACACACACTGTCTGAACACACACAGGGTCTGCACACACACACACACACGGTCTGAAAAAACACACACGGTCTGAACACACACAAACAGGGTCTGAACACACACAGTCTAAACACACAGTCTGAACACACACACAGTCTGAACACACACACACACAGTCAGAAAACACACACACAGTCTGAACACACACTCAGTCTGAACACAAACACACAGGGTCTGAACACACACACAGGGACTGAACACACACACAGGTTCTGAAAACACATACACAGGGTCTGAACACACAGGGTCTGAACACACAAACAGGGTCTGCACCCACGCACAGGGTCTGAACATACACAGGGTCTGAACACACACACACTGTCTGAACACACACACACACGGTCTGAACACACACACACAGGGTCTGAACACACACAAACAGGGTCTGAACACGCACACACGGTCTCAACACACAGGGTCTGAACACATACACACGGTCTGAACACACACACGGTCTGAACACACACACAGGGTCTGAACACACACAAACAGTCTGAACACACACACACACAGTCTACACACACACAGTCTGAACACACACACACCAGGTCTGAACACACCCACAGGGTCTGAACACACCCACAGGGTCTGAACACACACACACACTCACAGGGTCTGAACACACACACACAGGGTCTGAACACAAAAACACACTGGGTCTGAACACAAAAACACACTGGGTCTGAACACAAAAACACACAGTGTCTGAACACACACACAGGGTCTGAACACACACAGATGTTCTGAACACACACAAAGGGTCTGAAAAAACACAAAGGGTCTGAACAAACACAAAGGGTCTGAACACACACACTCAAGGTTTGAACACACACAGGGTCTGAACACACACACACAGTCAGAAAACACACACACAGTCTGAAAATACACTCAGTCTGAACACACACTCAGTCTGAACACAAACACACAGGGTCTGAACACACACACAGGGTCTGAACACACACACACACACAGGTTCTGAACACACATACACAGGGTCTGAACACACAGGGTCTGAACACACACACAGGGTCTGCACCCATGCACAGGGTCTGCACTCACATACACAGGGTCTGAACATACACAGGGTCTGAACACACACACACACTGTCTGAACACACACACACACTGTCTGAACACACACACATGGTCTCAGCAAACACACACGGTCTCAACACACACACAGGGTCTGAACACACACACAGGGCATGAACACACACACACATGGTCTGAACACACACACACAGGGTCTGAACACACCCACCCACAGGGTCTGAACACGCACACACGGTCTCAACACACAGGGTCTGAACACACACACACGGTCTGAACACACACACACGGTCTGAACACACACACAGGGTCTGAACACACACACAGGGTCTGAACACACACAAACAGTCTGAACACACACACACACAGTCTGAACACACACAGTCTGAACACACACATAGTCTGAACACACACACACCAGGTCTGAACACACCCACAGGGTCTGAACACACACACACACTCACAGGGTCTGAACACACACACACAGGGTCTGAACACAAAAACACACAGGGTCTGAACACAAAAACACACAGGGTCTGAACACACACACAGGGTCTGAACACACACAGGGTCTGAACACACACAGATGGTCTGAACACACACAAAGGGTCTGAACAAACACAAAGGGTCTGAACAAGCACAAAGGGTCTGAACACACACACAGGGTCTGAACACACACTCTCAAGGTTTGAACACACACAGGGTCTGAACACACACACAGTCTGAACACACACAAACACTCTGAACACACACACAGGGTCTGAACACACACACAGGGTCTGAACACACAGACACTGGGTCTCAAAACACACAGGGTCTGAACACACACGCAGTCTGAACAAACACAAACAGTCTGAACACACACACACAGTCTGAACACACACAGTCTGAACACACACAGTCTGAACACACACAAAGGGTCTGAGCACACACATAGGGTCTGAACACACACACAAGGTCTGAACACACACACACAGGGTTTGAACACACACAGGGTCTGAACACACACACACAGTCTGAACACACACAGACAGTCTGAACACACACAAACAGTCTGAACACACAGTCTGAACACACACACACAGTGTCTGAACACACACACAGGGTCTGAACACACACACACAGGGTCTGAACACAAAAACACACAGGGTCCGAACACAAAAACACACAGGGTCTGAACAAAAATACACAGGGTCTGAACACACACAGGGCCTGAACACACACACACAGTCTGAACGCACACGGTCTGAACACACACACAATCTGAACACACACAGTCTGAACACACACACATTCTAAACACACATACAGGGTCTGAACACACAAACACGCAGGGTCTGCACACACACACAAACACAGGATCTGAACACACGCAGGGTCTGAACACACACACACACAGGGTCTGAACACACACACAATCTGAACACACACAGTCTGAACACACAGACAGTCTGAACACATACACACACACAGTCTGAACACACACACAGTATGAACACACACAGTTTGAACACACACTGTCTGAACGCACACAGTCTGAACACACAGGGTCTGCAAACACACAGGGTCTGAACACCCACACAGGGTCTGAACACACACACGCAGGGTCTGAACACACACACGCAGGGTCTGAACACACACACGCAGGGTCTGAACACACACACGCAGGGTCTGAAAACACACACAGGGTCTGAAAACACACACACAGGGTCTGAAAACACATACACAGGGTCTGAACACACACACAAGGTCTGAACACACATACAGAGTCTCAACACACACACACAGGGTCTGAACACACACACAGGGTCTGAACACACACACACACAGGGTCTGAACACACACACACACACAGGGTCTGAACACACACACAGTCTGTACAGACACACACAGGGCCTGAACACACGCAGCGTCTGAACACACGCAGGGTCTGAACACACGCAGGGTCTAAACACACGCACAGTCTGAACATAACCTGTCTGAACACACACACACAGTCTGAACACACACACAGTGTCTCCACACACACACAGTGTCTGAATACACACTTACAGGGTCTGAACACACACAGGGTCTGAACACACGCACACGGTCTGAACACACACACACGGTCTCAACACACACACACGGTCTCAACAAACACACACGGTCTGAACACACACACAGGGCATGAACACACACACACACAGGGTCTGAACACACACACACAGGGTCTGAACACACACACCCACAGGGTCTGAACACACACACCCACAGGGTCTGAACACACAGGGTCTGAACACACACACATGGTCTGAACACACACACACGGTCTGAACACACACACACAGTCTGAACACACGCAGGGTCTGAACACACACACAGGGTCTGAACACACAAACAGTCTGAACACACACACACAGTCTGAACACACACACACAGTCTGAACACACACACAGTCTGAACACACACACAGGGTCTGAACACACCCACAGGGTCTGAACACACACACACACACAGGGTCTGAACACACACACACAGGGTCTGAACACAAAAACACACAGGGTCTGAACACAAAAACACACAGGGTCTGAACACACACAGGGTCTGAACACACACAGGGTCTGAACACACACAGGCGGTCTGAACACACACAAAGGGTCTGAACAAACACAAAGGGTCTGAACACACACACACAGGGTCTGAACACACACACACAAGGTTTGAACACACACAGGGTCTGAACACACACACAGTCTGAACACACACAGTCTGAACACACACAAACACTCTGAACACACACACAGGGTCTGAACACACAGACACTGGGTCTGAAAACACACAGGGTCTGAACACACACACAGGGTCTGAACACACACAGGGTCTGAACACACACAGACGGTCTGAACACACACAAAGGGTCTGAACAAACACAAAGGGTCTGAACACACACACACAGGGTCTGAACACACACACACAAGGTTTGAACACACACAGGGTCTGAACACACACACAGTCAGAACACACACAAACACTCTGAACACACACACAGGGTCTGAACACACACACAGGGTCTGAACACACAGACACTGGGTCTGAAAACACACATAGGGTCTGAACACACACACAAGGTCTGAACACACACACAGGGTTTGAACACACACAGTCTGAAAACACACAGTCTGAACAAACACAAACAGTCTGAACACACACACAGGGTCTGAACACAAACACAGGGTCTGAACACACACATAGGGTGTGAACACACACACAAGGTCTGAACACACACACACAGGGTTTGAACACACACAGGGTCTGAACACACACAGGGTCTGAACACACACAAACAGTCTGAACACACAAACAGTCTGAACACACACAGTCTGAACACACACACACAGTGTCTGAACACACACACAGGGTCTGAACACACACACAGTGTCTGAACACACACACAGGGTCTGAACACACACACAGGGTCTGAACACACACACGGGGTCTGAACCCAAAAACACACAGTGTCTGAACAAAAACACACAGGGTCTGAACACACACACAGGGTCTGAACACACACACACACAGTCTGATCACACACAGTCTGAACACACACACATTCTAAACACACACACAGGGTCTGAACACACAAACACGCAGGGTCTGCACACACACACAAACACAGGATCTGAACACACACAGGGTCTGAACACACACACACAGGGTCTGAACACACACACAATCTGAACACACATAGTCTGAACACACACAGTCTGAGCACAAAGGGTCTGAACATACAGGGTTGGAACACACACACAGGGTCTGCACACACACACATAGTCGGAACACACACACAATCTGAACACACACATTCTAAACACACACACAGGGTCTGAACACACAAACACACAGGGTCTGCACACACACAAACACAGGGTCTGAACACACACAGGATCTGAACACACACCCACAGGGTCTGAACACACACACACACACAGGGTCTGAACACACACACACAGGGTCTGAACACAAAAACACAGACGGTCTGAACACACACAAAGGGTCTGAACACACACACACAGGGTCTGAACACAGACACGCAGGGTCTGAACACACACACCCACACATGGTCTGAACACACATACAGGGTCTGAACACACACACAGGGTCTGAACAAACACACGGTCTGAACACACACACAGGGTCTGAACACACACACATGGTCTGAACGCACACACACACACAGGGTCTGAACACACACACAAGGGGTCTGAACACACACACAAAGGGTCTGAACACACACACAAACGGTCTGAACACAAACACACAGGGTCTGAACACACACAGGGTCTGAACACACACACATGGCCTGAACGCACACACACACACAGGGTGTGAACGCACACACAGGGTCTGAACACACACACAGGGTCTGAGCGCACACACAGGGTCTGAAAACACACACACGGTCTGAACACACGCAGTCTGAACAAACACAGGGTCTGAACACACACAAAGGGTCTGAACACACACACCGGGTCTGAACACACACGGGGTCTGAACACACACACGGGTCTGAACACATACAGCCTGAAAACACAAACTCTGAACACACACACAGAGGGTCTGAACACACAGGGTCTGAACACACACAGTCTGAACACACACACACACACAAACACAGTCTGAATACACATTCTGAACACCCACACACATTCTAAACACACACACAGGGTCTGAACGCACACACAGAGTCTGCAGTCACATACACAGGGTCTGAACATACACACAGGGTCTGAACACACACACACTGTCTGAACACACACAGGGTCTGCACACACACACACGGTCTGAAAAAACACACACGGTCTGAACACACACAAACAGGGTCTGAACACACACAGGCGGTCTGAACACACACAAAGGGTCTGAACAAACACAAAGGGTCTGAACACACACACACAGGGTCTGAACACACACACACAAGGTTTGAACACACACAGGGTCTGAACACACACACAGTCTGAACACACACAGTCTGAACACACACAAACACTCTGAACACACACACAGGGTCTGAACACACAGACACTGGGTCTGAAAACACACAGGGTCTGAACACACACACAGGGTCTGAACACACACAGGGTCTGAACACACACAGACGGTCTGAACACACACAAAGGGTCTGAACAAACACAAAGGGTCTGAACACACACACACAGGGTCTGAACACACACACACAAGGTTTGAACACACACAGGGTCTGAACACACACACAGTCAGAACACACACAAACACTCTGAACACACACACAGGGTCTGAACACACACACAGGGTCTGAACACACAGACACTGGGTCTGAAAACACACATAGGGTCTGAACACACACACAAGGTCTGAACACACACACAGGGTTTGAACACACACAGTCTGAAAACACACAGTCTGAACAAACACAAACAGTCTGAACACACACAGGGTCTGAACACAAACACAGGGTCTGAACACACACATAGGGTGTGAACACACACACAAGGTCTGAACACACACACACAGGGTTTGAACACACACAGGGTCTGAACACACACAGGGTCTGAACACACACAAACAGTCTGAACACACACAGTCTGAACACACACACACAGTGTCTGAACACACACACAGGGTCTGAACACACACACAGGGTCTGAACACACACACGGGGTCTGAACCCAAAAACACACAGTGTCTGAACAAAAACACACAGGGTCTGAACACACACACACGGTCTGAACACACACACACACAGTCTGATCACACACAGTCTGAACACACACACATTCTAAACACACACACAGGGTCTGAACACACAAACACGCAGGGTCTGCACACACACACAAACACAGGATCTGAACACACACAGGGTCTGAACACACACACAATCTGAACACACATAGTCTGAACACACACAGTCTGAGCACAAAGGGTCTGAACATACAGGGTTGGAACACACACACAGGGTCTGCACACACACACATAGTCGGAACACACACACAATCTGAACACACACATTCTAAACACACACACAGGGTCTGAACACACAAACACACAGGGTCTGCACACACACAAACACAGGGTCTGAACACACACCCACAGGGTCTGAACACACACACACACACAGGGTCTGAACACACACACACAGGGTCTGAACACAAAGACACACAGGGTCTGAACACAAAAACACAGACGGTCTGAACACACACAAAGGGTCTGAACACACACACAGGGTCTGAACACAGACACGCAGGGTCTGAACTCACACACCCACACACAGTCTGAACACACATACAGGGTCTGAACACACACACAGGGTCTGAACAAACACACGGTCTGAACACACACACAGGGTCTGAACACACACAGGGTCTGAACACACACACATGGTCTGAACGCACACACACACACAGGGTCTGAACACACACACAAAGGGTCTGAACACACACACAAAGGGTCTGAACACACACACAAAGGGTCTGAACACACACACAAACGGTCTGAACACAAACACACAGGGTCTGAACACACACAGGGTCTGAACACACACACATGGTCTGAACGCACACACACACACAGGGTGTGAACGCACACACAGGGTCTGAACACAAACACAGGGTCTGAACACACACAAAGGGTCTGAACACACACACCGGGTCTGAACACACACGGGGTCTGAACACACACACGGGTCTGAACACATACAGCCTGAAAACACACACTCTGAACACACACACAGAGGGTCTGAACACACAGGGTCTGAACACACAAAGTCTGAACACACACACACACACACACAAACACAGTCTGAATACACATTCTGAACACCCACACACATTCTAAACACACACACAGGGTCTGAACGCACACACAGAGTCTGCAGTCACATACACAGGGTCTGAACATACACACAGGGTCTGAACACACACACACTGTCTGAACACACACAGGGTCTGCACACACACACACGGTCTGAAAAAACACACACGGTCTGAACACACACAAACAGGGTCTGAACACACACGTAGGGTCGGAACACACACACCCAGGGTCTGAACACACACACAGGGTCTGAACACACACAGTCTAAACACACAGTCTGAACACACACACAGTCAGAAAACACACACACAGTCTGAACATACACTCAGTCTGAACACACACTCAGTCTGAACACACACTCAGTCTGAACACAAACACACAGGGTCTGAACACACACACAGGGTCTGAACACACACACACAGGGTCTGAACACACACAAAGGGTCTGAACACACACACACAGGGTCTGAACACAGACACGCAGGGTCTGAACACACACACCCACACATGGTCTGAACACACATACAGGGTCTGAACACACACACAGGGTCTGAACAAACACACGGTCTGAACACACACACAGGGTCTGAACACACACACATGGTCTGAACGCACACACACACACAGGGTCTGAACACACACACAAGGGGTCTGAACACACACACAAAGGGTCTGAACACACACACAAACGGTCTGAACACAAACACACAGGGTCTGAACACACACAGGGTCTGAACACACACACATGGCCTGAACGCACACACACACACAGGGTGTGAACGCACACACAGGGTCTGAACACACACACAGGGTCTGAGCGCACACACAGGGTCTGAAAACACACACACGGTCTGAACACACGCAGTCTGAACAAACACAGGGTCTGAACACACACAAAGGGTCTGAACACACACACCGGGTCTGAACACACACGGGGTCTGAACACACACACGGGTCTGAACACATACAGCCTGAAAACACACACTCTGAACACACACACAGAGGGTCTGAACACACAGGGTCTGAACACACAAAGTCTGAACACACACACACACACACACAAACACAGTCTGAATACACATTCTGAACACCCACACACATTCTAAACACACACACAGGGTCTGAACGCACACACAGAGTCTGCAGTCACATACACAGGGTCTGAACATACACACAGGGTCTGAACACACACACACTGTCTGAACACACACAGGGTCTGCACACACACACACGGTCTGAAAAAACACACACGGTCTGAACACACACAAACAGGGTCTGAACACACACGTAGGGTCGGAACACACACACCCAGGGTCTGAACACACACACAGGGTCTGAACACACACAGTCTAAACACACAGTCTGAACACACACACAGTCAGAAAACACACACACAGTCTGAACATACACTCAGTCTGAACACACACTCAGTCTGAACACACACTCAGTCTGAACACAAACACACAGGGTCTGAACACACACACAGGGTTTGAACACACACAGGTTCTGAACACACATACACAGGGTCTGAACACACAGGGTCTGAACACACAAACAGGGTCTGCACCCACGCACAGGGTCTTCACTCACATACACAGGGTCTGAACATACACAGGGTCTGAACACACACACACACTGTCTGAACACACACAGGGTCTGAACACACACACACACGGTCTGAACACTAACACAAGGTCTGAACACACACAGGGTCTGAACACACACACGATCTGAACACACACACGGTCTGAACATACACAGGGTCTGAACATACACACAGGGTCTGAACACACATACAGTCTGAACACACATACAGTCTGAACACACACACAGTGTGAAAACAACACACACACAGGGTCTGAACACACACACAGGGTCTGAACACACACACACACAGGGTCTGAACACACACACACAGGGTCTGAACACACACATACAGGGTCTGAACACACAAAAACATGGTCTGAAAACACACACACACAGGGTCTAAGCACACACACACGGTCTGAACACACACACACATGGTCTGAACACACACACGGTCTGAACACACACACACGGTCTGAACACACACAGAGTCTGAACACACACACACAGGGTCTGAACACACACACAGGGTCTGAACACACACACAGGGTCTGAACACACACAAAAAGGGTCTGAACACACACACAGGTTCTGAACACACACAAACAGGGTCTAAACACACACACAGGGTCTGAACACACACACACGGTCTGAACACACACAGAATTTGAACACACACACACAGGGTCTGAACACACACACATAGGGTCTGAATACACACACAGGGTCTGAACACATACAAAGGGTCTGAACACACACACAGTCTGAACACACACACACAGTCTAAACACACACACACACAGGGTCTGAACACACAAACACAGAGGGTCTGCACACACACAAACACAGGGTCTGAACACAGACAGGGTCTGAGCACACAAACAGGGATTGAACACACACACAGGGTCTGAACACACACAAACAGGGTCTAAACACACACACAGGGTCTGAACACACACACACGGTCTGAACACACACAGAATTTGAACACACACACAGGGTCTGAACACACACACATAGGGTCTGAATACACACACAGGGTCTGAACACACACAAAGGGTCTGAACACACACACAGTCTGAACACACACAGTCTGAACACACACACACAGTCTAAACACACACACACACAGGGTCTGAACACACAAACACAGAGGGTCTGCACACACACAAACACAGGGTCTGAACACAGACAGGGTCTGAACACACACACAGGGATTGAACACACACACAGGGTCTGAACACACACAAACAGGGTCTAAACACACACACAGGGTCTGAACACACACACACGGTCTGAACACACACAGAATTTGAACACACACACAGGGTCTGAACACACACACATAGGGTCTGAATACACACACAGGGTCTGAACACACACAAAGGGTCTGAACACACACACAGTCTGAACACACACAGTCTGAACACACACACACAGTCTAAACACACACACACACGGTCTGAACACACACACAGGGTCTGAACACACAAACACAGGGGTCTGCACACACACAAACACAGGGTCTGAACACTCACAGGGTCTGAACACTCACAGGGATTGAACACACACACAGGGTCTGAACACACACAAACAGGGTCTAAACACACACACAGGGTCTGAACACACACACACGGTCTGAACACACACACACGGTCTGAACACACACAGAATTTGAACACACACACACAGGGTCTGAACACACACACACATAGGGTCTGAATACACACACAGGGTCTGAACACATACAAAGGGTCTGAACACACACACAGTCTGAACACACACAGTCTGAACACACACACACAGTCTAAACACACACACATACAGGGTCTGAACACACACACGGTCTGAACATACACACAGGGTCTGAACACACAAACACAGAGGGTCTGCACACACACAAACACAGGGTCTGAACACACACAGGGTCTGAACACACACACAGGGATTGAACACACACACAGGGTCTGAACACACACACAGGGTCTCAACACACACACACAGTCTGAACGCATACGGTCTGAACACACACAGTCTGAACACACACAGTCTGAACACACACAGTCTGAACACACACACATTGTAAACACATACACAGGGTCTGAACACACAAACACGCAGGGTCTGCACACACACAAACACAGGGTCTGAACACACACACACAGGGTCTGAACACACACACAGTCTGAACACAAAGAGTCTGAACACACAGGGTCTGAACACACACACAGGGTCTGCACACACACACACAGTCGGAACACACACACAATCTGAACACACACATTCTAAACACACACATTCTAAACACACACAGGGTCTGAACACACAAACACACGGTCTGCACACACACAAACACAGGGTCTGAACACACACAGGTTCTGAACACACACACACAGGGTTTGAAAACACACACACAAGGTCTGAACACACACAGGGTCTGAACACACACATACAGTCTGAACACACACACAGTCTGAACACACAGACAGTCTGAACACACACACACAGTCTGAACACACACAGACAGTCTGAAAACACACACACAGTCTGAACACACACACAGTATGAACACACACAGTTTGAACACACAGGGTCTGCACACACACACACACACACAGGGTCTGAACACCCACACAGGGTCTGAACACACACACGCAGGGTCTGAACACACACACGCAGGGTCTGAACACACACACGCAGGGTCTGAACACACAAACAGGATCTGAAAACACACACAGGGTCTGAAATCACACACACAGGGTCTGAAAACACACACACAGGGTCTGAACACACACACAGGGTCTGCACACACACACACACAGGCGGAACACACACAATCTGAACACACACATTCTAAACACACACACAGCATCTGAACACACAAACACACAGGGTCTGCACACACACAAACACAGGGTCTGAACACACACAGGATCTGAACACACACACACAGGGTTTAAACACACACACAAGGTCTGAACACACACAGCGTCTGAACACACACATACAGTCTGAACACAAACACAGTCTGAACACACACACAGTCTGAACACACAGACAGTCTGAACACACACACACAGTATGAACACACACACAGTATGAACACACACACAGTATGAACACACACACAGTCTGAACACACACACAGTATGAACACACACGGTCTGAACACACACAGACTGAAGACACAGGGTCTGCACACACACACACAGCGTCTGAACACACACACGCAGGGTCTGAACACACACACGCAGGGTCTGAACACACACACGCAGGGTCTGAAAACACACACAGGGTCTGAAAACACACACAGGGTCTGAACACACACACAGGGTCTCCACACACACACAGTGTCTGAACACACACTCACAGGGTCTGAACACATGCACACTGTCTGAACACACACACACGGTCTCAACAAACACACACGGTCTCAACAAACACACACGGTCTCAACACACACACAGGGTCTGAACACACACACAGGGTCTGAACACACACACAGGGTCTGAACACACACACACACAGGGTCTGAACACAAACACCCACAGGGTCTGAACACACACACACGGTCTGAACACACACACACGGTCTGAACACACACACACACAGTCTGAACACACACAGGGTCTGAACACACACACAGGGTCTGAAAACACACAAACAGTCTGAACACACACACACACAGTCTGAACACACACACACAGTCTGAACACACACACAGTCTGAACACACACACACAGGGTCTGAACACACCCACAAGGTCTGAACACACACACAGGGTCTGAACACACACACACACACACACACAGGGTCTGAGCGAACACACACAGGGTCTGAACACAAAAACACACAGGGTCTGAACACAAAAACACACAGGGTTTGAACACACTCACAGGGTCTGAACACACACAGGGTCTGAACACACACAGACGGTGTGAACACACACAAAGGGTCTGAACAAACACAAAGGGTCTGAGCACACACACACAGGGTCTGAAAACACACACACCAGGTTTGAACACACACAGGGTCTAAACACACACAGACAGTCTGAACACACACAGTCTGAACACACACAAACACTCTGAACACACACACAGGGTCTGAACACACACACAGGGTCTGAACACGCAGACACTGGGTCTGAACACACACAGGGTCTGAACACACACAGTCTGAAAGCACACAGTCTGAACAAACACAAACAGTCTGAAAACACACACACAGTCTGAACACACACGGTCTGAACACACACACACGGTCTGAACACACACAGAATTTGAACACACACACACAGGGTCTGAACACACACACACATAGGGTCTGAATACACACACAGGGTCTGAACACATACAAAGGGTCTGAACACACACACAGTCTGAACACACACAGTCTGAACACACACACACAGTCTAAACACACACACATACAGGGTCTGAACACACACACGGTCTGAACATACACACAGGGTCTGAACACACAAACACAGAGGGTCTGCACACACACAAACACAGGGTCTGAACACACACAGAGTCTGAACACACACACAGGGATTGAACACACACACAGGGTCTGAACACACACACAGGGTCTCAACACACAAACAGTCTGAACGCATACGGTCTGAACACACACACAGTCTGAACACACACAGTCTGAACACACACACATTGTAAACACACACACAGGGTCTGAACACACAAACACGCAGGGTCTGCACACACACAAACACAGGGTCTGAACACACACACACAGGGTCTGAACACACACACAGTCTGAACACAAAGAGTCTGAACACACAGGGTCTGAACACACAGGGTCTGAACACACACACAGGGTCTGCACACACACACACAGTCGGAACACACACACAATCTGAACACACACATTCTAAACACACACAGGATCTGAACACACAAACACACGGTCTGCACACACACAAACACAGGGTCTGAACACACACAGGTTCTGAACACACACACACAGGGTTTGAAAACACACACACAAGGTCTGAACACACACAGGGTCTGAACACACACATACAGTCTGAACACACACACAGTCTGAACACACAGACAGTCTGAACACACAGACAGTCTGAACACACACACACAGTCTGAACACACACAGACAGTCTGAACACACACACACAGTCTGAACACACACACAGTATGAACACACACAGTTTGAACACACAGGGTCTGCACACACACACACACACACACAGGGTCTGAACACCCACACAGGGTCTGAACACACACACGCAGGGTCTGAACACACACACGCAGGGTCTGAACACACAAACAGGATCTGAAAACACACACAGGGTCTGAAATCACACACACAGGGTCTGAAAACACACACACAGGGTCTGAACACACACACACAAGGTCTGAACACACACACAGTCTGAACACACACACATTCTAAACACACACACAGGGTCTGAACACACAAACACGCAGGGTCTGCACACACACACACAGGGTCTGAACACACACAGGGTCTGAACACACACACAGGGTCTGAACACACACACAATCTGAACACACATAGTCTGAACACACACAGTCTGAACACAAAGGGTCTGAACACACAGGGTCTGAACACACACACAGGGTCTGCACACACACACACACAGGCGGAACACACACACAATCTGAACACACACATTGTAAACACACACACAGCATCTGAACACACAAACACACAGGGTCTGCACACACACAAACACAGGGTCTGAACACACACAGGATCTGAACACACACACACACAGGGTTTGAACACACACACAAGGTCTGAACACACACAGCGTCTGAACACACACATACAGTCTGAACACACACACAGTCTGAACACACAGACAGTCTGAACACACAGACAGTCTGAACATACACACACAGTATGAACACACACACAGTATGAACACACACACAGTCTGAACACACACACAGTCTGAACACACACGGTCTGAACACACACAGACTGAAGACACAGGGTCTGCACACACACACACAGAGTCTGAACACCCGCTCAGGGTCTGAACACACACACGCAGGGTCTGAACACACACACGCAGGGTCTGAACACACACACGCAGGGTCTGAAAACACACACAGGGTCTGAAAACACACACACACAGGGTCTGAACACACACACAGGGTCTCAACACACACACACAGGGTCTGAACACACACACACAGGGTCTGAACACACACACAGTCTGTCCAGACACACACAGGGCCTGAACACACGAAGGGTCTGAACTCACGCAGGGTCTGAACACACGCAGGGTCTGAACACACGCACAGTCTGAACATAGACAGTCTGAACACACACACAGTCTAAACACACACACACGGTCTGAACACACACACAGGGTCTGAACACACACACAGTGTCTCCACACACACACAGTGTCTGAACACACACTCACAGGGTCTGAACACACGCACACTGTCTGAACACACACACACGGTCTCAACACACACACACGGTCTCAACAAACACACACGGTCTCAACAAACACACACGGTCTCAACACACACACAGGGTCTGAACACACACACAGGGTCTGAACACACACAGGGTCTGAACACACACACACAGGGTCTGAACACAAACACCCACAGGGTCTGAACACACACACACGGTCTGAACACACACACACGGTCTGAACACACACAGGGTCTGAACACACACACAGGGTCTGAAAACACACAAACAGTCTGAACACACACACAGTCTGAACACACACACACAGTCTGAACACACACACAGTCTGAACACACACACACAGGGTCTGAACACACCCACAGGGTCTGAACACACACACAGGGTCTGAACACACACACACACAGGGTCTGAGCAAACACACACAGGGTCTGAACACAAAAACACACAGGGTCTGAACACAAAAACACACAGGGTTTGAACACACTCACAGGGTCTGAACACACACAGGGTCTGAACACACACAGACGGTGTGAACACACACAAAGGGTCTGAACAAACACACACAGGGTCTGAAAACACACACACCAGGTTTGAACACACACAGGGTCTAAACACACAGACAGTCTGAACACACACAGTCTGAACACACACACAGGGTCTGAACACACACACAGGGTCTGAACACACACACAGGGTCTGAACACGCAGACACTGGGTCTGAACACACACAGGGTCTGAACACACACAGTCTGAAAGCACACAGTCTGAACAAACACAAACAGTCTGAAAACACACACACAGTCTGAACACACACAGTCTGAACACACACACAGTCTGAACACACACACAGGGTCTGAACACACACAGAGGGTCTGAACTCACACAGAGGGTCTGAACACACACACACGGTCTGAACACACACAGGGTCTGAACACACACACACAGTCTGAACACACACAAACAGTCTGAACACACACAAACAGTCTGAACACACACAGTCTGAACACAAACACACAGTGTCTGAACACACACACAGGGTCTGAACACACACACACAGGGTCTGAACACACACACACACAGGGTCTGAACACAAAAACACACAGGGTCTGAACAAAAACACACAAGGTCTGAACACACACACCGGGTCTGAGCACACACAGGGTCTGAACATACACAGATGGTCTGAACACACACAGATGGTCTGAACACACACAAAGGGTCTGAACACACACAAAGGGTCTGAACACACACACACAGGGTCTGATCACACACACAGGGTCTGAACACACACACAGTCTGAACACACACACAGTCTGAACACACACACACAAGGTCTGAACACACACACACAGGGTCTGAACACAAAAACACAGACGGTCTGAACACACACAAAGGGTCTGAACACACACAAAGGGTCTGAACACACACACAGGGTCTGAACACAGACACGCAGGGTCTGAACACACACACCCACACACGGTCTGAACACACACACACAGGGTCTGAACACACACACAGGGTCTGAACACACACAGGGTCTGAACACACACACAGGGTTGAACACACACAGGGTCTGAGCACACACACATGGTCTGAACGCACACACACACACAGGGTCTGAACACACACACACAAAGGGTCTGAACACACACACAAGCGGTCTGAACACAAACACACAGGGTGTGAACGCACACACACAGGGTCTGAACACACACACAGGGTCTGAACACACACACAGGGTCTGAGCACACACACAGGGTCTGAGCACACACACAGGGTCTGAAAACACACACACAGTCTGAACACACGCAGTCTGAACACACACAGGGTCTGAACACACACAAAGGGTCTGAACACACACGGGGTCTGAACACACACAGAGGGTCTGAACACACACACAGCCTGAAAACACACACTCTGAACCCACACACAGAGGGTCTGAACACACACAGTCTGAACACACACACAAACAAAGTCTGAATACACAGTCTGAACACCCGCACACATTCTAAACATACACACAGGGTCTGAACACACACAGGGTCTGCACTCACATACACAGGGTCTGAACATACACACAGGGTCTGAACACACACACACTGTCTGAACACACACAGGGTCTGCACACACACACACACACACAGGGTCTGAACACACACACACGGTCTGAAAAAACACACGCGGTCTGAACACACACAGGGTCTGAACACACACAAACAGGGTCTGAACACACACATAGGGTCTGAACACACACACCCAGGGTCTGAACACACACACCCAGGGTCTGAACACACACACAGGGTCTGAACACACACAGACTAAACACACACACAGTCTGAAAACACACACACAGTCTGAACACACACTCAGTCTGAACACAAACACACAGGGTCTGAACACACACACAGGGTCTGAACACACACACACAGGTTCTGAACACACATACACAGAGTCTGAACACACAGGGTCTGAACACACAAACAGGGTCTGCACTGACACCCAGGTCTGCACTCACATACACAGGGTCTGAACATACACAGGGTCTGAACACACACACACTGTCTGAACACACACACACAGGGTCTGAACACACACACACGGTCTGAACACACACAGGGTCTGAACACACACACAAGGTCTGAACACACACAGGGTCTGAACACACACACACACGATCTGAACACACACACACAGTCTGAACACACACACAGGGTCTAAACACACACACACGGTCTGAACACACACACACATGGTCTGAACACACACACACGGTCTGAACACACACACACGGTCTGAACACACACAGAGTCTGAACACACACAGAGTCTGAACACACACAGAGTCTGAACACACACACACAGTGTCTGAACACACACAAAGGGTCTGAACACACACACAGGGTCTGGACACACACAAAAAGGGTCTGAACACACACACAGGGTCTGAACACACACACACAGGGTCTGAACACACACAAACAGGGTCTAAACACACACACAGGGTCTGAAAGCACACACACGGTCTGAACACACACACGGTCTGAACACACACAGAATTTGAACACACACACACACAGTGTCTGAACGCACACACATAGGGTCTGAACACACACACAGTCTGAACACACATACACAGTCTAAACACACACATATTCTATACACACACACACACGGTCTGAACACACACACAGGGTCTGAACACACAAACACAGAGTGTCTGCACACACACAAACACAGGGTCTGAACACACACAGGGTCTCAACACACACACACAGTCTGAACTCACACGGTCTGAACACACACACAGTCTGAACACACACAGTCTGAACACACACACATTCTAAACACACACACAGGGTCTGAACACACAAACACGCAGGGTCTGCACACACACAAACACAGGGTCTGAACACACACAGGGTCTGAACACACACACACAGGGTCTGAACACACACACAATCTGAACACACATAGTCTGAACACACACAGTCTGAACACAAAGGGTCTGAACACACAGGGTCTGAACACACACACAGGGTCTGCACACACACACACAGACAGTCGGAACACACACACAATCTGAACACACACATTCTAAACACACACACAGGGTCTGAACACACAAACATACAGGGTCTGCACACACACAAATACAGGTTCTGAACACACACAGGATCTGAACACACACACACAGGGTTTGAACACACACACACAAGGTCTGAACACACACACACAGTCTGAACAGACACACAGTCTGAACACACACACAGTATGAACACACAGAGAGTGTGAACACACACACACAGTCTGAACACACATACAGTCTGAACACACACGCAGTATGAACACACACAGTTTGAACACACACGGTCTGAACACACACGGTCTGAACACACACACTCTGAACAAACAGGGTCTGCACACACACACACACACAGAGTCTGAACACCCACACAGGGTCTGAACACAGACACGCAGGGTCTTAACACACACACGCAGGGTCTGAACACACACACGCAGGGTCTGAACACACACACGCAGGGTCTGAACACACACACGCAGGGTCTGAAAACACACACAGGGTCTGAAAAAACTCACACGGTCTGAACACACACAGGGTGTGAACACACACAAACAGGGTGTGAACACACACAAACAGGGTCTAAACACACACACAGGGTCTGAAAGCACACACACGGTCTGAACACACACAGAATTTGAACACACACACACAGTGTCTGAACGCACACACATAGGGTCTGAATACACACACAGGGTCTGAACACACACACAGTCTGAACACACACACAGTCTAAACACACACATATTCTATACACACACACACACGGTCTGAACACACACACAGGGTCTGAACACACACAGGGTCTGAACACACACACAGGGTCTCAACACACACACACAGTCTGAACTCACACGGTCTGAACACACACACAGTCTGAACACACACAGTCTGAACACACACACACAGTCAGAAAACACACACACAGTCTGAACACACACTCAGTCTGAACACAAACACACAGGGTCTGAACACACACACACAGGGTCTGAACACACAGGGTCTGAACACAAAACAGGGTCTGCACTGACACACAGGGTCTGCACTCACATACACAGGGTCTGAACATACACAGGGTCTGAACACACACACACTGTCTGAACACACACACACAGGGTCTGAACACACACACACAGGGTCTGAACACACACACACACAGGGTCTGAACACAAAAACACACAGGGTCTGAACAAAAACACACCGGGTCTGAGCACACACAGGGTCTGAACATACACAGATGGTCTGAACACACACAGATGGTCTGAACACACACAAATGGTCTGAACACACACAGATGGTCTGAACACACACAAATGGTCTGAACACACACACACAGGGTCTGATCACACACACAGGGTCTGAACACACACACAGTCTGAACACACACACAGTCTGAACACACACACACAAGGTCTGAACACACACACACACACAGGGTCTGAACACAAAAACACAGACGGTCTGAACACACACAAAGGGTCTGAACACACACAAAGGGTCTGAACACACACACAGGGTCTGAACACAGACACACAGGGTCTGAACACAGACACACAGGGTCTGAACACACACACCCACACACGGTCTGAACACACACACACAGGGTCTGAACACACACACAGGGTCTGAACACACACAGGGTCTGAACACACACACAGGGTTGAACACACACAGGGTCTGAGCACACACACATGGTCTGAACGCACACACACACACAGGGTCTGAACACACACACACAAAGGGTCTGAACACACACACAAGCGGTCTGAACACAAACACACAGGGTGTGAACGCACACACACAGGGTCTGAACACACACACAGGGTCTGAACACACACACAGGGTCTGAGCACACACACAGGGTCTGAGCACACACACAGGGTCTGAAAACACACACATAGTCTGAACACACGCAGTCTGAACACACACAGGGTCTGAACACACACAAAGGGTCTGAACACACACGGGGTCTGAACACACACAGAGGGTCTGAACACACACACAGCCTGAAAACACACACTCTGAACCCACACACAGAGGGTCTGAACACACAGGGTCTGAACACACACAGTCTGAACACACACACAAACAAAGTCTGAATACACAGTCTGAACACCCACACACATTCTAAACATACACACAGGGTCTGAACACACACAGGGTCTGCACTCACATACACAGCGTCTGAACATACACACAGGGTCTGAACACACACACACTGTCTGAACACACACAGGGTCTGCACACACACACACACACACAGGGTCTGAACACACACACACGGTCTGAAAAAACACACACGGTCTGAACACACACAGGGTCTGAACACACACAGGGTCTGAACACACACAAACAGGGTCTGAATACACACATAGGGTCTGAACACACACACCCAGGGTCTGAACACACACACAGGGTCTGAACACACACAGTCTGAAAACACACACACAGTCTGAACACAAACACACAGGGTCTGAACACACACACAGGGTCTGAACACACACACACAGGTTCTGAACACACATACACAGAGTCTGAACACACAGGGTCTGAACACACAAACAGGGTCTGCACTGACACACAGGGTCTGCACTCACATACACAGGGTCTGAACATACACAGGGTCTGAACACACACACACTGTCTGAACACACACACACAGGGTCTGAACACACACACACACGGTCTGAACACACACAGGGTCTGAACACACACACAAGTTCTGAACACACACAGGGTCTGAACACACACACACACGATCTGAACACACACACAGGGTCTAAACACACACACACGGTCTGAACACACACACACATGGTCTGAACACACACACACGGTCTGAACACACACACACGGTCTGAACACACACAGAGTCTGAACACACACAGAGTCTGAACACACACACACAGTGTCTGAACACACACAAAGGGTCTGAACACACACACAGGGTCTGGACACACACAAAAAGGGTCTGAACACACACACAGGGTCTCAACAAACACACACGGTTTCAACAAACACACACGGTTTCAACAAACACACACGGTTTCAACAAACACACACGGTCTCAACACACACACAGGGTCTGAACACACACACAGGACATGAACACACACACAGGGTCTGAACACACCCACCCACAGGGTCTGAACACACCCACCCACAGGGTCTGAACACACACAGGGTCTGAACACACGCACACGGTCTGAACACACACACACGGTCTCAACAAACACACACGGTTTCAACAAACACACACGGTTTCAACAAACACACACGGTCTCAACACACACACAGGGTCTGAACACACACACAGGACATGAACACACACACAGGGTCTGAACACACACACACAGGGTCTGAACACACCCACCCACAGGGTCTGAACACAGACACACGGTCTCAACACACACACAGGGTCTGAACACACACACAGGTTCTGAACACACACACAGGTTCTGAACACACACACACGGTCTGAACACACACACACGGTCTGAACACACACAGGGTCTGAACACACACACAGGGTCTGAACACACACAAACAGTCTGAACACACACACAGTCTGAACACACACACAGTCTGAACACACACACAGTCTGAACACACACACACACACGGTCTGAACACACCCACAGGGTCTGAACACACACACACACACACACAGGGTCTGAACACACACACACAGGGTCTGAACACAAAAACACACAGGGTCTGAGCACAAAAACACAGGGTCTGAACACACACACAGGGTTTGAACACACACACATGGTCTGAACGCACACACACAGGGTCTGAACATACACAGGGTCTGAATACACACACAAAGGGTCTGAACACACACACAAACAGTCTGAACACAAACACACAGGGTGTGAACGCACGCACACAGGGAGTGAACGCACACACACAGGGTCTGAACTAGAGATGAGCGTTGTTCTACTCGAACTGTTCGCCAATCTCAAATTCGAGCTGTTTTGGGCGGTGTTCGAGCCGTTCGGCGAACACGAACAATTTGAGAAAAATTCGGCTGTTCGAGGTTATGTTCGATAACTGTTCGTGCACCAAAATCATAACTGGATTTTTTCTCAGTAATGATGAAAATTAATGTTAATACGCAGTTTGAGTGTACAGCGGGGTGGGGGGAGGGGCAGGGGATAGATCTCTGCAGGAACAATGAAGATCTCCATTTTTTTTTCTCTTTCCCGCATTTACAGTGGGGAGGTGCAATCTGTCAGCCTATCAGCAGCGCACACACGGAGCGAAGTGCTTTTTTTCACACAAGCAAGGGCATGTGTCATTGGCAGTGTATGTCACATGTCCTTGCCCTATAAGACCAAGCCATTTTCCCCGTCGCCACAATTTTCTCACTGCTGCAGCTGCGTGTTAGACGGCACCGCTGTTGCTGTGTGCGCTATACCTTGTTAATTTCAAGCCAATTTTCGCACAAATATACAGATAGCTTGGGAGTAGGGAATAGTTGTGATTGCAGTCCTTTTAAGGACTAGGTTACAGCATTTCCTACGACTTTTATCAGGCAGGTCTGTGCTCTTAAATAGATAGGTTGTGGGAGTAAAGACTAATTGTAATTGGAGTCCTTTTCAGGACTAGGTTACATCAGTTCCTATCAGTTTTTGCCAGGCAGGTCTGTGCCAGTGCTGTGCAAGTTTTTTTCACAGCATTTGGCTGAATCTAGCAAAGCTAATCCTTTTTGGCCTATTGCAGAGTGTGTTAGTCAGTGGAGTAACCTATCTGTGTTGCAAGATATACCACCTGTGTATAGAATACCAATTTTTTTACTGCACCTAGTGAAGTAAAATCTTTTGGGCATAGCATCATTCTATTAGTCCATCTATACTGACCTCCATCAGGTTGCAAACTGAATCTAATTTTTTTCTGCATCTAGCTCTGAAAAAATATTTGGCCTTCTAGCAGTGTGTGGGACTTGTTCTATTAGTCCACCTATACTGACCTCCATCAGGTTGCAAACTGAATATATTTTTTTCTGCATCTACCTCTGAAAAAATATTGGGCTTCTAGCTGTGTGTGGGACTTGTTGTATTAGTCCATCTATACTGACCTCCATCAGGTTGCAAACTGAATATATTTTTTTCTGCATCTACCTCTGAAAAAATATTGGGCTTCTAGCTGTGTGTGGGTCTTGTTCTATTAATCCATCTATACAGACCTCCATCAGGTTGCAAACTGAATATATTTTTTTTCTGCATCTAGCTCTGAAAAAATATTTGGCCTTCTAGTAGTGTGTGGGACTTTCTCTGTTAGTCCATCTATACTGACCTCCATCAGGTTGCAAACTGAATATATTTTTTTCTGCATCTACCTCTGAAAAAATATTGGGCTTGTAGCTGTGTGTGGGTCTTGTTCTATTAATCCATCTATACTGACCTCCATCAGGTTGCAAACTGAATATAATTTTTTTCTGCATCTAGCTCTGAAAAAATATTTGGCCTTCTAGTAGTGTGTCGGACTTTCTCTATTAGTCCATCTATACTGACCTCCATCAGGTTGCAAATTAAAAATAATTTTTATCTGCATCTACAGTACCTCTGAAAAAATATTTGGGCTTCTAGCTGTGTGTGGGACTTGTTCTATTAGTCCATCTATACTGACCTCCATCAGGTTGCAAACTGAATATATTTTTTTCTGCATCTACCTCTGAAAAAATATTGGGCTTCTAGCTGTGTGTGGGTCTTGTTCTATTAATCCATCTATACTGACCTCCATCAGGTTGCAAATTGAATATAATTTTTTTCTGCATCTAGCTCTGAAAAAATATTTGGCCTTCTAGTAGTGTGTCGGACTTTCTCTATTAGTCCATCTATACTGACCTCCATCAGGTTGCAAATTAAAAATAATTTTTATCTGCATCTACAGTACCTCTGAAAAAATATTTGGGCTTCTAGCTGTGTGTGGGACTTGTTGTATTAGTCCATCTATACTGACCTCCATCAGGTTGCAAACTGAATATATTTTTTTCTGCATCTACCTCTGAAAAAATATTGGGCTTCTAGCTGTGTGTGGGTCTTGTTCTATTAATCCATCTATACAGACCTCCATCAGGTTGCAAACTGAATATAATTTTTTTCTGCATCTACCTCTGAAAAAATATTGGGCTTCTAGCTGTGTGTGGGACTTGTTGTATTAGTCCATCTATACTGACCTCCATCAGGTTGCAAACTGAATATATTTTTTTCTGCATCTACCTCTGAAAAAATATTGGGCTTCTAGCTGTGTGTGGGACTTGTTCTATTAATCCATCTATACAGACCTCAATCAGGTTGCAAACTGAATATATTTTTTTCTGCATCTACCTCTGAAAAAATATTGGGCTTCTAGCTGTGTGTGGGACTTGTTGTATTAGTCCATCTATACTGACCTCCATCAGGTTGCAAACTGAATATATTTTTTTCTGCATCTACCTCTGAAAAAATATTGGGCTTCTAGCTGTGTGTGGGACTTGTTGTATTAGTCCATCTATACTGACCTCCATCAGGTTGCAAATTGAATATAATTTTTTTCTGCATCTAACCCAGCCAATAGTTTTGGCCTAATACCACAGTTTGGCCACTCAGCTCTGCTCGGTTACCATCCATTGTTTTTTTGTGCAAACAACTCTAGAGTTGTGAATTAGTTAACCACCAAAATGAGTGGAAAAAGGCCTGCTGCTGGTGGAAAGGGGAATAGGCGTGTTGGGAAGGGGAAAAAAGGTTGTGTCCGTGGGGTAGGTGTTAAAGCAACAGTAACATCTGCAGAAGAAAGACCATCTTCCAGCCAAACTAAAATGTCTACTTCTTTTAGCGGACAATGTGATAAGATCCCTTTCTTACGGCCACGCCAATCGCTACAAATTCCAGATGAGGCACAAAAACAGCAGGTGCTTCAACGGATATCAAGTGCTCCTTTAAGTGGGCTCTCCTCCACATCAACTTCAACATCACAAATACTCCAGTCCTCAAAGGTGTCACCCAAATCGCACTTGCTTCCTCACAGCTCCCAAATCTCCAGCTGCCCGTCTGAGTATGAGGTAGAACAGATGGTTGAGTCTGCAGAGCTGTTTACTCATACTATAGCCTGGGAATCAGAGGTCGACTCCAGCGCTTCTGTGAATCCAGACGAGGAAATGATCTGCACTGATGCCCAGAATCTTTATGACTCGGATCCAGGACCAGACGCAGAAGGTTCTGACCATAATGTAGACCCTCATTCCCAAACTGTAACTCCTGTTGGTGGAGACAATGAGGAAGACGATGATAAGACTCAAATACCTGATTGGAGCGACAACTTTAGCTTTTTGTCAGGGCAGGAACAGGTTGGCTCTGAGGACGACGGGTGTGATAACACACAGGGTGATGATGATGAGGTTGGAGATCCCACTTACTGTCAACCCACAGTCAGCCAAGAGATGAGGTCAGCAGAGGAGGTGGAGGAAGATGCTAGTGACGACGAGGTCAGGTTGCGCCTTCCTGGACAGAGACGTAGTACTGGATGCACGTCAACAACTGCATCCTCAAACACAACTCTGCCTCTCACCACAAGTCATGGTGGCTCTTCAGGTCGCATGGGTGCTAAGCCTTGCATAGCCTGGGCATTTTTTCAGATCGATAAAGATGACCCAACTCGTGTTATCTGTAACATTTGTCAGCAAAAGCTAAGTAGAGGCCAAAAAATACATAGTTTGAGTACTTCATGCATGAACCGGCACATGGACATGAAGCATAAGTTGCAGTGGGAAGCTCAGTGTGCTACAATTCGGCCCAGCCGGCCGGGCCAACCACCGTCTGCCATATCTTGTGCATCCGCGGCCTCTTCATCCTCTGTGACTGGGGGGACAGCAGTCACACCTGTTTTGGGGCGCAGACCTGCCACCTCTTTACCCGCAACAGCCAGCGTGATTGGCAGGTCATCATTTTCTTTGGAGGTGGTAACACCAGCTGGTGTTGAGCGCTGTCCGACATCGATAGCACCACCTTTGGATCAAGGCAACCTAACATGTCCGCCTGCATCTTCCTCACAGACCGGCAGTTTGCCGGGGACACCCTTATCAACCCCGTCTAAGCACAATAGCCAGCCCTCGGTCCCTCAGATGTGGACAAGTAAAAGACCATTTCCTCCTAGCCATGAGAAAGCTAAGAGGTTGAATTTCACCATCTGCAAGCTCTTGGCTACAGAAATGCTGCCTTTCCGCCTGGTGGACACAGAGGATTTTCGAGACCTTATGTCCGTCGCAGTGCCCCAGTACCAGATGCCCAGTCGGCACTACTTCTCAAAGAAAGGTGTGCCTGCGCTCCACCAGCATGTCGCACACAACATCACCGCTTCTTTGAGAAACTCTGTGTGTGACAGGGTGCATTTCACCACAGACACTTGGACGAGTAGGCATGGACAGGGGCGTTACATGTCGCTGACTGGACACTGGGTAACTATGGTGACAGCAGGACAAGGGGCTGCTGTCCAAGTCTTGCCGTCCCCACGAGTTGTGCGTCAATCCTCTTTATGTCAAAGTTCCTCCACTGCTTCTGCCTCCTCAACCTCCTCTCGGTCTTCCACCTGCACCCAAAGCCTGTCTGGTCATGCCACAAGCTTTCTAACTGCGCAGAAGGGATCCTGCACACCTCCTTACTATGCTGGCAGTAGGGCTCAACGTCATCAGGCGGTTTTTACTTTGAAATGTCTGGGAAATGTGAGTCACACAGCTGAGGAGTTGTGGTCAGCTCTGGAGAACCAATTTCATGAATGGCTGTCTCCACTGGACCTGAAACCAGGGAAGGCCGTGTGCGACAATGCTGCAAACCTGGGTGCGGCCCTTCGCCGGCGCAATGTCACACACGTGCCTTGTATGGCTCACGTGTTGAACCTGGTTGTCCAGCAATTTTTAGCCCACTATCCCAGACTAGATGGCCTTCTGCAGAGGGCACGGTCGCTGTGTGCTCACTTCCGCCGTTCGCATCCCGCAGCTCAGCGACTTACATCTCTACAGAAGTCGTTGGGCCTGCCACTTCACCGGCTAAAATGCGATGTGCCTACCCGGTGGAATTCAACTCTGCACATGTTGCAGCGACTGTGGCAGCACCGACAAGCCCTGGTGCAATACATTCTGACGTATAGCCTGGGCCAACGAGATCCAGAGGTGGGGCAAATCACGCTGGAGGAGTGGTCTCAGATCAGGGACCTATGCACCCTTCTGCACAGTTTTGAAATGGCGACGAAGATGTTTAGTGCTGATGATGCCATTATCAGCATGACTATTCCGGTGATTTACATGCTGGAGCACATGGTAAACAGAATTCGGAGTCAGGTGGTGGCACAAGAGGAGGTGGAGGAAGTAGAGGAGGAGGAGTTGTATGCGGAAGGGCTAACATCTGCAAGGTCCAGACGGTCGGCAGCACCAAGGCGGCAGGCATGTGAGGGTGGGGGAGATGGTTTTACCAGGGCGCATGGTAGCAGCCAAACTAGTGAGGAAGGTGCAGGAGCCCAGGAAGAAGTGGAGGACGAACTGATGGAAGACTCATCAGATGAGGGAGACCTTGATCACATTTCTGTTGTGCGAGGTTGGGGGGAGAGGACAGAGGAAGGAAGCATGATTGTTACCTCGCCACCAACACAACAGGGACTTGGTGCTCCTGGATGCGCAACACACATGAGTGCCTTCTTGCTGCACTACCTGCAACATGACCCTCGAATTGTGAGAATTAGAAATAATCCTGACTACTGGGTTGCCACACTGTTAGATCCCCGGTACAAAAGTAAATTTGCAGAAATTATTCCTGCCATAGAAAGGGATGCACGCATGCAGGAGTATCAGCAGAGACTGTTGCAGAATCTTACATGTGCTTTTCCACAAAACACCAGTGGTGCACGTAGTGAATCTCACAGTTCCAACTTGCCAACCGTGGGACCGTCAAGTGTTCAGCACTCAAACCGTAACAGAACCACAGTATCTGCTGGTAACATCAATTTTGCGGAATCATTTCACCACTTTTTTAGCCCATCCTTTGCAAGGCCACAGGAGACAAGAAGTCTGACACATAGTCAACGCCTAGAGACGATGGTACAGGAGTATCTCCAAGTAAACATTGAAGCCACGACTGTGTCACTGGACCCTTGCTCTTTTTGGGCTTCCAATCTGGATAAATGGCCGGAGCTAGCCACTTACGCCTTGGAGATCTTGTCATGCCCCGCAGCCAGCGTTCTGTCTGAACGTGTGTTCAGCGCTGCTGGTGGTGTGCTGACAGATAAGCGCACGCGGCTCTCCACTGATAATGTAGACAGACTCACGTTCATAAAGATAAACAAATCATGGATCCGAAACGACTTTTCTACCCCTGTGTCATCCTGGGGAGAGTAAAAGCTTGATGATTGGTTAAAATCACCCTACCAACCGTTTTAAGCTTTCAAATTACTAATCTTGTTTATCTGTATCTTGACTGGAAAATAATTTGGGCTTTGTAGCAGTGTGCAGCACTGATCCTATTAGGCCATCTATAATAAGCTCCACCAGATTTAAAATTAAAAATAATTTTTAGCTGCATCTAGCCCGGAAAATAATTTTGGGGCTCCGAGATGCGCAAGACACATAAGTGCCTTCTTGCTGCACTACCTGCAGCATGACCCTCATATTGTCAGAATTCGAAGTAATCATGACTACTGGGTTGCCACACTCTTAGATCCCCCAAACTTTTCGATCAACCTTTTCATTTTAATAAAGACCAAAAAAATGGTCATTTTTGAAATTATAAGCATTAGCAGGTTGTTAGAAACTGAAATCAAACAGTTTTCAACTCAAAACTTTATTCTAGGTGATGTTACATTTTCACATAGGACCCCTTGTTCGAAAGGAGCTTCTGAACTCTCTCGTCCATTGAATTTGTCAGGTTTTGGATGGTTTCTGCTTCAATTGTTTTGCATGAGGACAGAATACCCTCCCAGAGCTGTTGCTTAGATGTGAACTGCCTCCCGCCATCATAGACACTCCTTTTAATGATGCTCCAAAGGTTCTGAATGGGGTAGAGGTCAGGGGAGCATGGGGGTCACACCATAAGTTTGTCCCCTTTTATGCCCATATCAGCCAGAGATGCAGATGTTTTATGTGCAGCATGAGATGGTGCATTATCATGCAGAAAAATGATCTTGCTGTGAAATACACGGTTCTTCTTCTTGAACCATGGCAGGAAGTGCTGTTTGAGAAAATCCACATACATTATGGAGTTCATCTTTAGCGCCTTCAGGGATCCTAAAGGGGCCGACAATCTCTCTCCCCATGATTCCAGCCCAAAACATTACTCCACCTCCTCCTTGTTGGCGCTGTAGCCGTGTTTGCGTGGGGTGTCCATCAACCAGCCATCCTCCACTCCATCCATCTGGACCATCGAGCGCTGCACGGCACTCATCCGTGAACAAAACAGTTTTGAAATCAGTCTTCATGTAATGTTTGGCCCACTGGAGCCGTTTCTGCTTGTGTGAAGTGGATAGAGGAGGTCGACAGGATGGCGTATGCACAGCTGCAAACCTCTGAAGGACCCTGCATCTTGTTGTTCGGGGGACGTTGGAGGCACAAGCAGCTTCAAAAACTTGTCTGCTGCTATGACAAGGCTTTTTTGCCGCTGCTCTTTCAACCTGACGTAATTGCCTGTAGGAAAGAGTCCTCAATTTGCCCTTATCAGCACGCACACGTGTGTACTGTGAATCAGCTACATACTTCTTGATTGCCAAGACACTTCATCCTGATCATCGCACAATGTTGATTGTAGTCATGCCTTGACCTAAACACTCCACAATTTGTTGCTTCTCAGCAGCCGACACATCCTTTTTCTTTCCCATTTTGGCAGAAAATGTAGGCTGCTTAATAATGTGAGAGAGCCTTCTTAAGTAGTCTTGCCTTTCATTGGACACACCTGCCAAACTAATTAGCACAGGTGTCTGCAATTGCTTACAGTGATATAAAGAGCCCTGACACACATCACCATCAATGAGTTTAACTGACAAACAAACAAATTCTTCCCTTATCACTCCTAAACACTTTTTGCATAATAATTTGGAACGCAGTGTACATGTGCTTTTCCACAAAACACCAGTGGTTCACGTAGTGAATCTTACAGTTCTAACTTGCCAACCGTGGTCTGTATGGAATTGTTCAATAAAGGGCACAAAATTAAGATAACATAGATGGGAGAGGTCTCTATGAATAGGAATTCCTAAGTATTTGATACCCTGTGAGGGCCAGGCAAAGGGAAAGTTGGACTGGATGGAATCCTATATGGATTTGGGGAGGGAGACATCGAGGGCCTCAGACTTCGCTGCATTGATTTTAAAATTTTACCATGTAACAAAGTGATCTATTTCAGCCATAACAGCAGGGATGGATATATGTGATTGAGTGATATATACTAGGACATCATCAGCAAATAGAGAGCACTTGTACTCGGTGCCTCCCACCTCAATCCACCTAATATTGGGGTTATGGCGAATTGATGAGAGCAGGTGCTCCGTCACTAGGATGTATAAGAGAGGGGACAGAGGACATCCCTGCCTTGTCCCATTGGTGATTGTGAAAGGTGATGAAAATGTTCTGACGCACCCCCTGGGCCTTGGGACACCCGGAGCCGGACCCTTTTTGGTGGATGCTGGTGGTTGTAGTCTTCGTGGCGGCGACCCGGTTCCGTGGCTCAGGGCGGTCAAACCAGTGGCGGAACTATTTATGTGGTTTTGATGTTTAAATGTCCGACTACGCGACCCGTGGATTGCGGTCAAAGTGAACCGCCGCTACAGGGCAGACCGCTGAGGCTGGTGTTGTGGGTGCAGCAGAGCGTAGCATAACTCCCCACGGGAGGAGTATAGCCTCAGGGCAGTGTATGCGGAGGATGGGGGTGATGGTGCAGGGCAGCAGCAGTAACGACACGGAGTCAGTGATGCAGTCCAGGGCCTTTACTCACAGTTCTTATTATCCAGACCACGTCTGCAGGTAACGGCTGCCCACGTCGTACTGTGCTCACCAGGTGAGGGGCTCAGACAACTCCCAGATAACTTTGGAGCACTTCACAGGACCCCCTTTGTGTGTCCTTTGTCTGGCCTTTCTTACCAACCCTTCTGTCCGGCTGCCTCGGGCCTCCTCTTGGTAAACTTGGCGCCAGTTTCCCTGACCCTATGTGGTGCCTTCCTAGCGGGTGTAGCGAGGGGCTGCGCCACATAAAATGTCAGAGCCTCCGGTTTCTAGCTGAGGGTCATTTCCTGCCTCCACTAGTTCGGGGACCGGTCTCCCCCTTTGGCCTGACCCCTCCACGCAGGTGGATTCGGGCGTGCGGTGGCGACTCGCCCGTCCGCACCCCTGGGATCCCTTCATTCCTCGTTCCTGGAGCCTTCTCCGCTCCTCTTCCTTCCTTCTCCCTCTTCCAGGCCTGGGCCTCTGTTACTAGGCCCGCCTCCGGAGCAGAGCTCATGCAGAGCCCCTGCTCCCTGTCACTTCTGCTCAGACTTCTCTGCACTGAACTAAGATGGTGCCCACCTTTTATACTCCCTTCTCAATGCACCCAGGAACTGCTTCCTCCCTGCTCCTGCACTACAGGGTTCCCCTTCCTCAGTGTTCCCTCCCCCCACTCCAGCCAGGGACAGGGACTGTCGTGCCCATCTCAGGGGCATATTGGTCGCCCTGCCCCACGGCAATGTGGTGTAATGCATGCAGGTGTCGGGTCCTGATCCACACTCCATCCTTACCTGAGAGTGAGATATCACACCTCTGGGTGAGGTGCAATACGTCTGTAGCAACCGAGCCCTCAGGGTGCTACAGTTCCATTTATCTTCAGCCTAGGTGACGTATTGCGATACAGGGCCGTGATTTTGGCTATAAAAGGGTCCCCTAGACCCCTACCCCAAGCTTTTTAAGAGAATCATATATGGCGTGCCAGGAGACTCTATGGAATGCTTTCTCAGCATCCAACGAGAGTATCTAATTACAAATTTTTAACTGCATCTAGCCCAGGAAATACTTTGTGCCTAGTAGCAGTGTCTGCTAGTCAGCGGATTATCCCGGCTGTTAAGCAAGCTACACCACCTGTAGTTTAGACACTTAATTTTTTCAAAGGAAATGCTTCGGGACCATGGGATACTTAGTGAAGAGCATCAGGAGGCACCCCAAGGCATAGGGGCTGGGACTGGCAGTAGGATGCCTTGCGGTGGACAGCCGAGCTCGATCCTTATAAAAGCTTTTTAACTGCAGCAGCTTTAGTGGACGCTACTGGAGCTGGAATTACCGCGGCTGCTGGCATGAGACTTGCCCTCCAATAGATCCTTGTAAATGGATTTAAAGTGTATTCATTCAAATTAGAGAGACAATTTAAATTAAAAAGCTTAGAGCTGCCTCCACCACAGGGGGGCTCGCTCGACCCACCAGCGGACAGGCACCAGTATTGGGAGAGGGGGGCTGGCCGTCAGGGTTCACCGCGGCTCTGGCACAAACCCGGCGACACGGAGGTGGCACGGGCAGGAGCGGACTGGCCGTGTCGGCTTCTCACTTTTTGGATTTTAGAAGGGCATGACATGCCTATATCTGTGTCTCCCCCTCCTTTTACTCCTCCACCTCTTTTATTTTCACATGACTATATGTAATTGTCACTTTTCCATGTGTTAGTTATGTCTTCTGAGCAGTTTGTCAGCTTTTGGACACCTTTGAAGGTGTTTTCTATGTGTTTCTATGTGTTTTTGTTTGCCTGCCATTAGTTTTAACGGTGTTCGAAGGTGTTCGACGAACAGTTCGACGAACAGTTCGGCGAACACACGGGTGTTCGACGAACCGAACCGAACTCGAACACTACGGGGGTGGCTCAACACTAGTCTGAACACACACACATGGTCTGAACACACACACATGGTCTGAACACACACACAGGGTCTGAAAACACACACACAGTCTGAACACACGCAGTCTGAACACACACAAAGGGTCTGAACACACACAGGGTCTGAACACACTCGGGGTCTGAACACACACACAGCCTGAAAGCACGCACTCTGAACACACACACAGAGGGTCTGAACACACAGGGTCTGAACACACACAGTCTGAACACACACACACACAAACACAGTCGGAATACACAGTCTGAACACCCACACACATTCTAAACACACACACAGGGTCTGAACACACACAGGGTCTGCACTCACACACAGGGTCTGCACTCACATACACAGGGTCTGCACTCACATACACAGGGTCTGAACATACACACAGGGTTTGAACTCACACACACTGTCTGAACATACACAGGGTCTGCACACACACACACACACACAGGGTCGGAACACACACACACCGTCTGAAAAAACACACGGTCTGAACACACACAGGGTCTGAACACACACAAACAGGGTCTGAACACACACTTAGGGTCTGAACACACACACCCAGGGTCTGAACACACACTCAGGGTCTGAACACACACAGTCTAAACACACAGTCTGAAAACACACTCAGTCTGAACACAAACACACAGGGTCTGAACACACACACAGGGTCTGAACGCACAAACAGGGTCTGCACTCACACACAGGGTCTGCACTCACATACACAGGGTCTGAACACACACACACACACACTGTCTGAACACACACACACAGGGTCTGAAAACACACAGGGTCTGAACACACACACTAGGTCTGAACACACACAGGGTCTGAACACACACACACACACGGTCTGAACATACACAGGGTCTGAACACAAACACAGGGTCTGAGCACACACAGGGTCTGAACACACATACAGTCTGAGCACACACACACGGTCTGTACACACACAGTCTTTAAACACACACACAGGGTCTGAACACACACAGGGTATGAACACACACACACAGGGTCTGAACAAATACACAGGGTCTGAACACATACACACAGGGTCTGAACACACACACACAGGGTCTGAACACACACACAGTGTCTGAACACACAAAAACATGGTCTGAACACACACACAGTCTGAACACACACACAGGGTCTAAACTCACACACACGGTCTGAACACACACACACACGGTCTGAACACACACACGGTCTGAACACACACAGAGTCTGAACACACACACACAGGGTCTGAACACACACAAAGGGTCTGAACACACAAACAGGGTCTGAACACACACAAAAAGGGTCTAAACACGCACACAGGGTCTGAACACACACACAGGGTCTGAACACACACAAACAGGGTCTAAACACACACAGGGTCTGAACACACACACACCGTCTGAACACACACAGAATTTGAACACACACACTGGGTCTGAACACACACACACACAGGGTCTGAACACACACACATAGGGTCTGAATACACACACAGGGTCTGAACACACACAGTCTGAACACACACACACAGTCTAAACACACACAGGGTCTGAACACACACACAGGGTCTGAACACACAAACACAGAGGGTCTGCACACACACAAACACAGGGTCTGAACACACACAGGGTCTGAACACACACACAGGGATTGAACACACACACAGGGTCTGAACACACACGCACAGTTTGAACGCACACGGTCTGAACACACACACAGTCTGAACACACACAGTCTGAACACACACATTCTAAACACACACACAGGGTCTGAACACACACACAATCTGAACACAGATAGTCTGAACACACACAGTCTGAACACAAAGGGTCTGAACACACACACACAGTCGGAACACACACACAGTCTGAACACACACATTCTAAACACACACACAGGGTCTGAACACACAGGGTCTGCACACACACAAACACAGGGTCTGAACACACACAGGATCTGAACACACACACACAGGGTTTGAACACACACACACAAGGTCTGAACACACACAGGGCCTGAACACACACATACAGTCTGAACACACACACAGTCTGAACACACACACAGTCTGAACACACAGACAGTCTGAACACACACACAGTCTGAACACACACACAGTTTGAACACACACACAGTATGAACACACAGGGTCTGCACACACACACACACACACAGGGTCTGAACACCCACACAGGGTCTGAACACACTCGGAGGGTCTGAACACACACACACGCAGGGTCTGAACACACACAGGCAGGGTCTGAAAACACACACAGGATCTGAAAACACACACACAGGGTCTGAAAACACACACACAGGGTCTGAACACACACACACAAGGTCTGAACACACACTCAGGGTCTCAACACACTCACACAGGGTCTGAACACACACACAGGGTCTGAACACACACACACACAGGGTCTGAACACACACACAGTCTGTACAGACACACACAGGGCCTGAACACACGCAGGGTCTGAACACACGCACAGTCTGAACATAGACAGTCTGAACACACACACACAGTCTGAACATAAACACAGTCTAAACACACACACACAGGGTATGAACACACACACAGTGTCTCCACACACACAGTGTCTGAACACACACTCACAGGGTCTGAACACACGCACACGGTCTGAACACACACACACGGTCTCAACAAACACACACGGTTTCAACAAACACACACGGTCTAAACACACACACAGGGTCTGAACACACACACACAGGACATGAACACACACACAGGACATGAACACACACACAGGGTCTGAACACACACACACAGGGTCTGAACACACACACACACAGGGTCTGAACACAGACACACGGTCTCAACACACACACAGGGTCTGAACACACACACAGGGTCTGAACACACACACACGGTCTGAACACACACACACATAGTCTGAACACACACACACATAGTCTGAACACACACCGGGTCTGAACACACACACAGGGTCTGAACACACACAAGCAGTCTGAACACACACACAGTCTGAACACACACACACACACACAGGGTCTGAACACACCTACAGGGTCTGAACACACACACACACACAGGGTCTGAACACACACACACAGGGTCTGAACACAAAAACACACAGGGTCTGAGCACAAAAACACAGGGTCGGAACACACACACAGGGTCTGAACACACACAGGGTCTGAACACACACAGACGGTCTGAACACACACAAAGGGTCTGAACAAACACAAAGGGTCTGAGCACACACACAGAGTCTGAACACACACACACAAGGTTTGAACACACACAGGGTCTGAACACACACACAGTCTGAACACACACAGTCTGAACACACAAAAACACTCTGAACACACACACAGGGTCTGAACACACACACAGGGTCTGAACACACAGACACTGGGTCTGAACACACACAGGGTCTTAACACACACACACAGTCTGAAAACACACAGTCTGAACAAACACAAACAGTCTGAACACACACACACAGTCTGAACACACACACAGGGTCTGAACATACACACAGGGTCTGAACACACACATAGGGTCTGAACACACACACACAGGGTCTGAACACACACACACAGGGTCTAAACACACCCAGGGTCTGAACACACACACACAGTCTGAACACACACAAACATTCTGAACACACACAGTCTGAACACACACAGTATCTGAACACACACACAGGGTCTGAACACACACACACAGGGTCTGAACACACACACACAGGGTCTGAACACACACACACACAGGGTCTGAACACAAAAACACACAGGGTCGAAACAAAAACACACAGGGTCTGAACACACACAGGGTCTGAACACACACAGATGGTCTGAACACACACAAAGGGTCTGAACACACACAAAGGGTCTGAACACACACAAAGGGTCTGAACACACACACGCACAGGGTCTGAACACACACACGCAGGGTCTGATCACACACACAGTGTCTGAACACACACACAGTCTGAACACACACACACAGTCTGAACACACACAGGGTCTGAACACACACACACAGGGTCTGAACACACACACACAGGGTCTGAACACACACACACACACAGGGTCTGAACATAAAAACACAGACGGTCTGAACACAGACACGCAGAGTCTGAACACACACACCCACACACGGTCTTAACACACACACACAGTGTCTGAACACACACACAGGGTCTGAACAAACACACAGGGTCTGAACACGCACAGGGTCTGAACACGCACAGGGTCTGAACACACACACATGGTCTGAACGCACACACACACACAGGGTCTGAACACACACTCAGGGTCTGAACACACACACAAAGGGTCTGAACACACACACAAACGGTCTGAGCACAAACACACACTGTGTGTGAACGCACACACACAGGGTCTGAACACACACACAGGGTCTGAAAACACACACACAGTCTGAACACATGCAGTCTGAACACACACAGGGTCTGAACACACACAAAGGGTCTGAACACACACAAAGGGTCTGAACACACACGGGGTCTGAACACACACACTGCCTGAAAACACACACTCTGAACACACACACAGAGGGTCTGAACACACACAGTCTGAACACACACACACACAAACACAGTCTGAATACACAGTCTGAACACCCACGCACATTCTAAACACACACACAAGGTCTGAACACACACAGGGTCTGCACTCACATACACAGGGTCTGAACATACACACAGGGTCTGTACACACACACACTGTCTGAACACACACAGGGTCTGCACACACACACACACACACACAGGGTCTGAACACACACACACACGGTCTGAAAATACACACACGATCTGAACACACACAGGTTCTGAACACACACAAACATGGTCTGAACACACACATAGTGTCTGAACACACACACCCAGGGTCTGAACACACACACAGGGTCTGAAGACACACAGTCTAAACACACAGTCTGAACACACACAGTCAGAAAACACACACAGTCTGAACACACTCAGTCTGAACACAAAAACACAGGGTCTGAACACACACACAGGGTCTGAACACACACACACAGGTTCTGAACACACATACACAGGGTCTGAACACACAGGGTCTGAACACACATACACAGGGTCTGAACACACGGGGTCTGAACACACAAACAGGGTCTGCACTCACACACACAGGGTCTGAACACACACACACACTGTCTGAACACACACACAGGGTCTGAACACACACACACACGGTCTGAACACACACAGGGTCTGAACACACACACAAGGTCTGAACACACACAGGGTCTGAACACACACACGGTCTGAACATACACACAGGGTCTGAGCACATACAGGGTCTGAACACACATACAGTCTGAACACACACACACAGTCTGTACACACACACAGTCTGAAAACACACACATAGGGTCTGAACACACACACAGGGTATGAACACACACACAGGGTCTGAACACACACACACAGGGTCTGAACACACACACACACAAGGTCTGAACACATACACAGGGTCTGAACACACAAAAACATGGTCTGAGCACACACACACACAGTCTGAACACACACACAGGGTCTAAACACACACACGGTCTGAACACACACACAGGGTCTGAAGACACACAGTCTAAACACACAGTCTGAACACACACACAGTCTGAACACACACACACAGTCAGAAAACACACACACAGTCTGAACACACTCAGTCTGAACACAAACACACAGGGTCTGAACACACACACACAGGTTCTGAACACACAGGGTCTGCACTCACACACAGGGTCTGCACTCACACACAGGGTCTGCACTCACATACACAGGGTCTGAACATACACAGGGTATGAACACACACACACACACTGTCTGAACACACACACAGGGTCTGAACACACACACAAGGTCTGAACACACACAGGGTCTGAACACACACACAAACGGTCTGAGCACAAACACACACTGTGTGTGAACGCACACACACAGGGTGTGAACGCACACACACAGGGTCTGAACACACACACAGGGTCTGAACACACACACAGGGTCTGAGCACAAGCACAGTGTCTGAAAACACACACACAGTCTGAACACATGCAGTCTGAACACACACAGGGTCTGAACACACACAAAGGGTCTGAACACACACAAAGGGTCTGAACACACACAGGGTCTGAACACACACGGGGTCTGAACACACACACTGCCCGAAAACACACACTCTGAACACACACACAGAGGGTCTGAACACACAGGGTCTGAACACACACAGTCTGAACACACACACACATAAACACAGTCTGAATATACAGTCTGAACACGCACGCACATTCTAAACACACACACAAGGTCTGAACACACACAGGGCCTGCACTCACACACAGGGTCTGCACTCACATACACAGGGTCTGAACATACACACAGGCTCTGAACACACACACACTGTCTGAACACACACAGGGTCTGCACACACACACAGGGTCTGAACACACACACACACGGTCTGAAAATACACACACGATCTGAACACACACAGGTTCTGAACACACACAAACATGGTCTGAACACACACATAGTGTCTGAACACACACACCCAGGGTCTGAACACACACACAGGGTCTGAAGACACACAGTCTAAACACACAGTCTGAACACACACACAGTCTGAACACACACACACAGTCAGAAAACACACACACACAGTCTGAACACACTCAGTCTGAACACAAACACACAGGGTCTGAACACACACACAGGGTCTGAACACACACACACAGGTTCTGAACACACATACACAGGGTCTGAACACACAGGGTCTGAACACACAAACAGGGTCTGCACTCACACACAGGGTCTGCACTCACACACACAGGGTCTGAACACACACACACACACTGTCTGAACACACACACAGGGTCTGAACACACACACACACGGTCTGAACACACACAGGGTCTGAACACACACACAAGGTCTGAACACACACAGGGTCTGAACACACACACGGTCTGAACATACACAGGGTCTGAACACACACACAGGGTCTGAACACACACACAGGGTCTGAGCACATACAGGGTCTGAACACACATACAGTCTGAACACACACACACAGTCTGTACACACACACAGTCTGAAAACACACACATAGGGTCTGAACACACACACAGGGTATGAACACACACACAGGGTCTGAACACACACACACAGGGTCTGAACACACACACACACAAGGTCTGAACACATACACAGGGTCTGAACACACAAAAACATGGTCTGAGCACACACACACACAGTCTGAACACACACACAGGGTCTAAACACACACACGGTCTGAACACCCACCGTCTGAACACACACACACACGGTCTGAACACATACAGATGGTCTGAACACACACAGATGGTCTGAACACACACAGATGGTCTGAACACACACAAAGGGTCTGAACAAACACAAAGGGTCTAAACACACACACACACACACAGGGTCTGAACACACACACGCAGTGTCTGATCACAAACACAGGGTCTGAACACACACACACAGTCTGAACACACACACACAGTCTGAACACACACAAAGGGTCTGAACACAGACACGCAGGGCCTGAACACACACACACAGGGTCTGAACACACACACAGGGTCTGAACAAACACACGGTCTGAACACACACAGGGTCTGAACACACACACACGGTCTGAACGCACACACAGGGTCTGAACACACACACAAAGGGTCTGAACACACACACAAATGGTCTGAGCACAAACACACACTGTGTGTGAACGCACACACACAGGGTGTGAACGCACACGCACAGGGTCTGAACACACACACAGGGTCTGAGCACAAACACAGGGTCTGAAAACACACACACAGTTTGAACACATGCAGTCTGTACACACACAGGGTCTGAACACATACAAAGGGTCTGAACACACACAGGGTCTGAACACACACGGGGTCTGAACACATACACGGGGTCTGAACACACACACTGCCTGAAAACACACACTCTGAACACACACACAGAGGGTCTGAACACACAGGGTCTGAACACACACAGTCTGAACACACACACACACACAAACACAGTCTGAATACACAGTCTGAACACCCACGCACATTCTAAACACACACACAAGGTCTGAACGCACACAGGGTCTGCACTCACACACAGGGTCTGCACTCACATACACAGGGTCTGAACACACACACACTGTCTGAACACACACAGGGTCTGCACACACACACACACACACACACACAGGGTCTGAACACACACACACGGTCTGAAAATACACACACGATCTGAACACACACAGGGTCTGAACACACACAAACAGGGTCTGAATACACACATAGTGTCTGAACACACACACCCAGGGTCTGAACACACACACAGGGTCTGAAGATACACAGTCTAAACACACAGTCTGAACACACACACCGTCTGAACACACACACACACAGTCAGAAAACACACACACAGTCTGAACACACACTCAGTCTGAACACAAACACACAGGGTCTGAACACACACACACAGGTTCTGAACACACATACACAGGGTCTGAACACAGGGTCTGAACAAACAAACAGGGTCTGCACTCACACACAGGGTCTGCACTCACATACACAGGGTCTGAACATACACAGGGTCTGAACACACACACACTGTCTGAACACACACACAGGGTCTGAACACACACACACACACGGTCTGAACACACACAAGGTCTGAACATACACAAGGTCTGAACACACACACACACAGTCTGAACACACACGGTCTGAACATACACAGGGTCTGAACACACACACAGGTTCTGAGCACACACAGGGTCTGAACACCCATACAGTCTGAACACACACACACAGTCTGTACACAAACACAGTCTGAAAACACACACACAGGGTCTGAACACACACACAGGGTCTGAACACACACACAGGGTCTGAACACACACACACAGGGTCTGAACACACACACACACAGGCTCTGAACCCACACACAGGGTCTGAACACACAAAACATGGTCTGAACACACACACACACAGTCTGAAAACACACAAACAGGGTCTAAACACACACAGGGTCTGAACACACACACAGGGTCTGAACACACACACACACGGTCTGAGTACACAAAGAATTTGAACACACACACACAGAGTCTGAACACACAGACATAGGGTCTGAATACACACACAGGGTCTGAACACATACAAAGGGTCTGAACACACACACAGTCTGAACACACACACACAGTCTAAACACACACATTCTAAACACACACACAGGGTGTGAACACACACACGGTCTGAACACACAAACACAGAGGGTCGGCACACACACAAACACAGGGTCTGAACACACACAGGGTCTGAACAAGCACACAGGGATTGAACACACACACACAGTCTGAACGCACACGGTCTGAACACACACACAGTCTGAACACACACACATTCTAAACACACACGCAGGGTCTGCACACACGCAAACACAGGGTCTGAACACACACAGGGTCTGAACACACACACAGGGTCTGAACACACACACAGGGTCTGAACACACACACAGGGTCTGAACACACTTAGTCTGAACACACACAGTCTGAACACAAAGGGTCTGAACACACAGGGTCTGAACACACAGGGTCTGAACACACACACAGGGTCTGCACACACACACACACACACACACACAGTCAGAACACACACACAATTTGAACACACACACAGGGTCTGAACACACAAACACACAGGGTCTGCACACACACAAACACAGGGTCTGAACACACACAGGATCTGAACACACACACACAGGGTTTGAACACACACACACATGGTCTGAACACACACAGGATCTGAACACACACATACAGTCTGAACACACACACACAGTGTGAACACACACACAGTCTGAACACACACAGTTTGTACACACACGGTCTGAACACACACAGTCTGAACACACAGGGTCTGCACACACACACACAGGGTCTGAACACCCACACAGGGTCTGAACACACACACGCAGGGTCTGAACACACACACGCAGGGTCTGAACACACACACGCAGGGTCTGAACACACACATGCAGGGTTTGAACACACACACGCAGGGTCTGAAAACACACACACAGGGTCTGAAAACACACACACAGGGTCTCAACACACACACACAGGGTCTGAACACACACAAAGGGTCTGAACACACACAGGGTCTGAACACACGCACAGTCTGTACAGACACACACAGGGCCTGAACACACGCAGCGTCTGAACACACGCAGGGTCTGAACACACGCAGGGTCTGAACACACGCAGGGTCTGAACACACGCACAGTCTGAACATAGACAGTCTGAACACACACACACAGTCTGAACACACACACAGGGTCTGAACACACACAGTGTCTCCACACACACACACAGTGTCTGAACACACACTCACAGGGTCTGAACACACACAGGGTCTGAACACACGCACACGGTCTGAACACACACACACGGTCTCAACAAACACGCACGGTCTCAACACAAACACAGGGTCTGAACACACACAGAGGGCATGAACACACACACAGGGTCTGAACACACACACAGGTTCTGAACAAACACACCCACAGGGTCTGAACACACACACACGGTCTCAACACACACACACGATCTCAACACACACACAGGGTCTGAACACACACACGGTCTCAACAAACACACACGGTCTCAACACGCACACAGGGTCTGAACACACACACAGGGCATGAACACACACACAGGGTCTGAACACACACACACACAGGGTCTGAACACACCCACAGGGTCTGAACACACACACCCACATGGTCTGAACACACACACACGGTCTCAACACACACACAGGGTCTGAACACACACACAGGGTCTGAACACACACACAGGGTCTGAACACACATACACGGTCTGAACACACAAACACAGAGGGTCGGCACACACACAAACACAGGGTCTGAACACACACAGGGTCTGAACAAACACACAGGGTCTGAACAAGCACACAGGGATTGAACACACACACACAGTCTGAACGCACACGGTCTGAACACACACACAGTCTGAACACACACACATTCTAAACACACACGCAGGGTCTGCACACACGCAAACACAGGGTCTGAACACACACAGGGTCTGAACGCACACACAGGGTCTGAACACACACACAGGGTCTGAACACACACACAGGGTCTGAACACACACATAATCTGAACACACTTAGTCTGAACACACACAGTCTGAACACAAAGGGTCTGAACACACAGGGTCTGAACACACAGGGTCTGAACACACACACAGGGTCTGCACACACACACACACACACACACACACAGTCAGAACACACACACAATTTGAACACACACACAGGGTCTGAACACACAAACACACAGGGTCTGCACACACACAAACACAGGGTCTGAACACACACAGGATCTGAACACACACACACAGGGTTTGAACACACACACACATGGTCTGAACACACACAGGATCTGAACACACACATACAGTCTGAACACACACACACAGTCTGAACACACACACAGTTTGTACACACACGGTCTGAACACACACAGTCTGAACACACAGGGTCTGCATGCACACACACAGGGTCTGAACACCCACACAGGGTCTGAACACACACACGCAGGGTCTGAACACACACACGCAGGGTCTGAACACACACACGCAGGGTCTGAACACACACACGCAGGGTCTGAACACACACATGCAGGGTCTGAACACACACACGCAGGGTCTGAAAACACACACACAGGGTCTGAAAACACACACACAGGGTCTCAACACACACACACAGGGTCTGAACACACACAAAGGGTCTGAACACACGCACAGTCTGTACAGACACACACAGGGCCTGAACACACGCAGCGTCTGAACACACGCAGGGTCTGAACACACGCAGGGTCTGAACACACGCACAGTCTGAACATAGACAGTCTGAACACACACACACAGTCTGAACACACACACAGGGTCTGAACACACACAGTGTCTCCACACACACACACAGTGTCTGAACACACACTCACAGGGTCTGAACACACACAGGGTCTGAACACACGCACACGGTCTGAACACACACACACGGTCTCAACAAACACGCACGGTCTCAACACAAACACAGGGTCTGAACACACACAGAGGGCATGAACACACACACAGGGTCTGAACACACACACACACACAGGTTCTGAACAAACACACCCACAGGGTCTGAACACACACACACGGTCTCAACACACACACACAATCTCAACACACACACAGGGTCTGAACACACACACGGTCTCAACAAACACACACGGTCTCAACACGCACACAGGGTCTGAACACACACACAGGGCATGAACACACACACAGGGTCTGAACACACACACACACAGGGTCTGAACACACCCACCCACAGGGTCTGAACACACACACCCACATGGTCTGAACACACACACACGGTCTCAACACACACACAGGGTCTGAACACACACACAGGGTCTGAACACACACACACGGTCTGAACACTCACACACGGTCTGAACACTCACACACAGTCTGAACACACACACACAGTCTGAACACACACAGGGTCTGAACACACACACAGGGTCTGAACACACACAAACATTCTGAACACACACAAACAGTTTGAACACACACAGTCTGAACACACACAGTGTCTGAACACACACACAGGGTCTGAACACACACACACAGGGTCTGAACACACACACAGGGTCTGAACACACACAAACAGTTTGAACACACACAGTCTGAACACACACAGTGTCTGAACACACACACAGGGTCTGAACACACACACACAGGGTCTGAACACACACACACACAGGGTCTGAACACAAAAACACACAGGGTCGAAACAAAAACACACAGGGTCTGAACACACACAGGGTCTGAACACACACAGATGGTCTGAACACACACAGATGGTCTGAACACACACAGATGGTCTGAACACACACAAAGGGTCTGAACACACACAAAGGGTCTGAACACACACAAAGGGTCTGAACACACACACGCACAGGGTCTGAACACACACACGCAGGGTCTGATCACACACACAGTGTCTGAACACACACACAGTCTGAACACAGACACACAGTCTGAACACACACAGGGTCTGAACACACACACACAGGGTCTGAACACACACACACACACAGGGTCTGAACATAAAAACACAGACGGTCTGAACACAGACACGCAGAGTCTGAACACACACACCCACACACGGTCTTAACACACACACACAGTGTCTGAACACACACACAGGGTCTGAACAAACACACGGCCTGAACACGCACAGGGTCTGAACACGCACAGGGTCTGAACACACACACATGGTCTGAACGCACACACACACACAGGGACTGAACACACACTCAGGGTCTGAACACACACACAAAGGGTCTGAACACACACACAAACGGTCTGAGCACAGACACAGGGTCTGAAAACACACACACAGTCTGAACACATGCAGTCTGAACACACACGGGGTCTGAACACACACAAAGGGTCTGAACACACACAAAGGGTCTGAACACACACAGGGTCTGAACACACACGGGGTCTGAACACACACACTGCCCGAAAACACACACTCTGAACACACACACAGAGGGTCTGAACACACAGGGTCTGAACACACACAGTCTGAACACACACACACATAAACACAGACTGAATATACAGTCTGAACACGCACGCACATTCTAAACACACACACAAGGTCTGAACACACACAGGGCCTGCACTCACACACAGGGTCTGCACTCACATACACAGGGTCTGAACATACACACAGGCTCTGAACACACACACACAGGGTCTGCACACACACACAGGGTCTGCACACACACACAGGGTCTGAACACACACACACACGGTCTGAAAATACACACACGATCTGAACACACACAGGTTCTGAACACACACAAACATGGTCTGAACACACACATAGTGTCTGAACACACACACCCAGGGTCTGAACACACACACAGGGTCTGAAGACACACAGTCTAAACACACAGTCTGAACACACACACAGTCTGAACACACACACACAGTCAGAAAACACACACACAGTCTGAACACACTCAGTCTGAACACAAACACACAGGGTCTGAACACACACACAGGGTCTGAACACACACACACAGGTTCTGAACACACATACACAGGGTCTGAACACACAGGGTCTGAACACACAAACAGGGTCTGCACTCACACACAGGGTCTGCACTCACATACACAGGGTCTGAACACACACACACACACTGTCTGAACACACACACAGGGTCTGAACACACACACACACGGTCTGAACACACACAGGGTCTGAACACACACACAAGGTCTGAACACACACAGGGTCTGAACACACACACGGTCTGAACATACACAGGGTCTGAACACACACACAGGGTCTGAACACACACACAGGGTCTGAGCACATACAGGGTCTGAACACACATACAGTCTGAACACACACACACAGTCTGTACACACACACAGTCTGAAAACACACACATAGGGTCTGAACACACACACAGGGTATGAACACACACACAGGGTCTGAACACACACACACAGGGTCTGAACACACACACACACAAGGTCTGAACACATACACAGGGTCTGAACACACAAAAACATGGTCTGAGCACACACACACACAGTCTGAACACACACACAGGGTCTAAACACACACACGGTCTGAACACCCACCGTCTGAACACACACACACACGGTCTGAACACATACAGATGGTCTGAACACACACAGATGGTCTGAACACACACAGATGGTCTGAACACACACAAAGGGTCTGAACAAACACAAAGGGTCTAAACACACACACACACAGGGTCTGAACACACACACGCAGTGTCTGATCACAAACACAGGGTCTGAACACACACACACAGTCTGAACACACACACACAGTCTGAACACACACAAAGGGTCTGAACACAGACACGCAGGGCCTGAACACACACACACAGGGTCTGAACACACACACAGGGTCTGAACAAACACACGGTCTGAACACACACAGGGTCTGAACACACACACACGGTCTGAACGCACACACAGGGTCTGAACACACACACAAAGGGTCTGAACACACACACAAATGGTCTGAGCACAAACACACACTGTGTGTGAACGCACACACACAGGGTGTGAACGCACACGCACAGGGTCTGAACACACACACAGGGTCTGAACACACACACAGGGTCTGAGCACAAACACAGGGTCTGAAAACACACACACAGTTTGAACACATGCAGTCTGTACACACACAGGGTCTGAACACATACAAAGGGTCTGAACACACACAGGGTCTGAACACATACACGGGGTCTGAACACACACACTGCCTGAAAACACACACTCTGAACACACACACAGAGGGTCTGAACACACAGGGTCTGAACACACACAGTCTGAACACACACACACACACAAACACAGTCTGAATACACAGTCTGAACACCCACGCACATTCTAAACACACACACAAGGTCTGAACGCACACAGGGTCTGCACTCACACACAGGGTCTGCACTCACATACACAGGGTCTGAACACACACACACTGTCTGAACACACACAGGGTCTGCACACACACACACACACACACACACAGGGTCTGAACACACACACACGGTCTGAAAATACACACACGATCTGAACACACACAGGGTCTGAACACACACAAACAGGGTCTGAATACACACATAGTGTCTGAACACACACACCCAGGGTCTGAACACACACACAGGGTCTGAAGATACACAGTCTAAACACACAGTCTGAACACACACACCGTCTGAACACACACACACACAGTCAGAAAACACACACACAGTCTGAACACACACTCAGTCTGAACACAAACACACAGGGTCTGAACACACACACAGGGTCTGAACACACACACACAGGTTCTGAACACACATACACAGGGTCTGAACACAGGGTCTGAACAAACAAACAGGGTCTGCACTCACACACAGGGTCTGCACTCACATACACAGGGTCTGAACATACACAGGGTCTGAACACACACACACTGTCTGAACACACACACAGGGTCTGAACACACACACACACACGGTCTGAACACACACAAGGTCTGAACATACACAAGGTCTGAACACACACACAGTCTGAACACACACGGTCTGAACATACACAGGGTCTGAACACACACACAGGTTCTGAGCACACACAGGGTCTGAACACCCATACAGTCTGAACACACACACACAGTCTGTACACAAACACAGTCTGAAAACACACACACAGGGTCTGAACACACACACAGGGTCTGAACACACACAGGGTCTGAACACACACACAGGGTCTGAACACACACACACAGGGTCTGAACACACACACACACAGGCTCTGAACCCACACACAGGGTCTGAACACACAAAACATGGTCTGAACACACACACAGTCTGAAAACACACAAACAGGGTCTAAACACACACAGGGTCTGAACACACACACAGGGTCTGAACACACACACACACGGTCTGAGTACACAAAGAATTTGAACACACACACACAGAGTCTGAACACACAGACATAGGGTCTGAATACACACACAGGGTCTGAACACATACAAAGGGTCTGAACACACACACAGTCTGAACACACACACACAGTCTAAACACACACATTCTAAACACACACACAGGGTGTGAACACACACACGGTCTGAACACACAAACACAGAGGGTCGGCACACACACAAACACAGGGTCTGAACACACACAGGGTCTGAACAAGCACACAGGGATTGAACACACACACACAGTCTGAACGCACACGGTCTGAACACACACACAGTCTGAACACACACACATTCTAAACACACACGCAGGGTCTGCACACACGCAAACACAGGGTCTGAACACACACAGGGTCTGAACACACACACAGGGTCTGAACACACACACAGGGTCTGAACACACACACAGGGTCTGAACACACTTAGTCTGAACACACACAGTCTGAACACAAAGGGTCTGAACACACAGGGTCTGAACACACAGGGTCTGAACACACACACAGGGTCTGCACACACACACACACACACACAGTCAGAACACACACACAATTTGAACACACACAGAGGGTCTGAACACACAAACACACAGGGTCTGCACACACACAAACACAGGGTCTGAACACACACAGGATCTGAACACACACACACAGGGTTTGAACACACACACACATGGTCTGAACACACACAGGATCTGAACACACACATACAGTCTGAACACACACACACAGTCTGAACACACACACAGTCTGAACACACACAGTTTGTACACACACAGTTTGTACACACACGGTCTGAACACACAGGGTCTGCACACACACACACAGGGTCTGAACACCCACACAGGGTCTGAACACACACACGCAGGGTCTGAACACACACACGCAGGGTCTGAACACACACATGCAGGGTTTGAACACACACACGCAGGGTCTGAAAACACACACACAGGGTCTGAAAACACACACACAGGGTCTCAACACACACACACAGGGTCTGAACACACACAAAGGGTCTGAACACACACAGGGTCTGAACACACGCACAGTCTGTACAGACACACACAGGGCCTGAACCCACGCAGCGTCTGAACACACGCAGGGTCTGAACACACGCAGGGTCTGAACACACGCAGGGTCTGAACACACGCACAGTCTGAACATAGACAGTCTGAACACACACACACAGTCTGAACACACACACAGGGTCTGAACACACACAGTGTCTCCACACACACACACAGTGTCTGAACACACACTCACAGGGTCTGAACACACACAGGGTCTGAACACACGCACACGGTCTGAACACACACACACGGTCTCAACAAACACGCACGGTCTCAACACAAACACAGGGTCTGAACACACACAGAGGGCATGAACACACACACAGGGTCTGAACACACACACAGGTTCTGAACAAACACACCCACAGGGTCTGAACACACACACACGGTCTCAACACACACACACGATCTCAACACACACACAGGGTCTGAACACACACACGGTCTCAACAAACACACACGGTCTCAACACGCACACAGGGTCTGAACACACACACAGGGCATGAACACACACACAGGGTCTGAACACACACACACACAGGGTCTGAACACACCCACCCACAGGGTCTGAACACACACACCCACATGGTCTGAACACACACACACGGTCTCAACACACACACAGGGTCTGAACACACACACAGGGTCTGAACACACACACAGGGTCTGAACACACACACACGGTCTGAACACACAAACACAGAGGGTCGGCACACACACAAACACAGGGTCTGAACACACACAGGGTCTGAACAAACACACAGGGTCTGAACAAGCACACAGGGATTGAACACACACACACAGTCTGAACGCACACGGTCTGAACACACACACAGTCTGAACACACACACATTCTAAACACACACGCAGGGTCTGCACACACGCAAACACAGGGTCTGAACACACACAGGGTCTGAACACACACACAGGGTCTGAACACACACACAGGGTCTGAACACACACACAGGGTCTGAACACACACATAATCTGAACACACTTAGTCTGAACACACACAGTCTGAACACAAAGGGTCTGAACACACAGGGTCTGAACACACAGGGTCTGAACACACACACAGGGTCTGCACACACACACACACACACACACACACACAGTCAGAACACACACACAATTTGAACACACACACAGGGTCTGAACACACAAACACACAGGGTCTGCACACACACAAACACAGGGTCTGAACACACACAGGATCTGAACACACACACACAGGGTTTGAACACACACACACATGGTCTGAACACACACAGGATCTGAACACACACATACAGTCTGAACACACACACACAGTCTGAACACACACACAGTTTGTACACACACGGTCTGAACACACACAGTCTGAACACACAGGGTCTGCACGCACACACACAGGGTCTGAACACCCACACAGGGTCTGAACACACACACAGGGTCTGAACACACACACGCAGGGTCTGAACACACACACGCAGGGTCTGAACACACACACGCAGGGTCTGAACACACACACGCAGGGTCTGAACACACACACGCAGGGTCTGAACACACACACGCAGGGTCTGAAAACACACACACAGGGTCTGAAAACACACACACAGGGTCTCAACACACACACACAGGGTCTGAACACACACAAAGGGTCTGAACACACACAGGGTCTGAACACACGCACAGTCTGTACAGACACACACAGGGCCTGAACACACGCAGCGTCTGAACACACGCAGGGTCTGAACACACGCAGGGTCTGAACACACGCAGGGTCTGAACACACGCACAGTCTGAACATAGACAGTCTGAACACACACACACAGTCTGAACACACACACAGGGTCTGAACACACACAGTGTCTCCACACACACACACAGTGTCTGAACACACACTCACAGGGTCTGAACACACACAGGGTCTGAACACACGCACACGGTCTGAACACACACACACGGTCTCAACAAACACGCACGGTCTCAACACAAACACAGGGTCTGAACACACACAGAGGGCATGAACACACACACAGGGTCTGAACACACACACACACACAGGTTCTGAACAAACACACCCACAGGGTCTGAACACACACACACGGTCTCAACACACACACACAATCTCAACACACACACAGGGTCTGAACACACACACGGTCTCAACAAACACACACGGTCTCAACACGCACACAGGGTCTGAACACACACACAGGGCATGAACACACACACAGGGTCTGAACACACACACACACAGGGTCTGAACACACCCACCCACAGGGTCTGAACACACACACCCACATGGTCTGAACACACACACACGGTCTCAACACACACACAGGGTCTGAACACACACACAGGGTCTGAACACACACACACGGTCTGAACACTCACACACGGTCTGAACACTCACACACAGTCTGAACACACACACACAGTCTGAACACACACAGGGTCTGAACACACACACAGGGTCTGAACACACACAAACATTCTGAACACACACAAACAGTTTGAACACACACAGTCTGAACACACACAGTGTCTGAACACACACACAGGGTCTGAACACACACACACAGGGTCTGAACACACGCACAGGGTCTGAACACACACAAACAGTTTGAACACACACAGTCTGAACACACACAGTGTCTGAACACACACACAGGGTCTGAACACACACACACAGGGTCTGAACACACACACACACAGGGTCTGAACACAAAAACACACAGGGTCGAAACAAAAACACACAGGGTCTGAACACACACAGGGTCTGAACACACACAGATGGTCTGAACACACACAGATGGTCTGAACACACACAGATGGTCTGAACACACACAAAGGGTCTGAACACACACAAAGGGTCTGAACACACACAAAGGGTCTGAACACACACACGCACAGGGTCTGAACACACACACGCAGGGTCTGATCACACACACAGTGTCTGAACACACACACAGTCTGAACACAGACACACAGTCTGAACACACACAGGGTCTGAACACACACACACAGGGTCTGAACACACACACACACACAGGGTCTGAACATAAAAACACAGACGGTCTGAACACAGACACGCAGAGTCTGAACACACACACCCACACACGGTCTTAACACACACACACAGTGTCTGAACACACACACAGGGTCTGAACAAACACACGGCCTGAACACGCACAGGGTCTGAACACGCACAGGGTCTGAACACACACACATGGTCTGAACGCACACACACACACAGGGACTGAACACACACTCAGGGTCTGAACACACACACAAACGGTCTGAGCACAGACACAGGGTCTGAAAACACACACACAGTCTGAACACATGCAGTCTGAACACACACGGGGTCTGAACACACACACTGCCTGAAAACACACACTCTGAACACACACACAGAGGGTCTGAACACACAGGGTCTGAACACACACAGTCTGAACACACACAGTCTGAACACACACACACACAAACACAGTCTGAATACACAGTCTGAACACCCACGCACATTCTAAACACACACACAAGGTCTGAACACACACAGGGTCTGCACTCACACACAGGGTCTGCACTCACATACACAGGGTCTGAACATACACACAGGGTCTGAACACACACACACTGTCTGAACACACACAGGGTCTGCACACACACACACACACACAGGGTCTGAACACACACACACACACGGTCTGAAAATACACACACGATCTGAACACACACAGGTTCTGAACACACACAAACATGGTCTGAACACACACATAGTGTCTGAACACACACACCCAGGGTCTGAACACACACACAGGGTCTGAAGACACACAGTCTAAACACACAGTCTGAACACACACACAGTCTGAACACACACACACAGTCAGAAAACACACACACAGTCTGAACACACTCAGTCTGAACACAAACACACAGGGTCTGAACACATACACAGGGTCTGAACACACACACACAGGTTCTGAACACACAGGGTCTGAACACACAAACAGGGTCTGCACTCACACACAGGGTCTGCACTCACATACACAGGGTCTGAACATACACAGGGTATGAACACACACACACACACACACTGTCTGAACACACACACAGGGTCTGAACACACACACGGTCTGAACACACACACAAGGTCTGAACACACACAGGGTCTGAACACACACACAAACGGTCTGAGCACAAACACACACTGTGTGTGAACGCACACACACAGGGTGTGAACGCACACACACAGGGTCTGAACACACACACAGGGTCTGAACACAAGCACAGGGTCTGAAAACACACACACAGTCTGAACACATGCAGTCTGAACACACAAAGGGTCTGAACAAACACAGGGTCTGAACACACACGGGGTCTGAACACACACGGGGTCTGAACACACACACTGCCTGAAAACACACTCTGAACACACACACAGAGGGTCTGAACACACAGGGTCTGAACACACACACACATAAACACAGTCTGAATACACAGTCTGAACACGCACGCACATTCTAAACACACACACAAGGTCTGAACACACACAGGGCCTGCACTCACACACAGGGTCTGCACTCACATACACAGGGTCTGAACACACACACAGGGTCTGCACACACACACAGGTTCTGAACACACACAAACATGGTCTGAACACACACACACGGTCTGAAAATACACACACGATCTGAACACACACAGGTTCTGAACACACACAAACATGGTCTGAACACACACATAGTGTCTGAACACACACACCCAGGGTCTGAACACACACACAGGGTCTGAAGACACACAGTCAAAACACACAGTTTGAACACACACACAGTCTGAACACACACACACAGTCAGAAAACACACACACAGTCTGAACACACTCAGTCTGAACACAAGCACACAGGGTCTGAACACACACACAGGGTCTGAACACACACACACAGGTTCTGAACACACATACACAGGGTCTGAACACACAAACAGGGTCTGCACTCACATACACAGGGTCTGAACACACACACACACACTGTCTGAACACACACACAGGGTCTGAACACACACAAGCAGTCTGAACACACACACAGTCTGAATACACACACACACACACAGGGTCTGAACACACCTACAGGGTCTGAACACACACACACACACACAGAGTCTGAACACACACACACAGGGTCTGAACACAAAAACACACAGGGTCTGAGCACAAAAACACAGGGTCGGAACACACACACAGGGTCTGAACACACACAGGGTCTGAACACACACAGACGGTCTGAACACACACAAAGGGTCTGAACAAACACAAAGGGTCTGAGCACACACACAGAGTCTGAACACACACACACAAGGTTTGAACACACACAGTGTCTGAACACACACACACACAGTCTGAACACACACAGTCTGAACACACAAAAACACTCTGAACACACACACAGGGTCTGAACACACACACAGGGTCTGAACACACAGACACTGGGTCTGAACACACACAGGGTCTTAACACACACACACACAGTCTGAAAACACACAGTCTGAACAAACACAAACAGTCTGAACACACACACACATTCTGAACACACACACAGGGTCTGAACATACACACAGGGT